>NC_060142.1:292459245-292765079 GCF_021461385.2 Schistocerca piceifrons
GAGGTCTAGGCAAGCTTGAGAGGTGATAAATTGGTTCTGAGTTGACGAGGCCAATTAGTGTGAATGGCAATACAGGTTGGGTGAGAGACTAACTTGCAGCGTAGCAAAGCGTTTACGTTCGCGCCATGTTTAATCGATATCAGCCAAACGCCAATTATATCGTACTCATTTTAGTTGCTCGTGGTGGAGATCGTGCCTGCGGCCCGATATGTTCGGCTCCCTCCTGCTGTAGGAGCAGCTAAGTAGTCTTGCTACCTGAGTAACTGGCTACAGCAGGAAGCAGTAGTGTTTTTCTTTGAACTCTGGTCCACAATTGGTATCAATTTTTTCAGTGAATCCATAGCGTCAGCAGCTGTTTTTTTGTAAATGTTTTCCATACTGTAGTACAATGTTGGGCCAAGGCAATTTGAAGTATCTAAATACATCTACCGACTATAGGATCATCAAAAATTTGTCATGGCAAGTATTGCCATTCAGGCCCCTTGGCTGTCTTGTCCTACAGAAATAATAAATGCTTTATTGCCGTTTGGACTGCTTTAAAACAGTGTGCAAACATGCGTAGATCTGTAGTTAAACTGGCTAGGTCTCGTAGCAAATCATACAGCAGGTGAAGAACGACTTTATTGAACACGAAGAGTGCATGACGCATTTCGGTATGTCCATTTGCCGCCTTTGCAGTTGGGTTCCTAAAGATGAAGATAATTCCGAAACGTATCATGCATAAACTGCCTATTAGCTTCTGTCTCGGGTTCTTCGGCCGACGTTCATCTAATGATTTTTCTGACGTTTCGCCAGCACGAGTGGCTGGCATTTTCAAAGCTTCACCCTCCATTGCCGGTGGTGAAATCGCGAAAGCCTTAACAATTTTGTATCATGGATACTTTATGATCATTGAAGTCGTTCTACACCTATCGTACGAATTTTGATACGACCTAACCAGCTTAACTGCAAATATAAGCATGTTTACAAACTGTTTCAAAGCAGTCCAAATGGCAATAAAGCATTTATTTTCACTTGTGGTAACCGGTTGCGACCTATAAGACGATCTTCAGATGAGAGACTCTGTAATATACAGCACTTATAACGGGTCCTACGTGACGGAACTCTTCTACCTTAATAAATAACGTAAAAGCAACATTGGTTATGAAATATGATGATTTGTTACTAACGTTGCTGTTGCTAAAGTTATTGTTTAACAACACCAAACCGACGGGCTCCTATCAGCATCAAGACCTGGGAAGGAAGAGAACTGCAGCAAACGGTCGAACGAGCCATTTCTTTTATCTCGAATCGTTTTGCAGGGCACCCAGCGGCAACATCCAACTGCGAGCAGCACTACTAAACAAGAATCGTGAATATGTGTGAAAGACTCCTCATTAGCGAAATTGAAATAATTGTTTTGTTTGCTACTATTTCTTTGTTTACTTTTTCTTATCTCTTTCATTGTTCCCTTCATGCCATTACTGTGTCAAAACATTTGCATTACACAAATCGAAAATGTTGAATTAACCTTGTAGCATTCTTAACCATGTAATACCCGTAACAATAAAACCGCCAACAGGTTAATGTCCTGTAGAGCCCTTTGATGTTTAAACTAATCTTCAGCTTAATGACTGCATGACATACTTAAATAAAGTCAACTGGCTGCGGACTGCGTACGTAATGACTCGTTTCGTTACCCTGTAGCTTTGCTTTAGGTGGTCCTTCAGCGTTTAGAGCATGTTAAAGTAAGTCAGTCAATAAAATACCGATATTTTCGTGGTTGGCTTCGAGATAGCAGACGTACAGGAGTTTCGTACGTCGCCACGTCTTTACTTCTCTTTGATCATCTTTTTAATTGCCACGCAAACGTCGTGTGTTTCGGGTACAAACTGAAGGTAGGAAGCGCAGCTGTTTGACGAGAGTTTTCATATCGTAATGACGTCCCGCCAGTTGACCCGCCCTCATTTCCTGCGATGCTCATTACGGCCTCTCCATTCAGCCGACAGTACCCGCTGTGAGGCTCTAATTGGCCGCTTCGGAACACTCGTTTGGCAAAGGGGCAGCCGACGACCGAGTTCATGTATTGTAGCAGCCTCTTCCTGTAATTGCGTCAAACGTGCACGATAAAAAAAAAGAAAGAAAGAAAGCAGCGTCCGCCAGTCACAGAATAGCGGTCGATGGTTCAAATGGTTCAAATGCCTCTGAGTACTATGGGACTTAACATCTGTGGTCATCAGTCCCCTAGAACTTAGAACTACTTAAACCTAACTAACCTAAGGACATCACACACATCCAAGCCCGAGGCAGGATTCGAACCTGCGACCGTAGCGGTCACGCGGTTCCAGGCTGAAGCGCCTAGAACCACACGGCCACACCGGCCGGCGTAGCGGTCGACCGACGAGAGAGTATGGTAATTTATTCCCGCGAATTCTGCCATTCCAGGAGTTTCTGGAGTACAAACGATTGGAAACTATACCGATGCTAGAGTGAGTTGTTCACCCTGCAGCGGCGTGCGCACTGATATAAACTTGCTGGCAGATTAAAACTGTGTGTCGGACCGAGACTCGAACTCGGGACCTTTTCCTTCCACAGACAAGTGCTCTACCAGCTGAGCTATTCAAGCACGACTCACGACCCATCCTCACAGCTTTACTTCCACCAGTACCTCGTCTCCCATCTTCCAAACTTCACAGAAATGCTCCTGCGAAACTTGTGGGACCAGCACTCCTGGAAAAATGCTTTTCTGGAGTGCTAATACTGCAAGTTTCGCAGGAGAATTTTTGAGAAGTTTGGAAGGTAGGAGATGAGGTACTGGTGGAAGTAAGTCTGTGAGGACCGGTCGTGACTCGGGTTTGGGTAGCAAAGTCGGTAAAGTGCTTGTCCACGAAAGGAAAAGGTCTCGAGTTCGAGTCTCGGTCCTGTACACAGTTTTAACCCGCCTGTGCTTAGACGTCTAGTGCGACATACCTCCACAAACCTACCAACAGACTGTCTGATCCCTGATACGCAGAATCAGTTCCGTATTTCGTCCCAAAGTCAAACAAGTTATCAGGCAGGTGGTCATAGTGCTTTGGCTCATCAGTATATATTTCACATTTATTTAACAGTCAGACCTATTTGTACACATAGCGAATTTGGCTCTGCAGTTTCATTTTCATGGAGCTCAATGTTTATGACATCATATCTGCTGACCTATGTGTCGAACAATGAATCGTTTTAGCAGGTCCATTCAGCCACATATGTGAATACTCTGTGAAAAATGTGTTGCTGGCAGTAAAGAAGTAATAATTTAAAGTCCGCCCCTGGTAGCTGAGTGGTCAGCGCGACCGAATGTCGTGCCTAACGGCCCGGGTTCGATTCCCGGCGGGTCGGAGATTTTCTCCGCTCAGGGACTGGGTGTTGTGTTGTCCTTCTCATCATCATTTCATCCCCATCGACACGCAATTCGCCGACGTGGCGTCAACTCGAAAGACTTGCACCAGGCGACCGGTCTACCCGACGGGAGCTCCTAGCCACACGGCATTTCCATTTCCAATAATTTAAAACGTCGTGCTTGATAAGGCAGTTATACTGCACGGAGAGCGAAAATGTAGTAAGCGATACACTTCTTTCATTTTACCATTTTGTGGGAATATGAGCGAGAAAATGTCTCGCATATGTCTGAAATATTGGATGAGTAAAGTCTTGGTATTCGCGCGTCGTGGGTTACACTTCCTTTTCACCACCGCCACCTCTGTGATAGTTAGGTGGTTCTTACCCTCACAGGGATTATTTCTAGACATTAAGTGATATGCGTACCAAGTTAGATTGAAATCAGTCCAGTGGTTTAGGAGGAAATGCGGAACATACGTACATACAACACAAACATACAAACGTACATCCATTTTAATAATATGAATGGATTATGGTGACGTTACTTCTACCTACTCTGCATATCCTAATATGTAGTGTACTTCATGCCAGTTCATGTTTGTTTCATGCTGTCTTCATGTTGTTGCAATTTCAATAGGCAACAGTGTCGCAAGTCACGCACAACGCGGAAAGAAACGAATTTAAATAACTCACTTTTACCTCCCATTTCAAATCAGTATCCATTGTTTCATTTCAAGTATAGTAATACAAGTGGCTTTCTTTCCCACAGATCAACATTAAAGCTTTCTGAAACTGCGACTAAGGATGAACGCCATGCAGTGACCACCATATGAAAATAATATTTTACTAATTTTATTTGTGATCAAATAATTCAGGGACTCATTGCCTACAAATTAACTAATGAGGAATTTGCTTCGGCTCACGTAACTCTATAAAGTGTTAGAATCAATCATTCATTCCATTCTCCCCTACATTTCACTGTAGACAATATATTCCGGTATGCCTGGACCTTCCGGGAGCATTCTGAAATATCCAAATACCATTATTCCAAAAAACGATATTTCACTTGTAACGAGCTGGTGCGTCCAGCTCAGGAACGCCATTATACCCTTAATTGAGGTAGAGGCATGTCGGCCAATAATCGCCCGCAGGTCAGCCCTGAGAGGAATTGCCTGGATGGAAGATCAAATTATTGTTGATAGTACATTGTTCAGTTATGTGTAAACTACTTGTCGTACCTGAACATTTCTGCACTGTACTCCATGCTCTTGTTCCTCCATCTTCTGACAATATCCGTATCCTTATTCGCCTGATTTCTTACTCTCTGTCTTCATGTCTCTCTCACTCTTTCTTTCTTTGTTTCTGTTGGCTATTCAGAACGTATAATGGTTGACGAAAAGTGGGAGGGGCGTTCAATAAGTAATGCAAAACACCTTTTTTCTGAAAGCAGCTTGGTTTTATTCAGGATTGCGATACATCGTATTATTCCCTGCTCTTTGGGTTACAAAACCCTATTTTTCAACATAAAATTCGTTCATTACGACGGCTATATGCCGCCCTACCGGACGACCTGTATGCCCTCTTGGCACTACTATGCTGGTCGACGTCGGAGACAACGTCTTGCTACATCGGTAACCTCCCCATCATCCACGTACTTCTTCCTGCAGTGAGCATCCTTCATTGGGCCTAAAAGATGGCAGTCGGAAGGGCGAGAGTTGGGCTGTAGGATGGGTGAGGAATAACAGTTCAGTAAAGTATCGTGAGCTCCCCTCGGATGCACTGACACTGAGAAGGAGAAGTACGTTTGCATTTTAGTGGCGGCGAAGACGCTGAAGCCCAATACTGCAGGAATCACAGCTGTGTGCTGCCAGCCGGCATGCGGGAAATCGGACTGGGTTGCGCGAACTTGTTAAAAACGCCTCGCCCAACGACTCGCCGTGCCTTTGTTCACTGGCTTGTCTCCGTAGACATTCTGCAAGCGCCTATGTATATCTGCGATGCTCTGGCACGCCCTCAAAAGAAAATGACTGCTCTCTGCTTGGAACGCATGTCCGTTACAGAAGTCACTCCAAGGCTACATATAGTGCTGCCACCTGTCGGAACTTCATGAAACTATAGGAGCTGAAGCGGGAATATTCCACGTTGTCCCACAACATGTTCCTCTTCTTTTCAACCAAAACTGGGCTAGAAAAAATGTGTTGCATTACTTAATGGACACCTCTCGTAAGAGGCCCAGAGGTCAGAAGATATTCCAGTCAACGAGCTTAGTTACTAAATGGGAAACATCACCAACTTACCTTATATTTTAAGGACTAAAAAGTATATTACCAACATATAAGCCCCAGTAATCGACTCCGCGCGAAAATTTAGGCCATAATTTTGATAGTACGCAGTTACGACCTTCTCTAAGTACAGCTTTTAAAATTCGCCGCGTGGGTTGTTTGTCATTCTCTCCGCCCCTCTACAACTGGCTAATGCCCGAGTGCGAGGTACTGTATAGCGGAGTAATAGGTTCGTGTTGATAATGTCCGTGAACCAACTACTAAAATTGCTTTGTTCGTTGCGTCAAAGTGCGGGGTTTCAAATCTGTGGCTGTCGCTGTAGATCTCTTTGCTTTGAACACTTCTATGTTGCGATTCACAAATGCGGTTTAAATTAATGTTAAGAGTGTTATTATAGATGTGGCATAGTGCTGTTGAATCACTACCATCGCTTTTGTGTGTTGAAAATAACACTGAACTGGACTGAAAAGAGTGAAGGTTGCGTTATTCTTCAGTGTGACTCACACGATGAAATTGTAAATCGAAAATAATTAACTTCAATTCGTATCAATGCTTCAGTTACTTAGGTTTATTCATTTTCATTTTAAGGTATAGTATTAAACGTATATGTGCATCAGGTGGACATCTTACGTACTCTTTTCACATAAAACAACCAAACTATGTGTTCGCGAACAAGGTTTGGTAATACGTTCCATAATATTCCCTCGCCATCAACATCCGATCCATAGATGGGCGCCGGTTGTCACTTCGCTGAACAGTACTTGGGGCACGGGCAGGTTGTTTCAGTGGGCAGAACGAGTGACAAACAACGGATTTTTTTTTCCTTTATTGCATTTCGATTCCCCCCTCCCAGAAGGGGGGGAGGGCGGGCTGGCAGCAGCGTAATATGCTGCTCTACAGCCTACAGAAAAGTTAAAAACCATAATGAGAGTATAAACAAACAAGAAGAAGGAGACAAAACGGTGATATTATAGAAAACTGTAAAATGGCGGAAAGTTGTGGAATTTAAAATATAAAAAATATAAAAACACTGCGGTGACGATGCGGATGAAGACACATGATAAGCAGACAGGCACAGTTAAAAAAAACAAGGCCACAGTCTGGTTTCTGTTCGCAGGAGATAAAAAACACAACTAGCGACAGCATGGTGGCTGTTCGCAACACTGACAGGGGACGCACAACACTGAACACTCACGTAAAACAGCACTGCTGTACAGGTAACACGGTGGCAGACGGGGGGGGGGGGGGGGGGGAGGAGGATGGAGGATCCGGACCGATGAGGAGAAAAAGGGGGGAGGAGAGGAAAAGAAAAAAGGGGGGTGTCAGTGGAGGGAGTGGACATAGAAAAGAGGGGGGCCAGGACGGACGCGAGAAGGAGTGGGAAAGGCAGTGGAGGGGAGAGCAAAAAGGACTCGGGGGAAAGAAGGGAGGCAGAGGTAATTCCCATGAAGTAATAAGTGCTGTCGACAAGGGATCCGTCTTCCTAGATTTGTAGAAGGCTTTTGATACCGTTCCTCACAAGCGACTATTAATCATATTGCGTGCATATGGAGTATCGTCTCAGTTGTGTGACTGGATTCGTGATTTCCTCTCAGGGAGGTCACAGTTCGTAGTGATAGACGGTAAATCATCGCGTAGAACAGAAGTGATATCTGGCGTTCCGCAAGGTAGTGTCATAGGCCCTGTGCTGTTCCTGATTTACATAAATGATCTAGGTAATAATCTGAGCATCCCCTTAGATTGTTTGCAGATGACGCTGTAATTTAGTGTATAGTAAAATCATCAGACGATCAGTTCCAATTAAAAAATGATCTAGAGAGAATTTGTGTATGGTGCGAAAAGTGGCAATTAGCACTAAACAAAGAAACGTGCGAGGTCATCCACATGGGTACTAAAAGAAATTCGATAAATTTTGGGTATACGATCAATCGCATAAATTTAAAGGCTGTCAATTCGAATAAACACCTAGGAATTACAATTACGAGCAACTTAAAGTGGAAAGACCACATAGATAATATTGTGGGGAAGGCGAAACAAAGACTGCGCTTTTTTGGCAGAACACTTTTTGAAGATGCGACAACCCCACTAAAGAGACAGCCTAGATTACACTTGTCCGTCCTCTGCTGGAATATTGCTGCGCGGTGTGGGATCCTTATCAGGTAGGATTGACGGAGGACATCGAAAAAGTGCTAAGAAGGGCAACTCGTTTCGTGTTATCGCGGGGTGAGAGTGTCACTGATGTGATACGCGAGTTGGGGTGGCAGTCACTGATACAAAGGCGGTTTTCTTTGCAGCGACATCTAAACTTTTTGTTGAGGCCCACCTACGTAGAGAAAAATGATCATCATAATAAAATAAGAGAAATCAGAGCTCGAACGGAAAGATTTAGGTGTTCCTTTTTCGCACGCGCCATTCGAGAGTGGAATGCTAGAGAAGTAATATGAAAATGGTTCGATGAATCCTGTGCCAGGCACTTAAGTGTGAATTGCAGAGTAACCATGTAGATGTACCAGATGAAATGCGCCTGGAAACTCTTAGAAGGGACTCCCTGTACCTGCAGGATGTTAATAACCACACACGATGAAATTTTGTATTTGATGACCACTTAAGCTATCCGAGCACGCTCCCCGGACAGATCCAAAATTCCAAAAGTCACACTCCTATCTATTTCTTCTCATATATTATTTAATCATGTGTATAGACCGAAGCGGCGAGTGAAAATTTGTACCAAGGTCGGAAATCAAAACCGGTTCTCATGCTTAGGTGGCACGTGCGTTAGCCACTAAGACATCTTGGTACAGCGGTTCACACAACAGCACGGATTACCTGTGACGACGCGAATGCGGTTGCTTGTCATTATTTCTAAAGATAATTATTACTAAAATCCTACACATTTGTGGCACTTTTAAAAGCGGTGGCGGCGGCGAGTGATGTAGGGGGAAGTGGACAGAGTAACAAACTGCAACCGCTCCCCTCCCCCTCTCCAATAGGAAACCCTGCCATCAGCTCCCTGCCTGCCAAACTCGTGCCTGAACTCTTAAGACTAACGGCCGCCGCGCAGTCGACGGGCCCACTCGCACGTCGATTCCTCGCAGTCACATCGATCGCTGCCGTTTGGCTGGCAGCTCAGGACGCCGGGAAGGTAGCGTCGAGGTGTGACGGGATGGGGAGAAAGGGGGGGGGGGGGGGAGGGCAGCTCTCGCAGGCGCCTCCATTCGTCAGCGGGACCTTCCGCCGCCGGCCCGCCTTGTTAAAAAGCAATTATCTGCAGAACTGGCGCCTCGCTATTTGCATACCGGCCACCATTAGACGAAAGCACCTCGCCAAAATGCCTCCGGATGTTTATTGGTCGCAGGACCTTCAATTCTCCTGACAGAACGATCCGTCTTACCGCCATTTGCCGGCGCCTGCTGTGACGGGACTCCTGTCCTCTGCACGCCACCTTTCTGTAGGCGAAAAATACTGCTACGTGTGGTAAATACTTTACACCCTAGGTAACGCTGTTACATGAGATTTTCTTTCCGTATTTTGTTAACATACAGTTGTGAAAATTAAGATTACTCGCATAATGCGCCCAGTCACAGTGAAACTTCTACGACATCCACACCGATCAAAGTCTTAACTGGAATATGTCCTGCATACGCTGAGTTGTCGTGTTATTGAAACATTGTTACTGTAGGCTTAGTTTGCTTTCTTCATTTCCCCTATGACATAAGGAATTCCGCTATGTGGAAACTCACTTGGATCAAAGATTCTGTTTAAAGGCAGAAAAGGTTGCTAGATATTTGAAGGATTAACACGACGGGAATCCTCTACACTCTTATTCAAGGAAATGAATATGACGAAGGTTCCTAACATGTATATTTATCTGATGAAAGTCCATCATTCTTCTGGACTTGGGAGAGCGGCTGATAATATAAGTAATGGAAGTGGAACACCACAGCCGTATTTTCGAAGTATTTATTATTCAGACGACTAGTTTCAACGCTACATATGCGTCATCTTCAGGTCGTACTATGAACCAAGTAATTACTTCCAGTCACTGGCTCAAATGTCATAGGACTGCAGGGGTGAGAAGACGTTCGGAATATAGACTGCCGAGGAATAGCGGTCCACGGCACTTAGTTATTATATGGGTTCTATGACACATGAGCCAATGACCAGAAGTACTTAGTTGGTTTATACAAGGACCTGAAGATAACGTAGAAGTAGTCGTGTGAATAATAATGCTTAGAAAATACGGTTGTGGTGTTCCACTTTCTATTTGTATATTTGTGGTTGCCTAGTATACGATAAAGAAAAGCTTGGGTAATTTGGACCTTAGGATGTCGTTACATCATCATAAAACAAGATATAGATACGTAACTTATAAGCCATATGGCAGACTTGCAGATGTCCACAATAGTCATGAATATCTTAGTCTCAGATATTTTAACAAACTGCCTATAAACTGCCCACTCAGCGCCTTTAAAAGAACTGGAAAACATTATAGGAAAACGAGTAAAAGGTAAAGCGTTTCACTCAGTTAAGGAATTTGAAGTATGTGCAATATATGACTTGGAGTTTTGATTCTGGAGCACCGATCATGTATGAAATTGTAAACTCTAAAATTTTATAAAGTTATTGCTGTGACTTGTTGATTCTTTGTGGCATATTGTATTAGACTTCTAAGTAAAGATCAGCTTTTATAACAAAATGCGTTTCTAAACTAATAACTTAGGTAGCTACCTTCTTCTAACTTAATTATAATTGAATTAGGTTAGGACCGTGTAAGAATACTGTACTGTAACTGTAGATGGATATAAACATTATATGATGATACCAGTTGCATGTAAGCATGTTCAAAGCTGAATCAGTATACGAGGGTTATTCGGAAAGTAAGGAACGATCGGTCGCGAAATGGAAACCACAGTGAAAATCCGATGAAGTTTTGCACAGGTGTGTTGGGCAGTGTTTGTAGTATGCCCGTCGATCGTGTTACGACGTTCTTTTTAGTTCAGAGCACACAGGGAGCACATAAAGATACCTAGAACAATAGTGTCTCCCGCCAAGTACGAGGGCCTTTGAGAAATTTCGCCTGAAGCTATGCAGCCAACATTACATAACTGTCGTGCGTTTTCTTCTTCAAGACAGTTCTCAGCCGCATTCTGCAGGGGCAATGAAGATGCTCCTTTAATCGTTTTCAATTGGAAATGTTTGATTACCCACTATACAGCCCGTAATTATCTCCTTCTGAGTTTCATCTCTGCCCACATGAACCGCTGGCTATGAAGACAACATTTTGGCACAGACAACGAGCTGTAGGCCAGCATAGAGAATTGCTGGAAAGCACTGGTGGCTGCATTCTATAACGAAGGTATTGGAAAGTTGGTACAACGCTACGACAAACGTCTAAGTCGGATCGGCGACTATGGAGATAATTAGCTGGAAGTTGTAGCTAACTGTTGCAGCCGGCCGTTGTGGGCCGAGCGGTTCTACGCGCTTCAGTCTGGAACCGCGCGACCGCTACGGTTGCAGGCTCGACTCCTACCTCAGGCATGGATGTGCGCGATGTCCTTAGGTCAGTTAGGTTTAAGTAGTTCTAAATGCTAGGGGACTGATGACCTCATATGTTAAGTCCAATAGTGCTCAGAGCCATTTGAACCATTTTTAACTGTTGCAAATAAAAGTTTTGATTTTCACTGTGGTTTCCATTTCGCGACCTGTCGTTCCTTACGTTCCAAATATCCCTCGTATTATTGTTGTATTAAGTCACACTTGGCCTGTTGTTCAAAATGTTCAAGTATGTGTGAAATATTACGGGACTTAACTGCTAAGGTCATCAGTCCCTAAGCTTACACACTACTTAACCTAAATTTATCCTAAGGACAAACACACACACCCATGCATGAGGGAGGACTCGAACCTCCGCCGGCACTTCGCCTGTTGCACTAGACTTAGTTGGTCTATACAGTTTTTGCTGCTGGAAGAAATTTTCACCGCCAATATTTTGCTAGCCTGGAGAAGGCGAGTGCTTGCTGATAACGAGTCTTTGTGCCAGTGTCCTGAATTAAATTCGAATCCTTTCTGTAGACTCTCATGAAGCGAGTGCACAGTTGCTTGGTTTTTGGGTGCTTGTAGAATACCTTAGAAGAACGGACAAGATGATGTGGCACTGTGTTGGATCATCAGCGAACAAATTGCAATGTGGTAGAGGAAGCCAAAGAGGGCACAAACTGTAGGGGAGATAGCAATTAGATCGTATTCAACAAGTAATTGAGGATACAAGTGCTATTATGATATCAAAAGGTTGACATAGGAAATTAAGTCGTGACTGGCCGCATCTGACGATGATACAGCTAAGGAAAAAAAGGGAAGTATCCGCAAGTTCGACCTCTAATCAGCTAGACAACACTGAAGTGTGAAGTAAGAACTGTGCGCGTCAGTTGCAGCAGACGTCGAACTGGCCTGTGCCGAGGTCACCTGGCTGACGCACGTGCCTCCTCTCTGATCTGCCATCACAGTTCACC
Organism: Schistocerca piceifrons; assembly: GCF_021461385.2. Lineage (NCBI taxonomy): Eukaryota > Metazoa > Arthropoda > Insecta > Orthoptera > Acrididae > Schistocerca > Schistocerca piceifrons. The sequence continues at coordinate 292,471,391 of NC_060142.1, forward strand.
TACCGCCACAAGCATGTTGATGACGTGAGCGTTTTCAGGCAAGACGACGATAGTAACTGCTGCCAACTGCAGTGGAGTTTGTCGTCTAACACCTGTGTCTTCAGTGCTGTCAGTCCATTCGTTCTTTATCTAACAAGGGAAGGTCCCCAGCAGTGGTGGGACTGAATTTTTGAAACCAACTATACAGTGATGATGTAGGTGAACATCACAGGTATCAAACCCTACAGCCACTCACCCTTGTAGGCCCTCGTTTACGAGTAATTAACAAAAAAATTTTGAATTCATTTGTCACATAGTTTTAATCATTGCAGCAATTTTTTCGTTTCCTCTTAGTTTTCTTTCCTATCATTCTTTTTCCACTCGGAATAATTGTTTCAAGTAATTTTGATTAATTTTATGTATCAATTTCGATTTAATTTCTTTCACTTGTCATCTTATATTTTCGTCCATGTTGTTGCATTCATTATTTCTAGTCCTCATTTTTCTTGACTTCTGTTCTGTTTTACTTATAATCCTTTCTTTCGTTTAAATCTTCATCTGAGTTATTTTGTCCATAGTGCAACAGTAATTTGTTTTAAATGTTTATGTTTATATATTTACGTTTTAAATGTTTATATGACGATTACCACGCAAAAAATGCAAATCTTGTAACGAAAAATACGTTCCTGATATCATTTTAGTCAGTATAAATACACACATAAAAAAGGTTTTGCATCACGTCGATTCCGAGAGTTCCGGAACTTGTACAGAAAACTGGAATAGAGATCAACATAAACATCATTTCCGCCCTTTTTATTGCCTAGGAAAACCACACATTGCATGTCGGACCACCATACAGCGAGACCTTCAGAGGTGGTGGTCCAGATTGCTGTACGCACCGGTACCTGTAGTATCCAGTAGCACGTCCTCTTGCACTGATGCATGCCTATATTCGTCGTGGCACACTATCCACAAGTTCATCAAGGCACTGTTGGTCCAGATTGTCCCACTCCTCAACGGCGATTCGGCCTAGATCACTCAGAGTTGTTGGTGGGTCACGTCGTCCATAAACAGCCTTTTTCCACCTATCCCAGGCATGTTTGATAGGATAATGTCTGGAGAACATGCTAGCCACTCCAGTCGAGCAACGTCGTTATCCTGAAGGAAGTCATTCACAAGATGTGCACGATGGGGGCGCGAATGATCGTCCATGAAGACGAATGCCTCGCCAGTTTGCTGCCTATATGGTTGCACTATCGGTCGGAGGATGGCATTCACGTATCGTACAGCCGTTACGGCGCCTTCCATGACCACCAGCGATGTACGTCGGCTCCACCCCAAAACAGCTGCAATCGCGGACAGTGTCTCTAAGGGGTTCAGTCTGACCGAGTTGCCTCCAGACATGACTCGGACGATTTGCGACACTCATCGGTGAAGAGAATGTGATGCCAATCCTGAGCGGTCCATTCAGCATTTTGGTTGGACCCATGTGTACCGCGCTGCATGGTGTCGTGGATGCAAAGATGGACCTCGCCATGGACGTCGGGGGTGAAGTTGCGCATCAGGCAGCCTAAGTTGTAACACGACGTCCTATGGCTGCACGAAAAGCATTTTTCAACATGGCGTTGCTGTCAGGGTTCCTCCGAGCCATAGTCCTTAGGTAGCGGTCATCCATTGCAGTAGTAACCCTTGGGCGGCCTGAGCGAGGCATGTCATCGACAGTTCCTGTCTCTCTGTATCTCCTCCATGTCCGAGCAACATTGCTTTGGTTCACTCCGAGACGCCTGGACACTTCCGTTGTTGAGAGCCCTTACTGGCACAAAGTAACAATGCGGACGCAATCGAACCGCGGTATTGACTGTCTAGGCATGTTTGAACTACAGAAAACACGATCATAGTACCTCCTTCCTGGTGGAGTGACTGGAACTGATGGGGTGGCGGACCCCCTTCGTCTTGTAGACGCTGCTTATGTATGGTTGTTTTCATCTTTGGGCGGGTTTAGTGACATCTCTGAACAGTCAAAGGGACCGTGTCCGTGATACAATAGCCACAGACAACGTCTACCTTCAGAAGTTCCGGGAACCGGGGTGTGTGGTTTTTTTGTTTAAATATAACACTAGGCAAAGAAATACAATTAAATGCACATTCACAAAAATTCCGTGTTGAAAAATAATGATATAAAGAATAAATGAGAACAAATGAAAAAGTTTATGTGGTGACTAAAATAATATGACAAAGTAATAGAAACAAAAAATTATGTTTAAGCCATTTAATTGAATAAAAATAATGATCAGAGACATTTCGATAAAGATATAAAAATAAAAAAGAAATGTAACATCTAATGAGATTCGAACCCACAACCTTCTCCATGCGAAGTTCTTACCCTGACCTGGAAAGCTACTGCGCGTTATGCGATATTCCGATACTTTTTTCTGCGATTACTTGCAAACGAGAGCCTACGAGAGCATATGGCTACAGGATGTAACACCTGGGACCTTATCCCACACCACCGTACATACTGTTTCAAAATGTTGTTCCCACCGCTGGGGAACCTTCCTTGTAAGAATAAAGAAAGCTTTCTCCAAGTTCCAACCTCTTCATTTGATTGTAGAGCGTACACGCATCCTCCTCGTGTATTTGATGGATGTATTCCGATAAGTGTCTTCTGCTACAGTTTTTACCTTCTCCAGCCCCCTCAAGTATCACAGAAGTAATTCGATGACGTCTTTAAACATGCCACTATCTTCCCTTCCTGTTTGCGATCAGTATTTTCTCCTTATTCATTTCAAAGGCGATTCTGTGAAGGATTTCCTCACCTTATCAGTCTACTGAATTATCAGCGTCTCATCTCAAACGATTTGATTCTTTTTATCCTGTTTTCCCTCTCCACAGTACGGTCAAAGTGTTAAAAAGAAATCAAATTAGCCAGAAATTCGATAGATAAGAAAATAAGGATGAATTTTGCAGTGAGTGAGTTCAGTTACCTAGAAGACGGCTGAGACATTTCTGTCCTTGAAGAGAATCGAGTTCCGTACAAACTTCATTTTGTGTGTAGATAGTTCAACTATAAGTTCTTATGAGTGACAAAATATGTGACATAAATGGCCATATCATTTGAGTGCGTTGACTTACAATCTTAAATTTTTAACACCGCCAAGAGACCGTATCCCGTATTCAACTTGCTGCCTGTACGAGTTTCTAAGAAAAAAGGGTGTTAACAGTCTGACGCACGGACGGACAGACAGAAAACAAAATTTTTACCGATTGAGGAAAGCCCTAAAAACAGCCAATATGGTGGAGTACGCACCGACTTTTGACTCACGTGGAATTCTTCTTCTTCCTCTTCTTAACGTTAATTCTGCATAGTAGGGACTCCGCTGTAGTCGGAATTTGGCAAGTTTATTTTATGTTACTATGCGGCCGAAAGGCCTGTGTCTCGCCGAAGTCGTCAGGAAATCGTGTGCGCCGCCACCTGTGTGCGAATTGTGTAAACTTTGTTCTGCGTGTGTAGCGTATTTTCTGAGATGTAAATAGGGGATCACCCCAGCACTTGCCTAAAAGATCGTGGGAAAACGCCTAAAAACCACACTCAGATTCGCCGAAGCACCGGCCACTGTCGTTAATCTGTTCCACGGAATAGATCTTGCTCTGGCTGCGCTTCCTGTGTCTCAAGGTACCGTTACGCTCCGCAAGCTGGTCATAGGATTCACCTGGAACGAGCTAAGAAAATCTGGAGAATGCATTATCCAAATACTGGTGTACCAATAGAAATGAAATGGATGATAACCTGCACCGACGGTTAATTGTTGTGGGGCCGAGCGGTTCTAGGCGCTTCAGTCTGGAACCGCGGGACCGCTACGGTCGCAGGTTCGAATCCTGCCTCGGGCATGGATGTGTGTGATGCCCTTAGATTAGTTACGTTTAAGTAGTTCTAAGTTCTAGGAGACAGAGACCTCACATTTTAAGTCCCTTAGTGCTCAGAGCCATTTGAGCCATTTGGTTAATTGTTATCAGGACGACAGACCACACTCACCCTTGCCTACATGACGCATATACCCGCATCGGAGTTGTACTGGGATGCGTACACGCTGCAATAACGCCCTCAAACGGAAACTTTCTGACCGGCCTTTACGTAAAGCTGCAAATAAGTAACTGATTTCTGTTATTTTACCTACCGTCATTCCTTCCTTCAACAATTCAGTTTTTGCAAGAAAAGGAAACTTTAGAAGTTTTAATTTTAAGGAAGCTGCTGGTGGACAACGAAATTGGCTTACATCTGAAATTGTCCTGTCATGTAACCTGAAAGCTACGTCAGATTTCAGTTATATGCTACAAAACGTGGACCAGTACAGTTCAAGATCGATTTGAACGTCACAGCCTCAACCGAGCACAGATCTTATTGCAACGCATCTGCTGTACGTTCAAGTGCGACCGTATACTAGGATGGTAATATGAACCTTTCTGGCTGTTTTACTAACGTGTGGGACGCGGAGTCCGTAGTTGTGTAGTCGGCGCCGTCAGATGAGTCCCACGCGAGGCGCTGGCGGCGGCTAAACTGGGCACGCCCCCTAGCGGGCCGGCGCTGGCCTCGTGCGGCATCCGGCGAGTGGCTTTACAATCACGTGCGGCTCGCCAAGATTGCTGAGTTTACAGCCACGATGCTCATTAAAAAGTAAAGAAAATTCGTTTCTCCAGACTTTTTATCCCACATAATGAAAGAAAATTTGTTTTAAAACATATATTGATAATTTAGCTGTCTGTAATTGCCCTTCAAATTCAGACATGTCGTAGCACTCCACAAGTTTTCCCATACTTTCTGCATACTGAGGTGCTGTGAAGTTTGTCATCCAGTCAACAACGTGCTCCCACACGCGGATCCTGTAGGACCTGATTCCTTTCCCCCATCTGCTCCTATTCCTCGTAGAGATCCGCATACTCTACACCTTGATCCCCCTCATCCACTGGTTGCTCCTTTCCTCTCGAACCCCCGCCCTCTGCCGTACCTTCACTGTTGTGTCCCCCCAACCCTCCATCTTTACACCTTTCATCTCCTTTCTCAAGGTGGTTTCCGTCAACTCCCCCTGTAGGATGATGCCCTCTCTCCCTCCATTTATCCCTCCTATCAACTCTGATCCTCACCTCCGCCTCCTTTCCTCTGTCCTTTCCCCGGGCTCCCTCTTCCCCCCCTTCCATCCTGTTTTTTCCCCGCCTACCCTCACCTCTGCCACCCTTCCCCCCCCCCCCCCCCCCCGCCCCGAGTCCTTTTGCATTCTCCTCCTCTGCCTTTCCCCACTCACTCTCGCGTCTTCCCAGCTCCCCCCCCCCCCCCTTCTTATAAGTCCTCGTCCTCTGAGGCTCCTCCCCCACCTCCCCCCACTTCGTTTTTCCTCTCCTTCTCCCTTTTCTTTCCCATCATCCGTCCAGGTTCCCCCCATCTGCCCTCGGCTGTTTTGTGTCATATTTGTGCCAACTTTTAAGTCCAGTGTTCAAGTGCATGTTCAGTGTTGTTCGTCTTTTCCAAAGTGTTGCACCGGCCGATATGGCCGAGCGATTCTAGGCGCTTCAGTCAGGAACCGCGCGACCGCTACGGTCGCACGTTCGAATCCTGCCTCGAGCATGGATGTGTGTGATGTCCTTAAGTTAGTTAGGTTTAACTAGTTCTAAATTCTAGGGGACTGATGACCTCATATGTTAAGTCCCATAGTGCTCAGAGCCATTTGAACCAAAGTGTTGCGAACAGAAACCAGACTGTCGCCGTGTTTTTTAATTGCCTGTCTATTATTTTACCTGTCTGCTTCCTGTGTATTTCATTAGCATCGCCAACCCTTTGTTTTATGTTTTAAGTTCTATAATTTTCCGCCATTTTACCATTTAAGTCACCGACTTTGTAGCCTGCTTTTATTATTTATTATCTTCATTTTTTTTTTTTTATATTCTGTAGGCTGAAGAGCGGCGTGCTAAGCTGCTGCCAGTCCGCCCCCTTCGGGGGGGAATCGAATCTCAATAAAGGGAAAAAAACAACGTGCTCTTTCAGCCTGTCGCTTCCGTAATGCTTTCCACCAAAAAAACTCCTTCAACTTGCGAAAAATATAGTAATCACCTGCGGTCAAGTCCAGGCTATAAGGCGGTTGTTCCAAAACTTTCCATCATTCAAACTTCCGAATCAAATCCGTCAACGCAGCAGAATATGAGCGAGCGTTATGGTGAAATACTATGCTGCTGGAAGACAATTCATGCCGATTTGGACGGCGCGGCACAGTCAATGAAGGCTGTGACAGTACACTGGTGTACGAGTATTTATGTTCTCTTCTCTAGACACTAAGTCGATGACCACGACAAACTTTCGATCCCAAAACACTGTCGCCACAACACGTTTGGTGCTCAGAATTCGTGGGTTTTCTTTGGTTTTGTTGGAGATCGTTAATGATGCCGCGTTATGCCTATGCTACTTATGCTATGCTACTTACGCGATACGCAGATCTCACCAACTATACACCAGAGACGCTCAACAAATAACGCAACATATCTTTTTTTCTGGGCCAGTTTGGTTGAAAAAAATTGGAATTTATTGTAGGACAATGTGGAATATTCCCGCTTCAGCTCCTCTAGTAACATGAACTTCCGTTCGGTAGCGACGCTATACGTAGCCTTCAAAATGGCGTCTGTAACGGAGGTGCGTTCCAAGCAGAGAGCTGTCACTGAGTTTATTTTGGCGGAGAACCAGAGTATCGCAGAATGACTACCGAGACCTGGCAGTGAACAGACGCACGGTAACTCGGGTAAGTCGTTGGGCGAGGCTTCTGTTATCATGACAACTAGGTTGTGCAAATCTGTCTGATCTCACGTGTGCCGACCGGCCGCACACAGCTCTTACTCCTGCAGCGTTGGAACGTGCGGACACACTCATTCGAGGTGATCCGTTGATCACAAATACCTCTGCTGATAGTGCTGACACACTCGTCGGGTAGTTGGAGTACTTATAGGTGGGTGTCCGCTGGATTCCTCCCCGAGCAACGAAAGACCATCTGTGTAGAATTTTTTGCATGGTACAAGCCTGATCGTGACAATTTTTGTCGAATATCTTCACAGGCGAGGAAACTTGGATTCATCACTTCGGACCTGAAACAAAGCAGCATTCCACGGAGTGTTGCCATACCAGCTCTCCGCCGAACAGAAAGTTCAAAGCCGCACTGTCACCGAGTAAAGACATGGTGACGGTCTTCTGGGACGCTAATGGGGCTATTCTGCTTGACGTCCTCTTTCGTGGTGCAACGATCATGTCTGAAGTCTGTTGTGCTACTCTCAGGAGATGGAAGAAACGACTTCATTTGTTTGTCCAACCGAAGGATCCTCTCCGCGGGAAGCAGTACGTAGATCAGGGGCGGGCAAACGTTGCACGCGGCTCATGAGCATACAGCGCTGCACGTGTGCTGCTCGCGTGCAATCGTCGAACGGAGCAGTGGCGACAGCCGGCAGGTTGCCGCAGTGTAGTTCCAGGCTAAGCTGCGGACGTTGAAGCGAAGCGACCACTACGTAGTGAATTTCAGTAACCGGAAAATGCAGAGTGAATCAAGGAAACGGAGAATTGGAGATTTGCTATATTTTAAAAAGGAATGGGAGAATCATTTTTTCTCTGTGCAAAAACGTGAAAATATGAAATGTATAATATGTGACAGTATTCTCGCTGGTCAGCGGAAGTTTAATATTCAACGCCATTATAATAAATTTCAGTATGTTGCCGTTCTTAGTGCAATAAAAGTGGAATTTCTCAAGCGATTTGGCGATATATCTTACTTATCCCAAGGTTTTGAATAATTCTCGAGACAATCTGCTGTTTCTGTAGATGATATTCATCCCAGTTTGCAAATGGAATTAATAGGTCTACAGCGTAATTCTCGTCTGAGAGACAGGCTCCTTTTGGCAAGACGTGTGGTAGATTTTTATCACGACTTTCCACAGAAAGTTTCCTCGTCTCCATCGTGAAGCCGCGAAGATAATGTCAATGTTTGGCTCGACATACGTTTGTGAGAGATTTTTTTCTGTTATGAAAATTAATAAGTCTCGGTTAAGAGCAAACATCAGTAATGAAAATTTGCGTAACTGTTTGCGTTTGTCTGTATGTAGAAATTTTGTTCCAGACATTAAACGTATTGTAAACTCCACCTGTAATAATTAAATAAAACGTATCGTAGGTAATAGGTACTCTTTCAAACGATGATTACTTTCAAGCACTCCTACTACCCTTATTCCTTCATTCAATAAAGCAGGCCAGGAAACAAAACTCATTACAGAGGAAGAAGCGGAGAGACGGTATGGTGGGGAGGGGAGAGAAGCGGGTGGCCAGCTTGCCCCTGTGTGCACGCAGAACACCTGTTAGCAGCACACGTGCATGTGCACCGCACACGAGCAGAATTCCTGCCCGCCCCTGACGTAGATGGTTGGTAGGTTATTGATGCAGCAGGACGTTGGCTGCACTGTCAACCAGTAGAGTGGTACAGGCCCTCCCAGCGAGGGGGCGTATGGTCGTCGCTTTGAACGGAGATTATGTTTTGTGGCCAAAAGAGTGAGTAATAAAACAGTGCGTTGCAATCCTGAATGAAACCAGCCTGCTCTCAGAAAAGAAAAATGTGTTACATTACTTATTCTACATTTACATCTACATGGATACTCTGCAAATAACATTTAAGTACCTGGCAGAGGTTTCATCGAACCACCTTCACAATTCTCTATTATTCCAATCTCGTACAGCGCGCGGAAAGAATGAACACCTATATCTTCCCGTACGAGCCCTGTTTTCCCTTATTTTATCGTGGTGATCGCTTCTTCCTGTGTAGGCCGGTGTCAACAAAATATTTTCGCATTCGGAGGAGAAAGTTGGTGATTGGAATTTTGTGAGAAGATTCCGTCGCAACGAAAAAAAAGCCTTTCTTTTAATGATGTCCTGCCCAAATCCTGTATTATTTCTGTAACACTTTCTCCCATATTTCGCGATACTAAAAAACGTGCTCCCTTCTTTGAACTTTTTCGATGTGCTCGGTCAGTCCTATCTGGTGAGGATCCCACACCGCGCAGCAGTATTTTAAAAGAGGACAGACAAGCGTAGTGTAGGCAATCTCTTTAGTAGCACTGTTACATTTCCTAAGTGTCCTGCCGATAAAACGCAGTCTTCTTTAGCCTTCCTCACAACATTTTCTATGTGTTCCTTCCAATTTACGTTGTTCGTAATTGTAATACCTAGGTATTTAGTTGAATTTACGGCCTTTAGATTAGACTGATTTATCGTGTAACCGAAGTTTAACGAGTTCGTTTTAGCACTCATGTGGATGACCTCACACTTTTCGTTATTTAGAGTCAACTGCCACTTTTCGCACCATTCAGATATTTTTTTCTAAATCGTTTTGCAGTTTGTTTTGATCTTCTGATGTCTTTATTAGTCTATAAACGACAGCGTCATCTGCAAACAACCGCAGACGGCTGCTCAGCTTGTCTCCCAAATCGTTTTTATAGATAAGGAACAGCAAAGGGCCTACAACATTTCCATGGGGAACGCCTGAAATCACTTCTGTTTTACTCGATTACTTATTGAACACCCCTCATAATTCAAAAACTCCTCGGTTCCCTTATGATGCTTAGCGAGAAAACTCCTCTTACTCCTTGTTTTATGGCCTCATCCGTCAAAAGTCAAAGAACCTATCCGGCACACACAGCCCAAATCACGAGTAACAATTTCATGAAGAACAGCCTAAGATTTGAGGAAATCACAAGAGTGAAACGTCTGTCCTGTCGAATTTTTTCCTCGAGCCTTGATTTGAGTTGGTCAGTCACAGCTGAAGGTCGGGATGATCGTGCTGCATCATCAATATTCGTTCAGGCGCCATTAAACATGATGCATCATTTCCAAATTTGAGCTTCATGCTTCACATTTCCTTAAACGTCGATTACCTGTATGTACATTTCTACAGCGCCGAATTTTTGTATTCAGAAACCGTATTACATTACGAACCTTGCAACTGGCGATTTTGTGAAGTTATTCACACATTTTAAAACCGCACAAATACACAACAGACGCGATCTTCCTTCCTCTTGTCAAAGTAATGCTAGGGCCAACGGTTAGGAAGGTCTGTGACACGACGGTAGGGACAGAGGAAGATTTTTGCTGCTCGTCAGATCAAAACGTTCTTTACTCTCGCATGTTCGTTACCCAGTTTTACGTAAATTTTTCAGTCTTTTCACACGTTTGAACTTCGTTTTCTTATTCAGTTATGCAATCAAGAGTAATAAAATATATTTTAAAGCTCTCTTTTCGACGTCTAATCACGTCTGAATCCACTGACATCCACATAAGGCACTTTTCATCCTCGCAGCTTTCAAAATCGACGATAACGTCAGCACAGTTGTTTCACTCGTGCTAATTTGTAGAAACCAAATCCGTGTGGCTTGTGCGCGAGATGTTACTTACTTGCTGCATACACGATTCGAAAATGATTTGGGACGAGTCAGTTTACAAGATATGTATACAGGGTCAGTTGTAATATTAATGAACCCATTATTCTTTTACTCCCACTCACGCAACTACACTTAATTTTTACTCGCTACCAGTTTTAACTAGAAATTTGTCAATGGAATATAAGGTATTGACCAGGAGAAATGATTTTAAATTAGGTTTAAAACTTGCTTCGCAATCCGTCTGATATTTTGTATTAGTGGTAAATAATGAGAATTTTTTGTTGCTGCATATTCCAGTGCTTTCTGAGCCGCTGATACCTTTAACAAGAGAAATAAAGGTCATTTTTCCCTCTAGTGCTCTAGATATAGACATCACTCTTCCTCTCAAATTATGATGGAATATTTATGACTAATTTCATGGGCGAATATAGACTACGTGATCAAAAGTATCCGGACACCCCCAAAAACATATGTTTTTCATATTAGGTGCATTGTGCTGCCACCTACTCCATATCATCGACCTCAGTAGTCATTAGACATGAGCAGAATGTGGAGCTCCGCGGAACTCACGGACTTCCAACATGGTCAAGTGGTTGGGTGTCACTTGTGTCTGTATGCGAGATTTCCACACTCCTAAACATCACTAGGTCCGCTGTTTTCGATGTGATAGTGCAGTGGAAGTGTGAAGGGACACGTACAGCACAAAAGCGTACAGGCCGACCTCGTCTGTTGACTGACAGAGACCGCCGACAGTTGAAGAGGGTCGTAATGTGTAAGAGGCGTACAATTGTTCAGACCATCACACGTGAGTTACAAACTGCATCAGGATCCGCTGCACGTACTGTGACAGTTAGGCGGTAGGTGAGAAAACGGATTTCATGGTCGAGCGGCTGCTCGTAAGCCACACATCACGCCGGTAAATGCCAAACGACGCCTCGCTTGGTGTAAGGAGCGTAAATTTTGGACGATTGAACAGTAGAAAAACGTTGTGTGGAGTGACGAATCACGGTACACAATGTGGCGATCCGATGGCAGGGTGTGGGTATGGCGAATGCTCGGTGAACGTCATCTGCCAGCGCGTGCAGTGCCAACAGTAAAATTCGGAGACGATAGTGTTATAGCGTGGTCGTGTTTTTCATGGAGGGGACTTTGCACCCCTTGTTGTTTTGCGTGGCACTGTCACAGCACAGGCCTACATTGATGTTTTAAGCACCTTCTTGCTTCCCACTGTTGAAGAGCAATTCGCGGATGGCGATTGCATCTTTCAACACAATCGAGCACCTGTTAATAGTGCACGGCCTGTGGCGGAGTGGTTACACGACAATAGCACCACTGTAATGGACTGACCTGAACGCTATAGAACACCTATGGAATGTTCTGAAACACCGGCTTGGTGCCCCAGGCCTCACCGACCGACATCGATCCCTCTTCTCCGTGCAGCACTTCGTGAAGAATGGGCTGCCATTCCCCAAGAAACCTTCCTGCAGCTGATTGAACTAATGGCTGCGAGAGTGGACGCTGCCATCAAGGCTAGGGGTAGGCCAGCATTACCGATGGAGGGCGCCAAGAACTTGTAAGTCATTATCAGCCAGGTGTCCGGGTACTTTTGATCACATAGTGTATGTTATTGCGGCGGCGCCGTTAAAATATCTAGTTCCTTGAAGACGCACCTACATGACGAGCGTGGGTGAGAAGAACATATTATTCTTATTGCTCGCTTTTATACAATGTACTTCCTTTCTAAGTGACGCGTTACCCCAGAACATTGTTCATAATACATAATATGCAAAATAAGTCAGGAGGGTGATTCATTCGTTTCCCCAGCGCAAAAGTAACTGCAATTTATTGTCTGATAAGCTTAGTAATATGCTTCTTCCAGTTCGTTTTTTCAACAATATGTCTATCCAAAAAACTGGAGCATTCTACCCTCTTTACTGACAACTGCTCATGTGCTGCAACAGTTGTTGGCATGACTATTTATTGTACAGAACGGAACGTAGTATTTTTTTTTTTAGGTAGAGTCCGGTTTCAGAGTACCACTTAATAATTCTTTAGAAAACATCATTTACAAACTCTTCTGTTGCTTTCTCTCTGATTGGATTTGTTATAACACTAGTATCATCTGCAAAAAGTGCTAATTTTGCTTCTTGAATGTTAAGTGGAAGGTCATTCACACATATATAAGGAATAGGAGTGGACCCAAAACTGAATCCTGTGGGACTCCCTTTGAGATTTTTTTTTTCCACTGCATCACTAAAATTTTATATCTTTGCGATAATGAATTATTCAGCACTTCCTTTTGTATTCTGATTCTTAAGTATCATTCAAATCATCCACGTGTAAAGCCGTCAGTTTCGTAAAAGTTGAGGTTTTCTGATAGTATCATGATCTGCACAAACTGACAACTGCCTCTGGAGAGCGCCGTGGTCGTACATTACATAGATGAGCACGTCCCGTGTTGTGATCGCTTCTGAGCGATCGCCGGTCACGGTGTGCATTTCGTTTTAAATCACGCTTGGTGGTAGGAGGGCTTACGCTGAGGCAGTTTCTGTATTCAGCGCGCTTCGTCCCTTCGTATCGAAGCTGCTTATCGAAAGATATAATGCGCTAATACGTTGAGGAACAGGTTCTGGAAACGAAACAGCCGCCGCGCCTGCGTAATAGCCAGCACGAGCGGCCGCGTGCACACAGAGGCTTCCGCCCCCACTTGTGATGCTGGAGAGGTCAGCGCAGCGGCAGGCCGATAAATCTGACGGGCCGGGCATTAGCCGAGTTATGAAGTGCGGCCCGCAGGATCAGAGGGGGATTTGCCAACGGGGTCAGCCGACGCGACGCGCCGAGCCGAGCAGTGGAGCGGCTGGGCGGTTCGCCTCCGTGGCGTTTGTCTCCAGTCAGCCGCGGCTTCTCGCACACAGGGGGCAGGACGGTTCCGGAGCAGTGATTTGCGACACCATTTGCTTCACGTGCTTAGACCAGGTTTAACCAGAACAACGTCGACAAACTTTCAGAGCTGATAGTACTTATCAAAACAAGGAAAAAAGGTCTAGTATACATCAAAGTGCATGCCTTAATAGCTTTGAGCACTTGTTCATCTTCACTACTGTGAGAGACATCGCTTCCACTGACAGCTTGTTTACTTTCGGTAGGGGACTGATGACCACAGATATTACGTTCCATAGTGCTCAGAGCCATTTGAACCAAGTACGGACCTGAACAAGGAAACAAAGTCTAGTAAACATGTGCTGTAGCCCACCCGGTCAGCCGCGCGGTCTAACGCGCTGCTTCCCGAGCGGGAAGGCGTGCCGGCCGCGGCACGAATCCGCCAGGCGGAAAAATGAAATCACTGTAGAGGTCCGGTGTGCCGGCCAGCCTGTGGATGGTTCTTAAGGCGGTTTTCCATCTGCCTCGGCGAATGCGGGCAGGTTCCCTTATTCGCCTCAGTTATACTATGTCGGCGATTGCTGCCCAAACACTGTCTCCACGTACACCTACACCATAATTGCTCTACCACGCAAATATTTGGGGTTACACTCGTCTGGTATGAGACGTTTCCCCCTGGGAGGGGGGTTCCACTGGGGGCCGAACCGCACAATAACCCTGGGTTTGGGGTGGGGCGGCGGAGGGGTGGGTGGACTGCTGTGGCCTGTTGTGGGGTTGTGAACCACTGAGCGTTACGACGGGATGAAGCCTCTCGTTCCTTTCTATGTCCCCAGTTCAATACACAACACACACAGACAGGTGCTGTAAAGTGCATACCTTAACAGCTACGGATATATGTTCAGCCTGCTATTGTGAGATTTCCATATCCTTCGTCTTCTCTACTGTTTTATCTATGAACACTGTCCCTCATATCTCTCTTCGGCTTTAAAGCTCTTGCTCTTTCTCAATAGCAGGAACCTGACTCTGGAACAAACTTCCGCATTGTATTAGAGAACTAGATAAAATACCCAGATTCAGGAGACAGGTAATGACATATACACTACAGCAACAATAAGGATTAACATTGTCCCTGTACACACACGTCACCCTTGTACATCTCTGTTTCCAGTCCGATCTTCCTCATTCCCCAGTATTCTTAGCCGATGCAGTCTCTCTAAATTTGCATACCTATAAATTATTCTTATATCTGGCACTAGCACTGTTGTTATTAATGTCTCATTGTTATTATTATTATTAGTAGTAGTAGTAGCAGTATTGCCACTATTGGTGGCAGCAGCTGCATTAGTAAAAGTAACGGCAATATTAACTTTGTTAGTTATAGTCAGTGCAATTACTTGCACTGCCGCTTCAGATACTGATATTATTTCAGTACTAATTGTCATATTAAAATCGTTATTTCTTAGGTAAATTTGATGTAATAGATAATGCATGTGTGTAACCCTGGTCTGATGTAAGAAAGGGCTGATGGCCCTAATTAGACCAGGTTAAACAAACAAATAAATAAATAATACTACTACTATCTCCCAAAACACGGTAGACAAAGAGGTTGCTCTCTCTCTCTCTCTCTCTCTCTCTCTCTCTCTCTCTCTCTCTCTCTCTCTCTCTCCCTCTCCGCCTCCCCCCTCCCCTCTCGCTTATATATGTCCCATTTATTTTGACCACCCTAAATAACTGTTCGTCCAGATGCAAATTACAAAATGTTTCACCAAATATTCTTTAGCCGTCAGGGGGACATCAATCAGCATGATTGCCTTCGTTGTAGCTTTCTTTTTTTACAAACATACGAACAGCGATATGACTTTTTTTAAGAGGCATCTTGTATTTTTTATTCGGTAATTCATTTCCTCTCCTAAAGACCTGTTCAGAAATGTATCAAGTGTACTATTAAGTAACTGATACATTCACTTCATAACAAGAGACAGCATGTATGACCCATGGAAGATTAGGACATTACCCCACCCATGTAAATCATGAGTTGAGAAAGGCGATATACACTTTGGTGTGTAGGTCTTTTTTTATTTTTTTAAAAAATTCTTTATTTCCAAAAACTAATTAATTATACAATTTAACCCACTACCTTATATGATTAGTGGGCCGAAAAAGTGGTACAATAATTTCAATGGCAGCTAATCTAAGTTATATTTAAGTAACTACTTAGTATGTAAGCTACGGGATAAGTGCAATGGGCAATTAGTTATGTTAGTTAATTATATATGAAAGCAGGTAACCTAACTCTTGACTAGTTACTAATGCCTACAGCGTTACATATGTGTCAGTTGAAAGTAAAAACCTACTTATAGAGCCTTGCTCATTGAGATAACCCCAATGAGCGTGCCCCTGACACTGGGCAGGCCAAGATGTTGATCGCTGCAGGTTCCTAGAAATAGTACCTAAAAACTAAGTCCTACAACTAAACTTATTCTAAGGTCAAATCCGGTGCGTAGTCCAGATCGGTGAAATTGGACCCCACTCCCCCTAAGTCCCGAGGCGCGGCGGATTCCGGACTGAAGAAGTCGGCCTTTCCGCGCCCAGGCAGTATGGGATTAGGGTACCAGATTCTATCGGTGTTGAAGTAAATCTCTCATTATTGCTGGTTCAAGTCTCTTAGATAATCCTTTAAGACT
The DNA here is from genome assembly GCF_021461385.2 of Schistocerca piceifrons. Lineage (NCBI taxonomy): Eukaryota > Metazoa > Arthropoda > Insecta > Orthoptera > Acrididae > Schistocerca > Schistocerca piceifrons. The sequence goes on from NC_060142.1 coordinate 292,487,380, forward strand.
TTTTGTGATACCACGTTAGCCAGTTTATTAATGGTCTGAAAGGTGTCGTGTTGTCTAAGTAATCTGTATGTGTCATAGTGTGGCAGTTGGTCGCGTAACATTGAAATTACATCATTGAAAAGGGGGCACTCGTGGACTACATGGTCAGGAGTACCCTCCGGAGCACCACAGTCACACGCGGGTGTTGCCTTTTTCCCGAATCGACATAAGTATGTTGTGTAGGGTCCATGTCCAGTGAGAAAGTGAAGTAGTCCCCGGGTTGGTTCGAAATATGTCATTCCCATCCGTTCCCTAATATCTGGAAGAAAATCAAAAGTTCTGCGTCCCGTTTCTTCAACTTCCCACGATTGTTGCCATAACTGGTCACCTCTTAACCTAATCTCAGCCTTGTTCCCAGCCCTGCTGCCTAAGATCTCCTCTGTTTTCTCTATATTCCCCTTCTTTGCCCAATACCAAGCGGCCTGTTCTCGAATTATGACTAACAGGGGTCCTCCCGGCGTAGTCCTGTATGCCCCCACTGATCTCATTATCATATTTCTCTGTACTCTTCTCACTGTCGTGGCAGGCACCACCCTCGTGAATCTGTGTAGGCCTTGCCCTTAAAGCCGGAATGTAGTGCCGGTGATGCGAATGTGTGTGGCTACGGAGTGCTGGGCCCGCCTGAAGAGGGGGAGGCGCCGCGGACGGCGGCTAGTCGCGGAGTCGCGTTTCCATGGCAACGCCCCGCTGTGACCCTACGACCCGGCGACGGGGCACGTTACCGTCTGCTCCCGCTGCCGCAGCCTGTGGAAAAGCCAATCCGATAGCTGCCGAGCTCCCAGAAGCCGCCTGCAATCTGCAACTCGCTGCCTGTGAGAACGAACGTCTTTCGCGAAGGCTGGAGTTCATGCCCCAGAGCGGACTCAGAGAATCATGAATCTCAAGTTGCTCTGTTAAATAGGACGACAATTTGATTCCTTCTCAATCAGTCTGTACGAGCTGTACCCTTCTGACGATAATAACCACGCCGACGATACGTTACACTCTGAATTTCTTCCTTTTCCGAAAAAAAAACTTTCAAATGGCTCTGAGCACTATAGGACTTAACATCTGAGGTCATCAGTCCCGTAGAACTTAGAACTACTAAAACCTAACTAACCTAAGGACATCACACACATCCATGCCCGAGGCAGGATTCGAACCTGCGATCGCAGCAGTCGCGCGATTCCGGACTGAAGCGCCTAGAACCGCTCGGTCACTACGACCGGCTTTCATTGTAACATTAGGTGTCGTGCTTACCACTGTTATCGAGGTAAGCCAGTTCGAATCCTGATGGTGGATGAAATTTTCATTTCTAATATTTGGTCGGCAAGGGGAGAAGTCGTGGTGACGTAAAGTTCCTGATTACCACTCCTTGTGCCAATGTTCTGGATTAAATTGAAGTACGGGCATGTGGCACTTCATGGTGATCGGTCCGTTGGTTGGAAACATTACTCTCGACGGCCCCTTTGGAGCTATTAGAGGAAAGATGGCTGTGAGCCAGGACCGGGTTTCACCCTGTATCTCCTATCATCATCATCATCATCATCATCATCGTCATCATACAATGCAGACGTGACACTACACTATACTCTTACAAGCTTCCATTACACTTACCTCCACTGTACAGATATACACGTACGACACGACTCTCACACATTCGTTAAGAAAGGGCCGATATGGGTCTTCCACTAGGCGGCTGAACCCATTCCGTGGGATGTACCAGCCAACAATGCCACGTGACAATTACAGTTTTAAGTTATAAACGGCGTAAGGCGGGGGATGCGTGCTTCACCTGTGTAGGCGTACTGAAACTGCAGTGAATAAATAAAAGAAATTTTCTGTAGCGGATTCAAATTAAAAATGATGATAATGCTATCTGCTGTAAAAATTACGAAGAATTTTACGACCTTTGAATAGTCAACAAACCAGACCAAACAAGGAAACCGATATAATGAGTCTAGAGACATGGGTAATAACTAATGACATATCAAAATCGACAACATTGTACACTGCGCAACACAATTAATGGCTGTCCCACTGCAACGCAGACAGGTGTCTGCAACTTCCCTTTGTGATGTTGAGAAAGTGTGGCGCTTGTAATGGCACTTCCTCCGACGAAAAATCAAAAAAAAGAAAAAATAGCGACCAATACCCCAAAAATTTCCCCAAAACAAGTTCCAAATTCCATGAAAAGTGAACAAGTAACTAAAGTTCCATTTAACACTATTATTTGGATAGTAACCAGTATTTGGAATGAGAACCTTATACTTAGTAATTTATCAACTTACAAAAGAAAGATAGAATCTCAGTAAACTCAAACTCAAAATCATAGTAAATCGCAAGATCATTATAATTAAAATTAGCAAAGTAGCACCAACGATCTCAAAGAATACTTCGTGTGAACACTCTTTGAGAATCGTGAGTAATGGCTAAGGAAAATTTGATCCATTGTCACTACGTTACGAGAGTTAGCCGAAGCTGGTCAGACTTGTTTGAATACTCGTATATGTAGGCGCGGTTAGATTGTTTATCGAGGACTGATAATAGCGATCTGCTATGACGCAGTGAAACCAAACATTGACTTGAACTATAACATCGTTCAGAATTCAGACAGAGGACTACCTTATATTAGACTGAAGTGAATTTTTTAATTAGATAGCTCTAGTTAGGCACTGAACAGTGATGGACAATTGACTTCATTCGTAGTTGCAAGTAGACTCTGGAACTTGGCAATGGTTTTAAGGCGGCTAATTTATAGTTTCCCCCCACCGCCTGGGAAAGCTTCTTCCTCACGGCCTTGTTAGGAAGTGATGATGTGAAATAAACCACCCTTTCGTGCCAAATTGCGCATTTATGATTCCAAATTACAAAATTGTTTGGAGACATAACTGTGATCTTTTGGGTGCTGCGATAATATTTGACTGAAGCGCTCGGCGCATGTATACAAACTCTTTGACGTTAGGAAGCAATCGCAATGTTACGACTTATCAGAGACTTGAAATTACAACAAAACTATATGGGGAGGTTTGTGTCAGTGGAACTACATTGAACTTATCATTAATTTTTTTTATACCAACTGTTAAACCATCGAATATAAACAAGTTAATTACGACGAGTAGCATAACATTGGTCACAACTGGTGAAGTAAATGTCACGCACACGTCGAGAGTTCAGTTCAGCACTGTTTTTTGTAACGTCATCTTTACCTAATAACAGTATCATCGCTCTACCGACTTCGCCGAGTTTTAGCCAGGGTCGATCAATACTAATATATCAACTACCAACTAGAAAAACCGGTGACGTCACACGCTCTGTGACGTCATCCTCGGGCTCGGCAACGCTTCAGAGTCGCAGCCAAAACTAGGCCAGAGCTCAGAAATTCATCTGAGGTCTAAGGTGGGTTGGATTGATGATGTCACAAAGGCGCCATATATCACCAACATTGTGCCCAACACTACCGCAGACGTTTCCACACCCACTCTTACCCATATTTTCCCTCTTCTGTCGACACCTCTGCGATGGAGGTCAGCACCGCGACGCCCAGCGTTTAAATCACGCGATTTTCTTATGGGTAGCCGAGAAAACCATTCCACACACACCGTCGCTGAGTATCGACACGAAAAGGCCTCTGAATATGGCATAAAGGGCGTCAATAAAGCCATATCTTGCCTTGAAGCGTTGATTTCCACTCAAAAAGATACTTCGCAGTGCAAGGAGCTGTCGCGAATGATAGAAAATAGAGATAAAACTCAAGTGAGATGTAGGCTTGGAAATTCTTGTGAGGCGGACGTGACCGGACGTGGCTTATGTGTAATGGTCACTCTGCTAACAAGAGCGGACTATGCCGCATCACGAGGCTCGAGAGCCGTCGCAAGACGCAACCCTTGGACAGCGGCGTACGGCCTGTTCATCACGTAGGCCTCTCGTGCTACCGCGTGACACACATGCAATGCTTAAAAGTACTGGCAACTTCTAGCACAAGTGGTGCCGGGTGCATTACCGCTATAAAAGCGCTATCCGCCATATTGTCGGGACAGTGCTGGGAGTGATGGATCAGCAGGTCGGTCGGTCACATATGGTTTAGCTGGAGTTCTGACGCTGTGAGATCGCAGTGCAGTACTGCGTAACTACGAGGAAACTTAGACTTATTTCCACGTAGTCAACACTTAGTCCGGCACTCCCGCGTATGGTGTATTGGGACGTAAACTCAAGGAACTGTGAGAAGTTACACTACGAAGAAGGCAGTAGTAGACTTTGTGTGTAAACCTGTATATGAAATGGATGTGACAGGGGTGCTTCCAGTGTATATATCCTGATGCACTGATTTATGATTGCATCCAGTGTGCCCAGTGATCCCGGCCAAGTTCCGTATTCTAACTCACCCTACAGCCCTCTTTTCAGTGGAGCAGGTGCACAGAAGGCAGCCCACGACCACGAGACCTCCTGTCAAGTAAGTTCTTTGATGCGCATTCCTACTACTCCCTCTCAGGAATCGTCATGGGACACCACAGAGCAAGAAGACGTTCTTGACAACCTTAGGTACTGCGGACACCCTCGGAAAATTCAACCCTTCTCTATGGAGATGGTGAGCCAGCAAACCCACTGAATGTGATCACACGCCTTTGGAGTCCAATATGACTGCAAACTTTGCTCTGGTCTGCAGGTTGGAACTACTAGGGACAGTTCAAAACCATTATACGAAATTTGACAGCAGTTCGGAGCAGCAAATGGTGCTTATGCTTTTTTCAGCCCTCCTGTGATGTGATCATTGAGGGATGTGACATTGATACATGTGTGAATAAAACGGCATAGACCTCCAGTTGTGCAGTACCCTCAGTGCCACCCACCAGCCATTATTGAGCACTTTAAACATGTACCTGTGTAGAAACAAGCTGTGACGAGTGCCCTAGGCGCCTGCAGGCAGGCTACTCTGCAGCTCTTGTGCCTGCTAGTACACATGCGGAATCTGTGGGCTGTCTAGGGATCCACATCTGTCACGAGGCCTTCATCTACGACCAAAGGTATCATAGAAGCTCAGGTGAATGTCCCCCATGGGTTCATACTGGCCCCATCAGCCTACATCAGTGGCGTGTTGCATGTTTCAAGAAGTTGTTTTCCCTGGATGATGGCCATCAGCGTGGTGTAACACAAAATATAAGTCATACAGCGTGGTTGCAAGTTCCTCACTATGAGTTTCTGTATGAAATTTAGCCCAAATTTATGTCCCACTCTACAAATAGTCACATATTACCAAAACTATGTACCTGCAAACTTTTATCAAACTTAAACTCGTGTGCTAACCTTTGACAAAAAAGAAACTAATTTGAATTGAACGGTAACTGGTCTAAATACAACTTGACTTTATATTAAATGAGCGGCTGTAGTAAAACAGTTATCTGGCCCTAATCAAAATTTCCACTTACCTCACGTCTTAACACTGTTTGACATTTCTCGAAAGCACAACAGCAAACAGCAAGCAAGCAGAGGTTAAGACAGATTTCTGTTTTTTTTAATTAAAATTTCCAAACAATATTCAAACTGTTGCATACCATATGGTGCTGTGTGATAATAGGTAATGATAAAATTTCTTTAAACAGTGGGATGGGGAGAGTAACTAATCCTATGAAATATTATTCCAAGAGAACTATTTTAGAATGAAGTATGTATTCAAAAAGACAGCGTAATACTTCACACCTAACTCTGGTCTGAACAATACAATGCTTAACAAAGAGAACAATAATTAGAAAGGGTACACTGTTAACATAGAATTTCTGTAAAAACCAAGGCGCGTAATCAACTGATATGTTAGTGAATGACTCATGGAAATGGGGTGGTCTTTCTCTCAGGTGGTCTGAGCAACTGAACTAGCTGACAATGAACATTCTCTCTGCCTTTCAATACATACATCACATTCATCCTTGCTGTCCTTTACAATAAATGTTTCTTCATTTAATAGATACAATCACAAGTCAACACAGCAATACTGAATATGTCCGTCACCTAGCACACTTCAACTAACAGTGTATTAGATTGAGCAGAGGCAAATACTGGACCACGATAAAACCAAAGATTATTTAACAGTAACATAACTTGCTCTCTCTCTGACGTGCACATCGACAATTTACAAAAATCAAAATGACATGTCCACCTTACAGGGTAACAAGCTTCCATTGATCCATGGTTCAATGCTGATGATCCTGTGCCCGATGCAGTCGCAATCAAATGTTCAAATGTGTGTGAAATCTTATGGGACTTAACTGCTAAGGTCATCAGTCCCTAAGCTTACACACTACTTAACCTAAATTATCCTAAGGACAAACACACACACCCACGCCCGAGGGAGGACTCGAACCTCCGCCAAGACTAGCCGCACAGGCAGTCACAATCGATTATATCATTGGGTCAACACTGGAACATGTCGGGTTTGTATCAGCAACTTGCATTAAACGGTGTGTTCCAAAACACTTGTGCCGGCCGGGGTGGCCTAGTGGTTCTAGGCGCTACAGTCTGGAACCGCGCGACCAGTACGGTCGCAGGTTCGAATCCTGCCTCGGGCATGGATATGTGTAATGCCCTTAGGTTAATTAGGTTTAAGTAGTTCTAAGTTGTAGGGGACTGATGACCTCAGAAGTTAAGTCCCATAGTGCTCAGAGCCATTTTGAACCGAAACACTTGTGCCTCCCCTAACACCATTGGAGCCCGTCATCAGATTTTCCTTAGTCCTATACTGCTTCACAGTACGGGAAAGCCTCCGACCTGCTCGTCCTGTACTGAGGCGTCGACATACAACAGCTTGTCCTTCAACAATTTCCATAGATGCTCAGATCTATAGCACATATTCGACCAGCTTCGCCGTAGCTAGGACGCTGTTTCCTAGGCACCGGTCCAGGCACGAATTGTCCAGACTGTATTCATCCACTGGTTGATAATGAGAACACTTGGCGACTTTCAACAAACCTAATTTCAGACCTTTTCTAAACTTTTTGCTCGCATTCATGCTTACGGTCGAATATGTAACATATTAAATTATTTGTGAGGTAATAGGTCTTTTCTAGCTAGGAATTCGGTTTCTTAAAGACTAGGGTGGGTGATGGTTTACTGGTATTTCAGAAATGATAACCATCCGGAGGAAAAGCGTATTTGCGTCGGGGCGCGGCTGTGACGCGCTATCAGCGGGCGAGAACAGGAAGCGAGTCGGGACGACACCGGATGAGCCGGCCCGCAGCGGCTCTTTCAGAGTTCCTGACGCGTGAAGCCCCTGCTGGGATAACGCCGGAGGGGAGCTCCGCCGTGTGTGTGAGGGCGCGCGTCGAAGCTGCACGCACTGCAGACCGAAGGCGCGTCTCGAGCATTAATTAAAGGCCACCTCCCACACAAAGCCGGCTGCCTTTGCTGTATACGAGCGTGGGCCGCGTCACGCTCCGCGATTCCGGATAAAAATAAACAGAACGAGCCGCGTTTGCACGCTATCCTGCACCCGTCTCAATTATGAATGCATCACGAAAACAACTCGTGAGACTTCGCCATAGAAACTGTGAACACGCTTGTGTTCATCATAGCGGTTCTTGTATCTCGGGTAATAGCTGCGGTGCTGGTTGACCGTTCTAGACTTACCATCTTTAACCCTAAATGGGGCCACTGTCAACTTCTCTGCTTCAGCAAAGAGTCTAGCAGTAACAGTAGATGAAAAATTGGACTGTGCACGTAACTCTAGTCTGCAAGAAGGCTTTATCATCGCTCTATGTCCGACAAAAATATAAACAGTTCTTCCCTCACGACCTGAAAAACAGATCTGTACAAACAAGCCGATGATACAAGTATGGCTATCACACCAAACGGACAAGAATTAAATGGTTAAATTGCAATCGATGTTTTTCAGAAAATCATTAAGTGGTTCTCTGCAAATGGGCTGTCATTAAACTTTGACAAAGCACAGTACATACAGTTCCACACAGTAAATGGAATGACACCATTAATAAATATAGACTTCGATCAGAAATCGCTAGCTGATTCAAAATTTCTAGGTGTATGCATTGATGAGGGGTTGAACTGAAGATATGGTGAGACGTTGAGTTCAGCTACTTATACCATTAGGTTCAAATGGCTCTGAGCACTATGGTACTTAACATCTGAGGTCATCAGTCCCCTAGAACTTAGAACTACTTAAACCTAACTAACCTAAGGACATCACACACATCCATGCCCGAGGCAGGATTCGAACCTGCGACCATAGCAGTCGCGCGGTTCCGGACTCAAGCGCCTAGAACCGCTTGGCCACCGCGGCCGGCCATGCTATTAGGGTCATTGCAAATTTTGGCGATATACGTCTCAGTAAATTAGCTTACCACACCTGTTTTCATTCTCTGCTTTTTTATGGCATCATATTTTAGGGTAACTCATCAGTGAGTGAAAGAGTGTTCATTGCACAAAAGCGTGTAATCAGAATAACTGCTGGAGCTCATCCAAGATCATCCTGCAGACACTTATTTATAGAGCTAGAGATCTTCACTGTAGCCTCACAATATATATATTCACTTACGAAATTTGTTATTAACAACCCAAAAGAATTCAAAATTAATAGCAGTGTACATGGCTACAGCACCAGGAGAAAGGATGATCTTCACCACTCAGGATTTAGCTGAGAAGGGGGTAAATTATGCTGCCACGAAAGTCTTTGGTCACTTACCTAAAAGCATCAAAAGTCTGACAGATAGCCATATAGCATTTAAAAGGAAATTAAAAGAATTTCTTAATGGAAACATTAGATGAATTTTTGGATATAGTAAGTGGGCAATTTCCCCAACCCCCACAAAAAAATATAAAAATATTAAGTGTCATGTAATATCTTGTATAGACACCTTTTATTAACCTGACACGTTCCACATCATTACGAAGTGTCGTATTCATGATCTATGGAACAAGTATTAATCTAATCTAATCTAATCTACTCACAGTTACAATTATTGATTACGGCGATGTTATCCTGCAAGGCCTTTCTCAGGAGCCTCACTGGGTAGCCGCGCGATCTTAGGAACCTTACGTTCGAGCCGTCCCTCGGGCATGAGTTTGTGTGTTGTTCTTAGCGTAGGTTAGTTTAAAGTAGATTAAGTAGCATGTTAGCCTAGGGACTGATAACCTCAGCAGTTTCGTCCCATAGGAACTTACCAAAAATTTCCAAAAAATTTGCTTTCTCGGGAAAGCGCACGACGGCTTGAACTGGTTATGAATACATGTGTTTTTTATACCTGTGATGTTCGATTCCTTGATCACATTTCACTATCGTACTCTGAGGTAATTGACTGCGTGCAGATAAGCGCAAAGATTTGCTTTCTCTCTGTCTTCTGTATCAATGAACACTGTCCCTCATATCTCTCCTCGGTCTTAACGCTCTTGTCTGAACAACACGGCAATACACTAACATCCGTTCTCATCATAGCAAAATCCTCTCTGTCCCAGTCCATCATTTAGCCACCTTCTCAGAGTTATTTTCAAAAGCAGAACCAGGTTCTGGAACAACCTCCCGGATTGTTTTAAAGATCTAAATAACGTCTCCAACTTCAGATGATAATTAACGACATATCTACTACAGCAACAGTAGGGAATACCATTGTCCCTGTACGCACTAGTTACTCTTGTACACCTCTCTTTCCGACCTGATCTTCGTCATTTCCCAGTACTCTTAGCTGATGCAGTCTCCTTAAGTTTCCTTTTCCCAGAAATCGCTGTATCAGAAGACATTTATTTTAGACACCTATAAATTCTATTTATATCTTCCACTACCATTATTGTTATTATTATTATTATTATTATTATTATTACTATTATCACTATTAGTGGCAGCAGCTGCCATAGTGCAAGTGGAGGTGTGTTAACTTTGTCAGTTCACAGTCAGCATAATTCACTCCTATCGCCATTTCAGACATTCAGTCATTTTAATACTAGTCGCCATATTAAAGTCATCATTTCTCAGGTAACTTTGGTGTGGTAGAAACTGTGTGTAAAACCCTGGTCCGATGTAAAAGAGGCCTGATGGCCCTAATCAGATCGTGTTAAACAAATAAATAAAATAAATGAAAAGCCTGTGACAACAATTTTTTATCGGCTCCTGCCATGAAAAGAATATTTCTTCCCAGAGGGTGGCACATATATATCCAGCATACCGAAGAATTGTTAGTAGTACACTAATGGGTCCTTAAATTGCTTCACTGTGGAGGCGATATGAAACAAGCGTAAAATTGGCATCAAATGTACTGCATCCTTGGAAATGCATATGGTTATCATTTGAGCGCAACTGGAAAAAGGAGGTATCTGTTCTGTGTCTACCAGGCGTATAAAAAATACGTGTCACATATTGCTACGTGAGGCAGTATTGATCATATCTAGAATTAAAGTTCCTACAATTGTTGCTAGGTAATAAGGGAGTGGGAGGACAGCCAACTTTTAGACCACACCTGCGGTTTCCTGAATCATGGTCTGAGTTTTTCTAGACAATAGTGAAGGCCGCCCAGCACTTCGCCGCATGCAATAAGGTTCGAAATCCCAAACAGGCGATCTTCCGCACATTGGATCACTCGATGGTACCTGCTGCAGAGCCAGTAAAACAAGCACATCCACCGACCAGGTCTAGGGCGGCGTGGTCTCTGTCAGTGATCGGTACAGGCTCAAAACCGGTGGCAGAAGAGAGTTGCTGTTATCACACCGAAGCAGGCGGCGGGCGGCTTCGTTTAGAAGGCGTCACAGAAGTGTTTTAACGTCGTACATTATGTGTGGTTTAGGGCTATTATGACAGGGATTTAGAAAATTTCAGGTAAAATCGAACTTCAAATGGTAACCCTGTTTTTTATAGTATGCACCACCAGATGTATTACTGTATGGCCACACCGATATATTATACGGGATTCCCCCAAACCCTTACTGAATTCAATCCATCTAATTTTAGCTTACTATGTAAACTACGCTGATACCATTGTTAAGGACAACATCGGAATTTAGTCGTATTATACCGACAGTAATCGCATGAAAAGCTGACAGATTACACCGGCTATAAAACTGTGTAACTCACAAACTGCACAAAATCTGGAGAAACAGGTTATCAAAGATGCGTTTCGACATTTCAGTGTTTGGTGACAAAAATCATAGAAAAAGCAGATGATGAACGGAGACATTAAGCTCCAATCAGAGCCAAGTATTTTAAGCTTGAAGGTGAGTTAAAAATAAAAAAAAGAATGGCAGTTGACGTTTATTGGAATAAGCTGCTAAGCTTGAAAGATCACCGTTGCAATTTTATTTACGAAAATCTCGAAGTAGTGATTTCATGTTACTAGTAGTTCCATAGTGAGGTAGACAGAGAATTCAGTGTTCTTAGAAATGTAAAAACAGACAAATGAAATAGTCTTAATGAAACCCTTAACAGGTAGCTACATACAAAAATGAGAATCCTAGAAAACAGCTGCTCAGTTTCAGCCTCCAATAGTGCCATGCTAAGTGCAGCGAAAAGGTGTAAAAGTAATGCTTCATCTTCTGATCATGTAACTCTATGAATGTTTTGTGTAGTGTATTATAGGTATTGTATATTATTAAAAACGAGAAATACGAGCGGCGTTTGAAAAGTCCGTGCAAAAATAAAAACTACTTACATGTTTGGGGTAAACCTTTTAGACTTATACACTTCGTACAACGCTGTTCTAATTTGTTCATCCCCTCCGAATAATAGGAATTGTCCAAGTCTGTAAAATAGCTGATTCACCTCCTCGTTTGAATAAAATCTTTGTCCTGCCAGCCACTTCTTCAAATTGGGGAACAAATACTAGTCCAAGGGAGCCAAGTCTGGAGAATAGGGGGGATATGAAACGAGTTGGAATGCGACCACAACGCTGAAGTTTGTGCTGGTGCATTGTCGTGATGGAAAAGGTCTTTTCTGAGGTCCAATCGCCAGCGTTTTTCTTGCAGCTCGGTTTTCAAACGGTCCAATAACAATAAATAATATGCACCTGTAATAATCTTACCCTTTTCCACATAGTCGATGAGGATTATCCCTTGCGAATCCCAGAGACAGTCGCCATAACCTTTCCGGCCGAAGGAATGGTCTTCGCCTTTTTTTGGTGCAGATTCTCCCTTGGTAACCCATTGTTTAGATTATTCTTTGGTCTCAGGACTATAGTAATGTATCCATGTTTCATCCATAGTGACGAAACGATGCTTGAAGTCCTGCGGATTCTTCCTGAACAGCTGCAAACCATCCTTCCAACAATTCACACGATTCTGTTTTTGGTCAAGCGTGAGCAATCGCGGGACCCATCTTGCGGATAGCTTTCTCATGTCCAAATGTTTATACAAAATATTATGTACCCGTTCATTCGAGATGCCCACAGCACTAGCAGTCTCACGCACCTTAACTCTTCCGTCATCCATCACCATATCATGGATTTTATCAATGATTTCTGGAGTCGTAACCTCCACAGGGCGGCCAGAAAGTTCAGCATCACTTGTGCCCATTTGGCCGCTCCGAAAATTTTGAAACCACTTATAAACTGTTCTGATCGAAGGTGCAGAGTCACCGTAATGTTTATCAAGCTTCTCTTTATTCTCCTGATGCGTTTTGCCTTTCATAAAGTAATGTTTAATCACCACACGAAATTCTTTTTCGTCCATTTTTTGGCAATCACTCGACTTCACAGGAGTGCCAAACACAAAGACATAGACAAATATGGCTGAATCTTGGAGTGCGTTCTTTCCAGAGATGCTACTAACTAAACATGAACCCGATACGCGCCGGTGGTGCCATCTCTCCGATTTTGCAAGGACTTTCAAACGGCCCTCGTAATACCTTGTTCTTTATTATACACACTGTATCTAGAGATTTACAGGATTTTCTACAGTGACGCACGACATCGCTCGCGCCTGAGTTCGAAAGCATCGCAATTGTGGCGACTTTTTAGAGCCGGCAGAATTATGAGTCTGGAAGGGTTCCTTGCTCGTGCTCTAGACGATAGCGTCATAGCCGCTAGATCACGGGGTCCCCGGTTCGGTTCCCAGTCGGGTGGGAAGTTTTCTTCGCTGCGGGAGTGGGTTGCGTCAAAAAGAAAAACTTACATCATGCGGTCGGACAGCCCCAGACGGAGTCGCCTGACCAATGATGCCGTATCATCATTTTCATTTAAGTCTGAAAAACAACAGCTATTGATGTGTGGCCCGTCTCACTTACGACGACTAATTTGTAATATTCGGTGGTGCAGTCAGGATTGTGAAGAGAAACGATAATACGGTAGCACAATACACAAGTGTGAACAGAAGCAAATCCTGTGCAATCAGGGAGGGGGGCATCGTAATCGGTTTATTAACAATGTATGGGGAGGTATTGTCGTTGACACGCTCATAGCGCCAGACGATGTGCCAAACATATTACACACGTGCTGCCTCCCGCCGATTTGAACGTGATGAATTACCAGCTCTGTTGGAATATCGGCTCAGTTGTGCGACTGGATTCGTGATTTCCTGTCAGAAAGGTCACAGTTCGTAGTAGTAGACGGAAAGTCGTTGAGTAAAACAGAAGTAATATCCGGCGTTCCCCAAGGAAGTGTTATTATAGGCCCCCCATTGTTCCTGATCTACATTAACGACATACGAGACAATGTGAGTAGCCGTCTTAGATTGTTTGCAGGTGATGCTTTTATTTGCCGTCTTGTAAAGTCATAAGACGACTAGAATGAATTGCAGAATGATTTAGATAAGATATCTGTATGGTGGCAATTGACCCTGAATAAACAAGCGTGTGAAGTTATTCACATGAATAATAAAAGAAATCGGCTAAATTTCGTTTACACGATAAGTCACACAAATCTGAAGGCTGTAAATTCAACTAATTAATTAGGGGTTACAATTACAAGAAACCTAAATTGGAATGATCACATAGATAATGTCGTGAGTAGAGCAAACCAAAGACTGCGAATCATTGGCAGAACACTTAGAAGGTGCAACAGGTCTACTAAAGAGACTGCTTACACCACGCTTGTCGCCCTGTTCTGGAGTATTGCTGTGCGGTGTGAGATCCGCATCAGGTGGGACTGACGGATGACATCGAAAATGTTCAGAGAAGGGCGGCTCCTTTTGTCTCATCGCGAAATAGGGGAGATAGTGCCACAGAAATGATACGTGAATGGGAGTGGCATTCATTAAAGGAAAGGCGTTTTTATTGCGACGGGATCTTCTCACGAAATTTCAATAACCAGTTTTCTCCTCCGATTGCGAAAACATTCTGTTTGCACTCGTCTACATAGGGAGAAATGATCATTACGATAAAATAAGAGAAATCAGGACACGCACAGAAAATTTTAAATGCTCGTTCTTTCCGCGCTCCGTTCGAGAGTGGAACGGTAGAGAGACAACTTGAACTTGGTTCATTGAACCCTCTGTCAGGCACTTTATTGTTAATTCCAGAGTAATCACGTAGATGTAGATGAATCCGACGGAAGGGTTTGAGTTTTGAGAATGCCTGGGGAACTTAACGTGCTATCATGCCAGCTATGAACTACAAAGGAGATAGTGTTATGGTATGGGGGAGGGGGTGATTTTAGTGGTTATTGTAACAAACGCAAAATACATCTAGTTGAAAAAGCAGATAAAAATTCGCTTAATAGCTTCCAGACAGTCAGTCTCCACACCTTCCAATACGACTATGTAAGCGTAGACCAGATGTGGTTTAAATTCAAAGAAATAGTATCGATGGCCAATGAGATATATCGCATAAATTAATAAGAGATGGTACAGATACCCCATGGTACACAAAACAGGTCAGAACATTTTCGGAGAAGCAACGAAAAATGCATTCCAATTTTAAAAGAATGCAGAATCCCCAAGATTGGCGAAGTTTTACAGAAACTAGAAATTTAGTGCGAACTTCAATATGAGAAACTTGTAATAGTTTCCACAACGAAAATCTGTCTCGAAATTTGGCAGAAAACTCAGAGAAATTGTAGCCGCAATCTCAGTTTATGAGTCTTTTCTGGTGCGAATTTCGATAGCCTCTCTAACGACGCTGTCCCAGCATTTAGATGTCAGTGCCAAGGCCCTGGTATGTTGGTAGTCGATTTCGTGATTTTCGGACAACCTCAGCGGGGCATGGGAACCAGCATTGAGTCTAATTAAAAAGACGCTCAGCAAAGGAAACGAACGGGCGACTAGCGCGGACGAGGCAATTACACCGACGCCACCACAGACGCTGACGCCAGCGTCTCACCGACCGCAGACGCACGGGCGCGGACCACGGAGAGAACGCCTCGCGAGGGGAGGGGATTTGAGACGGCCACCCGCCCTCAGGAGCTCAGTTCGTCAGTGCACCTGACGATGGCGACATGTCTTATCGCCGTAATATTGTGCCCGTTGGACACTATGGACCGACAGTACACCCGCGGACTGTTCGAGTAACTTTTATATTGCTAACAGGAGAACCAAAGTTCCATACTTTTATTGCAAAACAATGAAATGTTCAGATGTGTTTAAATTCCTAAGGGACCAAACTGCTGAGGTAATCGGTCCCTAGAATTACACACTACTTAAACTAACTTATGCTAAGAACAACACACACACCCATGCCCGAGGGAGGACTCGAACCTCGGGCGCGAGGGACCGCGCAATCCGTGACATGGCGCCCCAAACAATCGTGACACTGCAAACTAAGCAATACACAGATTGTGAACGTAGTTTTTCCATTACTTCATAATAAACTGCAGTTCACAGATAAATACTATCCTACAAAACTACTTTTACCGATGTTTCCAAGAGCATAATGACAAAATCGTTAAAGTTGTGACTCTTACATTTGCTGGTTGCTTTCTGTCAGCTTTGAAGATATATCCGTACAATATAGGAATGCATAAAGCCTTTTTTGTGCTTAGAAACACAAGAACAGGAAACATTTTCTTACTTCCCCAGGTACAATAAAAGTTATTGGAACCATAAGCATTCAACAAAATTACATTGCACAGAAACGGGGGAAGGTTTCTATATCGTGCTGCCTTTAACGATGACTATCCCAGCTGGAAAAACAAACTGCTTCACGCACTCTGAAATAAAATTGATAAAATTATTTTCTTTTTGATGCTTATTCGTTTTTTTTCTTCAAAACTTCAAAATGTTTGTCGTGGGTCTCAATATTTCTATTACCACTTTGTCTACCATGCATGGATCAATTTAACCATTGCCAGAAATCCAATGGGCTCTGGTTCAATGAACAGGGAGTCCATGCTACCGAACCTTCCATGCCAGCCGGCCGAAGTGGCCGTGCGGTTAAAGGCGCTGCAGTCTGGTTCAAATGGTTGAAATGGCTCTGAGCACTATGGGACTTAACATCTTAGGTCATCAGTCCCCTAGAACTTAGAACTAGTTAAACCTAACTAACCTAAGGACATCACACACATCCATGCCCGAGGCAGGATTCGAACCTGCGACCGTAGCAGTCGCGCGGTTCCGGACTGCGCGCCTAGAACCGCGAGACCACCGCGACCGGCCGCTGCAGTCTGGAACCGCAAGACCGCTACGGTCGCAGGTTCGAATCCTGCCTCGGGCATGGATGTTTGTGATGTCCTTAGGTTAGTTAGGTTTAACTAGTTCTAAGTTCTAGGGGACTAATGACCTCAGAAGTTGAGTCCCATAGTGCTCAGAGCCATTTGAAGAGCCTTCCATGCCAACCTGTCGCCCATGAAACATTGCTGCCATTACTTGCTGAGAATAAAGAGCTGGTTGTGTTTGACAGGAAAGGTATTTTCTGAATCCGTTTTGGCTATTTGTCAATAAATCGCTTTCTTCGAGGTGACTCATAATGTTAGAGCACAGTACCTGTATGTGTTCCAAAATCCTACTGCAACGTTTCAGTCTTTAGATACAGATCTTTCTAAGAGCTTAGAAGATGCTTGCGAGGAACGGAACGGTGTCGAAAGCCTTCTGAAAATCTAAAAATATGGGATCAGTTTGACATCCCCTATCGATAGTACTCATTACATCATGAGTATAAAGAGCTAGCTGTGTTTCACGAGAACGACGTTTCCTGAATCCGTGTTGGCTATGTCACATAATGTTCAAACACAGTATATGTTCCAAAATCCTACTGACATTCGACGTTAGCGATATGGGTCTGTAATTCAGGGGATTACTCCCATATTCCTTTTTGGGTATTGGTGTGACCTGAGGAAATTTCCAATCTTTAGGTACGGATCTTTCTATGAGCGAGCGGTTGTATATAACTGCTAAATATAGAGCTATTTCATCAGCATTCTCTGGAAGGAACGTGACTGGTATACAATTTGGACAGGAGGCCTTGGCTTTATTAAGTGATTTAAGCTGTTTTGCTACGCCGAAGATATATACTTCTATGTTTCTCATCTTGGCAGTTATTCATGATTGGAATTCAGCAATATTTACTTCGTCTTATTTGGTGAAGGAGATTCGGAAAACCGTGTTTAATAATACTGCTTTAGTGGCACTGTCATCTGTGACTTCACTGTTGTTATCGCGGAGTGAAGGTACTGATTGCGTCTTGCCACTGGTGTGCTTTATGTATGACCAGAATCTCTTTGGGTTTTCTGCCAGATTCCGAGACAGAGTTTCGTTGTGGAAATTATAAAAAGCATCTCGCATTGAAGCTCGCGCTATATTTCGAACTTACGCAAAACTTCGCCATTCTTCGGTTGCCGCAGGATAAAGCGTGATTCGACACTCGTTCCCAGTCATTCACTCTTCAGTGATGTCGCTCTTCACACCAGCTCAAGTGCCGCTTAGCGCAGACTACAGAAGCTGGGAACTTAAGAGCAGCTGCCCGACTATTTTATCCCATTATTTTGGACCCTCTAAGCAGAGCCATTCTGCTAGCTGGACTGTTCAAGTAGCACTTCGTAACTCACAAATGATTACACCCGCTTATTTTGTGCGATTTTTTTTTTTTTACAATCGTCCTTCGCATTGCTCGATGGACCCTGTCCATCATTTCTAGAGGTTTGCCTGTGGTGGTTCCTTTGTTTTTTCCCATCTCAGTCTCATCACCAACCAGTGGACGTGTCAACTTTAGAAGGACTGAAATCACCCTGGTGAATTTATTAGTCAATTGAAATCCAGCGACTGTGCCTCTCTACTGAAAAAAATACTCTCCACTTTCTTTCATACTCGCAGGTCTGCCTCTCGTGACATCTAGTTGTCAATCCCGCGTTACATAGTGGTATCCTAACAATATTGATCTGATAGTTGGTTGGTTAGTTGATTTGGGGGAGGGAACCAAACAGTGAGGTGATCGGTCCCACCGGATGTGGCAAGGATCGTGAGGTTAGTCGGCTGCGCACTTTCAAAGGAACCATCCTGGCATTTGCTCAAAGCGATTTGGGAAATCACTGAAAACCTAAATCAGGATGGTCGGACGCGGGTTCAAATGGCTCTGAGAACTATGGGACTTAACATCTGAGGTCATCAGTCCCCTAGAACTTAGAACTACTTAAACCTAACTAACCTAAGGACATCACACACATCCATGCCCGAGGCTGGATTAGAACCTGCGACCGTAGCAGTCGCGCGATTCCGGACTGAAGCGCCTAGAACCGCTCGGCCACCGCGGCCGGCTCGGACGCGAGTTTAAACCTTCGTCCTTCCGATGTGAGTCCAGTGTGCTAACCACTGCGGCACCTGACTCGATCGGGTAGTTTATGCTACGAAATACTGGGTGGCAGTATCACTGGACGAAGTACTTGTAAGCCGTGCTGTGGCTCGCGTTGGTGCTTCGTAGGCTTCCGCCCTCTGTTGGAGGCCAGACCGTGTCGTTTAGTTGGCATGGTTGCGGTTGTTTCTCTTCTTCTCGTGTTGACTGTCGGCACTCCGTTTCGCAAGCGTTGCCTGTCCGCTGGTGGCAGCAGCGGCGGTTATCAATATGTAGTAACTGTGGCCCTATCTTTTGGGTGACGTCGTGGTTCTTCCGGGTCGGGTGAGTTGGCAATTCGGATGGGGACTGAGGAGGAGCCAGGTCCGCGAAGGGAGAGACCACGCCGGGACCGCTGGCGGCCCCCATGGACTGCCGGATCGAAGGTTCAAATGGTTCAAATGGCTCTGAGCACTATGGGACTCAACTGCTGTGGTTATCAGTCCCCTAGAACTTAGAACTACTTAAACCTAACTAACCTAAGGACATCACACACATCCATGCCCGAGGCAGGATTCGAACCTGCGACCGTAGCAGTCGCACGATTCCGGACTGCGCGCCTAGAACCACGAGACCACCGCGGCCGGCCCGGATCGAAGGGCTGTGGTCACGAGGGTGCACGACCTCGTCGTAAGCCGGATGCTGCAAGCTTTAAGATGAGTGCACTTCAATCCAAGTAGAGAAACCTCCACCATTGTGACATCTCACGATTCTCCAGTAACTTGGGTTTTTGTTGCTGCTCGTAGTGTCGCCGAGGCGAAGAGCAGGGAGTAGCTTTCCTCGACTTCTTATTACTATTTACTGCGTTCAACTTGTTACAGTAAGTTCAACCAGCGGTAATTTCCAGCCTGGTGGCCGCTAATGGCAGTGTACATTTCCTCGCCTTGCCCCTGTTGTCCAGTAGGGCGTGTAGTTTTGACAGCCTCCTTGATTGTAGGCCGGTTGGTGATTTTGCTTCTCAGGTGGTAGTGATTCCTTTCTCGTTCCAGGGACTCCAAACGCAGTGTTCTGGGGACATAGTGCAGACTGCTGGTTCCGGCTTTGGGGTATTGTTCCATCGTTGCATTTGGTTTGTCGGACGTCAGGTAGCTCCAGCAAGTTATCATTAGTCATTCGTTAGACTGCCACTAGTCTGAGTTACCATCTCGTTAAGTGAATGCAACTCTTGGCTGCCTATCTCATCGCTCACGAAAGTGTTTGTTCTCAGAAGTCGATTCCTGGAGCACCGTGTTTTATTATTGTATTATTTGTTATAATACCTTGTAATGCCTACGTTAAAGGTTATGATGCCTTGTGCTGTGTTTGTGGCCACTTACCAGTAATATTTTAATATTTGTAAGTTGTAAATTGCAGCGAGTTCTTAAACATTTTTAATTTATTGCCATTCTTGGCGTATAAGGCCTTCAGCCGTGATCAAAGTGGCTTGTTTTTAAAACATTGTCTATTGTATCTGTATGTTATGGTGTTTGCTATTATTTTACACAGTTGTTCATTCCTTGATTAATAACGTGTGGTTTTTTATTTATTGTTGAGTCTGTTTTGAAATAAATGTGCAAAACTACAGAAGGCAACCAATAGTAACTGACTATGGTCCCGTCCACAATCGTAACCGAATCCTGTCTTCCCCTGACCACCCATGTTTCAACTTGGTTCTTACTGATTGGACTTATTTGTAAGCTTACCACAAGGCTCCTTTACAATCTGCATCTGCCTATATCACTTCTTCATTTTCGCAGTTTCCTACATTATTTGCGGCAAACGGTAGTATCATAACGACTTCTTCAATTCTACTTTTGTAGCCAACTGAGATAGAATGTGGCATGACTGTTGATTGTCATTCATAATTACGTTAAATCGTACTAGTTACAATCAGCAGATGACCTACCGGTACAATTTACCAGTCGAAATCTAATTAGCAAAATATCGGCATACGCCCGAGTTGACTGCGTAAGTGGTTATCAACGTTAAATTACTTAACGTGAAGCTACGAACGACGTGAGCAGTGCGACGAGACGTACCATAAACATGTAACTTCCAAATGAATGGGCATTGAGTGTAGTAACCGATTAGCTGCCGTGGTCCTCATTTGGGGATCACGTACTTCGACCCGCCTAGTGATGCCATTTGTGTTTCCAAAAGAAAATTAGGATATTTACTGCTCTCACAGGATGTTGTGTGTAGCAGCGAACGCAGAGTGAACACACACGTACTTTGTGCTAAGCGCACTTCGTCATTCTCCAGCTCCAGTCACCATATCGTATCATAAATGCGTGAGTTTTGAAAGCAGACCATACGTCGCAGGTCGTCGTTATTTTTTCTTTATGTTGTTGGGTGCTGTTTTCAATAATAGTACTTCTTCATGTCAATGTAATATGCATGGGTACAGTGGACACAAAATCCCATTTTCAGATCGGACTGACATTTGAAACTACTAAAACTGTTGTTGCAATACTTAAAAATAGGTAATTTTCTTACTACTCAGATGTAAATGAATATTAATAAAGGAAAAATTTAAAAAAGTTTGGAAGTCAGTGGATTAAAGCGTCTATAAGAAGGCAACACGCCTCTTATACTGATAAAAACATGGCGTCATGAGCTGTCGCCTAGTTATGAGTTATATTACAATTGGCAGTCCCCTTTATATAAATGCTCTCCAGCTCTTACACTGCACATCTGGTGAAACGCACGAATTGGAACCATGTTAAAGCATTGTATTTTACCTGAAGACTTGTTCCAGTTTCAGCAGTCTGTTGCTGGGCAAGACTGCGTGAGGCATCCAGTGAGGGCCCTGACCCACGACTGAAGTATTGTTTACACGTGCCGCTTGTCTCCCTCCCCCTGTTTCGCGTGGGAGTCACGTCGCGTGATCTCCGTCTGCTCCATACGTCAGCTTTAGGGCCCGTTTCAGGGCATAAAGCTTTCCCACAACGTTTGTCTTCTTTCCTTTCCAAGAGAGACTTCTTGCAAACCCAGACGACAGTCGCAACATGTGTTCGGAGGCATTCTGTGCACAGTGAGGGTGCCTATTCCTAATCTGTTAACATGCACATTGCTCCTCACCTCTCCTCTGTCATTTACGGCACATGTTTAGTTTATCATTACTCGTTTCTTATTTTATTCCACTGGAAAGTTTCCTCTACTGCTAGCGCGTTATTATTTATCATTTTCTTGGAAACTAAAGCTCTATCGCATCTTGAACCGCTTGAGAAAGTCGCAGTTTTTGCTGTTACTGCAAGAAGTGATACATTCAATGTTATATTATACATTTGCCGAGGGGTTGGTTTTCCATACAATCAGAGACGATGTTTGTAGTGGATTGTACTTGAAATGGCAACACAATAATCATAAATGAATGATGAGTAATCTACATATATCCCACGTGCCATAACTGATAATTAACTATTTATTATTTAGTGTCTTATACTACTAAAGAAAGCTTTTGACAACATTGACTGGAATACTCTCTTTCAAATTCTGAAGGTGGCAGGGGTAAAATACAGGAGCAAAACGCTATTTACAATTTGTACAGAAACCAGATGGCAGTTATAAGAGTCGAGGGGAATGAAGGGAAGCAGTGGTCGGGAAGGGAGTGAGACAGGGTTTTAGCCTATCCCCAATGTTATTCAATCTATATATTGTGCAAGCAGTAAAGGAAACAAAAGAAAAATTCGGAGTAGGAATTAAAATCCATGGAGAAGAAATAAAAACTTTGAGGTTCGCCGATGACATTGTAATTCTGTCAGAGACAGCAAAGGACGTGGAAGAGCAGCTGAACGGAATGGACAGTGTCTTGAAAGGAGGATATAAGATGAACATCAACAAAAGCAAAACGAGGATAATGGAATGTAGTTGAATTAAGTCGGTGATGCTGAGGGAATTAGATTAGGAAATGAGACACTTAAAGTAGTAAATGAGTTTTGCTATTTGGGGAGCAAAATAACTGATGATGGTCGAAGTAGAGAGGATATAAAATGTAGGCCGGCAATGGCAAGGAAAGCGTTTCTGAAGAACAGAAATTTGTTAACATCCAGTATTGATTTAAGTGTCAGGAAGTCATTTCTGAAAGTATTCGTATGGAGTGTAGCCATGTATGGAAGTGAAACATGGACGATAAATAGTTTGGACAAGAAGAGAATAGAAGCTTTTGAAATGTGGTGCTATAGAAGAATGCTGAAGATTAGAAGGGTAGATCACATAACTAATGAGGAGGTATTGAATAGAATTGGGGAGAAATTTGTGGCACAACTTGACTAGAAGAAGGGATCGGTTATTAGGACATATTCTGAGGCGTCAAGGGATCACAAATTGGATAGCTGCATCAAACCAGTCTCTGGACTGAAGACCACACACACACACACACACACACACACACACACACACACACACACACACACACACACACACACAATACTTATTATACCATGCTATCTTTATTAACATAGAAGAACTGCGTCGTCGTTATATTACCATGTCCAGCGAAGCTCAATATCAATCCATCCTGGCAGCAAGCCTTTCAGTACTTGATAAATCCGTGAGAGGAAAAGTCTCAGCATCATTAGCTGCACAGCCAGTGACGTGATTTACAATACCGGCAGAAGAACTTTGATCTGAGTTGTGAGGTTCAACATATGCTGCTCTATGAGCACATGATAAGCTAGCGGATGCCTATTATGTGCCTATTGTTACAAACCATGTTGCTTTCAAATTGATTGCAGTTTGTGGAAAATAATAAATGCAAATGTTACCACACAAAAAAATAAAAGAAAAATAAATAGTATTCATTTAGCTGTGGAGGGGGAAAATAAAGGAAGATTCAGGTCTTGGAATTCAATTTCAGGGTGAAAGGATATAGCTGATGAGATTCGCCGATAACATTGTTATTGTCAGTGAAAGGAACAATTAAAGGTTCTGTTGAACTGATTGGTCTAATGTGCATAAAACATGGATTGGGAGTAATCGAAATAAAGCAGAAAGCAATGAGGAATAGCAAAATTCGGTCTCAGATAGTAGACGAAGTGAAGGAGTTCTGTTCCCTTGGAAGCAAAGTAACATATGACAGACGAATAAAGGATATCAGAAGCAGACTGTTTAGGGAATGAGGGATTTCCTCGCTAAAAAAATGTGCTAGTATTAAACATAGGTCTTAATGTGATGAAGAAATTCCTGAGAATGTACATTCTGGAGTACAGCATTCTATGGAATTGAGTCATGGACTGTGGCGAGCACCGGTAAAGAACAGAAGGGTAGCGTTGGAGATGCGGTGTTAGTGCAGGATACTGAAAATTTCGTGGGTTGAGCATTAAAAAGTTTATTCAAAGAATCGACGAAGAAAGGAATATGCGGAAAAGACAAGGGACAGGATAAGAAGACATGTGTTAAGACAAATGGGAATAATTACTATGTTACTGCGAGTACCCATAGAGGGAAAAAACCTGAAGGAGAGAGCAGAGATAGACATAAGTCCAATGAATAATTGAGGTTTTTGAATGTAAGAGCTATTCTGACGCGAAGAATTTGGTGTAGAAAAGAAATTCGTGGCGGACTGCATCAAACTTGTCAGAACTCTGACAATCATTCGCCTCTCGTCTACCACACAGGCATCACAAAGTTAACATTACACTCACAATGAGTTTTGGTGTGCAGTTTGGTGATGTGACAGGCCACATTCACGAAGACCTGCTATTTGTCCGCATCTGACTCTGCAACCCGCACGGATTGCTCCTCTCCCTTTCACGTCAAACGCCGCTTACTCACCTGTAATGCAACGTTTGCCCCTAGCAAACACTGCAACATTCCTGCACATCGCTTTACGAGGACCGAGCTGAAAATTGTTAGTAAATCAGACTGATTAGTTTAAAAAATCTAAATTACTTTATTGTTTTTGAAAATATTTCCCTTTAACATCAGTAATTTTTTGCGTACGATTAAACCAGGTTCATCTGATGACGAAAAAATTATTCCACGCATTTTATCTGTGATTTTTGAAAGCAAAAAGGTGCTAACTCAGAGCTGCATGGTGAAGGAAAGGGAAGGGATTACTGATGTCAGCTGCATCGGGACATGACGCGGAGTCAGCGACGACGAGTGCAGCGTACCGGGTTTCGAACCCGGGATCTTCTGCTTACTAGACAGGTGCGTTAACCACTGCACATTGGTGACACAGTGTTATCGCAGTTGCACAGACTATCGCGGTCCGCCTCACGGCCGACCTAAATTCCCACCGAGCGTCACCTATTCGTAGCCTTTTTCCACTTCCTCCATGCTCACTATTCTTGAGATTCCTGCAAGAGGTCAGATGTAATTGTGCACCCGCATTGGAGAAGGTGGATCCATTGTCCATCTAGGCGAATCAGTTATATGAATGCGTGGTGTCCATTCTTTCAGATGCAACAGCGTAGTAAGCAGGAGGTCCCAGGTTCAAATCCCGGTCTTGTACACATTTTCGCTCATCGCTGCACAAACTCCTGATGCAGCTGATATCATTGTACCCTTCTTTTCCGTTCCTTTCCCCTTCCTCCTCCTCCAATTAAATCATATGTTAAACAGCTGCGGATTCAGCATAGTGTCTTTTCTTTCGGACATGTCCGAAAGAACAAACACGAGATGTTCATATAATTCGTCGGATTAGGTTCTATTCGAAAAAACACATTGAGACAACTGACTTTTCTTTTTAGGGCCATACCAGTGAATCTAAGATTCATCCCCAGTAACGATGTTTGAAAGTTAATTTGAAGTGCCACCATGGAATTTTTTTTCAGAGTTTCTCTATACTGATCAACATTTTGAGTCAAATGGTTCAAATGGCTCTAAGCACTATGGGACTTAATATCTGAG
Organism: Schistocerca piceifrons; assembly: GCF_021461385.2. Classification (NCBI taxonomy): domain Eukaryota; kingdom Metazoa; phylum Arthropoda; class Insecta; order Orthoptera; family Acrididae; genus Schistocerca; species Schistocerca piceifrons. The sequence goes on from NC_060142.1 coordinate 292,512,908, forward strand.
GTCATCAGTCCCCTTGACTTAGAGTGTGACTGCTACGGTCGCAGGTTCGAATCCTGCCTCGGGCATGGATGTGTGTGATGTCCTTAGGTTAGTTAGGTTTAAGTAATTCAAAGTTCCAGGGGACTGATGACCACAGCTGTTAAGTCCGATAGTGCTCAGAGCCATTTGAACCATTTTTTTGACTTAGAACTACTTAAACCTAACTAACCTAAGGACATCACACACTTCCAAGCCCGAGGCAGGATTCGAACTTGCGGCCGTAGCAGTCGTGTGGTTCCGGACTGAAGTACCTAGAACCGCTGGACCACAGCGGCCGGCTGATCGGGAGTTAGTTTATGTGGAATCCATCGATATCAAAGTTTTTTCACGTCTAACCGTTGATGTAAAACATTTTGGATCTGAGTCCGAACAAATTCGTAAGATGTCCTTCGATCTTCTTCAAGCATCTTTCGAACAGTGGCAATATTCTCATCAGTACGAGCAGTTCTTGGGCATCCTTCACGAAAATTATCACAAAGAAAAAACAATGTGTTTTTGAATTCTATATAGCAATAATTAATCATAAACTGTTGCTTCAGATGGGTTCGTCTTTTCCAAATGCGTTTCCAAGCCGATACAATTCTTAGGCGTTAATGACGATTTTAAAATCATAAAATAATCATAACTCGGGAATGTTGTCTAGTCAAAGTCATTTTTCGGTGTACACTAAATCTTTAAATGATGATAATCGACGAACTATTGGAGCAAAATCGTAGAAAGTACATGGAAATCAAATCGCAAAATAATAGAAAGTATCTGTCAAATGTCAAAAATTTTCATTTGTTTATACAATTATGGTTCTCTAAAAATGTCATTGTTTCCATCGTACGTGTCCATTACATCCAACAACATGGGACTTCTATCTCCAACCAGGTGCTATCGCCCTAGAATTCCAATTCTTTGGCGACAACAAAAAAGTAGGGCTTCCTCTTGGCAGGCAATAAAAGTCTAGTTTTACAATCGGAAATATACAACTGTTGGCGAACAGTATAGACCTCCAGAGATCTTGTTACAGGAGTGACCAAGATTTCGGCACGCGGGCCGTGCCTTGACACGAAGGCCATAGCGCTCAGCCTCGCTGCATATTTTCTCTATCACACGAACGCCGCGCCGCATTTACACGACAGTGTAGTCGCCTTTGGTTTTGTGTTTCACGTTACTCAACAACGTAGATAAGACAACAAATTTTCACTGTTATTTAATGAGTTCTGGCGCTCTGGTTACATAACATTGCCTAATTTGTATGTGGTACAAACAGTCTGCAACAGACAGACGCAGAGAATTTCAGACATTTTCGCACTGTAGTTGCCACATAATAGTGACTTACTTACTTTCATAATAAAGAAAAGGTCCTTCACACAAATATGTCGATAGAAATATTACAGCACTTTCGCAACCTCATAATGGAGACAGGGAAACTCTTCCTGAGGAAAGCAATATAGACGTCCTGAAGAGTTTTAGCGTTTAACATAAAAGGATTTGTCATTAGAATGGGAATTATCTTGCAGATCAATCAGTTCCATCTGCACATGTACAGGGACGCTTTCTGCTGAAACGGCAAACTGTGTCAAAAAGAGCTTGACAACACATGTAAGTTAACAGTGTCCTCGAAGCGTTTAGGAGACTGTCCCTGTGATTTTTTCGAGGCCACAATAAATTCTTCAAACTCGCGTTTCTTTTAACGACAGTGAGCTTAAGGAACTCGACTTTTTTGTGAAAATGTGTCTGTACTACGACGCGATTTTCTTTTTAAATCAGAAAGAAGTTATTACTCACTTGCAATGGCTTACTGTGGACAGTGTGCAGTTAACACCACTTAAAATACGAGGTCTGTTATCCATTCCCGGTGTTCTAATTTTCTCCCTCCACTTATTTATCGTTTATAAATTCAACAATAGCGAGTTTTAAATCGACAGATCGCTACAGCCAAGGCTCTTCACTTAAGGTACTTTGCAGTAATACATAAAGTCTCCACACTCTTCGTTCAGTTCCGCCGAAAACTGTTTGCAGCGGTAGCGGAATAATGTGTGTGATGTCAGCAATTTTACTATTCACACTACCAGAACTCCCCGTGCTGCATGCATGCAAATTTAGCACGAAGTGCTTCTTGATGTACGAGGGTTGGAACTTAAATAGTTTCAACTATTTATTCACAACCGACACAAAAGAGTTACATGTTTGTAACTGTCGCTGTCCTTCAAAGTAGTCACCAGCGTTGTGTAGAACCCGTTGTCAGCGATGTGGAAGGCGTAGTATACCGTTAGCAGAGCCTGTTCTGTTCATGGTGCGAATGGAGCGGTCTACTGCCCGTCGAATCTGTGGAACAGTTCTGAAGTGAATGCCATGAAGTGGGTCCTTCATGTTCGGAATCAAATCAAAGTCACAAGGAATTAAGTCCGGGGAGTATGGTGAATGATACTGCACTGCCCAGTCCCATCGACTGAACAGAGCAGCCAAGGCTTGCGCTGTATGCTCCCGTGCATTGTCGTGCAAAATGGTGGGTGGGTTGCGCAGAAAATGTCGCCCTTTCTTTCGCAAAGATGGTCGCAGGTGATGCTCCAAAAACGAACAGTAATACTGTGCATTGGCGGTCTGCCGAGGAGTAACGTAATGCGTTAGGATAACACCATCACAGTCGTGCACGACAACCATCGTAACTTTAGACCGCTCGCCGGCCGCAGTGGCCGCGCGGTTCTGGCGCTGCAGTCTGGAACCGCGAGACCGCTACGGTCGCAGGTTCGAATCCTGCCTCGGGCATGGATGTGTGTGATGTCCTTGGGTTAGTTAGGTTTAACTAGTTCTAAGTTCTAGGGGACTCATGACCTCAGCAGTTGAGTCCCATAGTGCTCAGAGCCATTTGAACCATTTTTTTAGACCGCTCCATTCGCATCACCAACAGAACAGGCTCTGCTAACGGTACACTACGCCATCCACATAGCTAGTAACGGGTTCTACACCACGCTGGTGGCTACTTTGAAGGACAGTAACAGGTGAAAGCATGTAACTCTTTCGTATCGGTTGTGAATAAATAGTTGCCACTATTTAAGTTCCAAGCTTCGTACTTAACAACGAATCTTGTCTGTCGACCGTTGTAAATGTTTGCTCTTTCATTGTCAACTACATCTTTAAATTCTTTCTACACGGTATTGTAACCTCGTTTCATAGCAAATTTGTAGTATCCATAGCTTATGCGACTGCGTATTAGCTACTAAAAATCCTCATCCACTTGTCCGCCATTCCCATTCATTTTTAAGTGTTTGTGACAATAGATCGCTCGACTACTTCTTTTTGAGCAAACATCCACTGGACCTGTGAACGTCCTTCGTACTAAGGCTGTTGATAAAATATCGATTCATAGATAAATCGATATTTTCCCCATAAATGTATCGATGTATACTGCCGGAAAACTGGTTTACCGATATATCGATATCAAATCGGCAATATAGAGCTCTAATATTTTTATTTCATATTATCTTTTGCGCTGTTTTCGGTAAATATCCGAAATTGGTTGAAGCTTTACTTTTACTGGGTGAAGAAGTCTTACTACTTTTTGTGCTTTCATCTCGTATAGTCTTTCTCTTTGACTGTGTGAAGCAAGTATAACTGGCACAACGATAAGCCCGATTGCACTGTGGGGTGGCGGTGGGAATGGAATTACAAGATTTCCGACATGAAGAAATAGCGCACCAGCTGCGTGAAAAACACTTTTAACGCGACCAGTGAGCTACACTCCTGGAAATGGAAAAAAGAACACATTGACACCGGTGTGTCAGACCCACCATACTTGCTCCGGACACTGCGAGAGGGCTGTACAAGCAATGATCACATGCACGGCACAGCGGAAACACCAGGAACCGCGGTGTTGGCCGTCGAATGGCGCTAGCTGCGCAGCATTTGTGCAGCGTCGCCGTCAGTGTCAGCCAGTTTGCCGTGGCATACGGAGCTCCATCGCAGTCTTTAACACTGGTAGCATGCCGCGACAGCGTGGACGTGAACCGTATGTGCAGTTGACGGACTTTGAGCGAGCGCGTAAAGTGGGCATGCGGGAGGCCGGGTGGACGTACCGCCGAATTGCTCAACACGTGGGGCGTGAGGTCTCCACAGTACATCGATGTTGTCGCCAATGGTCGGCGGAAGGTGCACGTGCCCGTCGACCTGGGACCGGACCGCAGCGACGCACGGATGCACGCCAAGACCGTAGGATCCTACGCAGTGCCGTAGGGGACCGCACCGCCACTTCCCAGCAAATTAGGGACACTGTTGCTCCTGGGGTATCGGCGAGGACCATTCGCAACCGTCTCCATGAAGCTGGGCTACGGTCCCGCACACCGTTAGGCCGTCTTCCGCTCATGCCCCAACATCGTGCAGCCCGCCTCCAGTGGTGTCGCGACAGGCGTGAATGGAGGGACGAATGGAGACGTGTCGTCTTCAGCGATGAGAGTCGCTTCGGCCTTGGTGCCAATGATGGTCGTATGCGTGTTTGGCACCGTGCAGGTGAGCGCCACAATCAGGACTGCATACGAGCGAGGCACACAGGGCCAACACCCGGCATCATGGTGTGGGGAGCGATCTCCTACACTGGCCGTACACCACTGGTGATCGTCGAGGGGACACTGAATAGTGCACGGTACATCCAAACCGTCATCGAACCCATCGTTCTACCATTCCTAGACCGGCAAGGGAACTTGCTGTTCCAACAGGACAATGCACGTCCGCATGTATCCCGTGCCACCCAACGTGCTCTAGAAGGTGTAAGTCAACTACCCTGGCCAGCAAGATCTCCGGATCTGTCCCCCATTGAGCATGTTTGGGACTGGATGAAGCGTCGTCTCACGCGGTCTGCACGTCCAGCACGAACGCTGGTCCAACTGAGGCGCCAGTTGGAAATGGCATGGCAAGCCGTTCCACAGGACTACATCCAGCATCTCTACGATCGTCTCCATGGGAGAATAGCAGCCTGCATTGCTGCGAAAGGTGGATATACACTGTACTAGTGCCGACATTGTGCATGCTCTGTTGCCTGTGTCTATGTGCCTGTGGTTCTGTCAGTGTGATCATGTGATGTATCTGACCCCAGGAATGTGTCAATAAAGTTTCCCCTTCCTGGGACAATGAATTCACGGTGTTCTTATTTCAATTTCCAGGAGTGTATTTCTTCACATCGGCATTTTTCAAAAACAGTTGCTAACAATGGTGAACTAAAATCTAAATGACAAGATTGATGGGCAGAGACGTGTGAGGGGAAATGCTGACGTAATCGGCGCTCGGCGCTACCAACAAGAACTGCAACGCTTAGCTTCACGCCCACAATGTTGACACTACAACTGCTAGGTCGCTGGCGTTTGCAGAAATGGAAAAGACAGGTAAGTCGACGTAAGTGTTCGGTAAAAATCCGATATGTGACGAAACCGAACGACGGACCCATCTGACACCATTTATTGTTCCAGTTGAATGCAATTACCTTTGTTAACGTAATGGTTATCGCCAAGCGTGAAAGTGCATCGTTTTCCTTTCAGTTCATGCTCTAAGAAGGATCACAAGGCTGCTAGCTTGTTGATATACAGAATATCTAATAATAAATCAGTAATTAAATATACAGCCCTAAAGCCGGCAGTATATCTCGAATGTGCAATCGATATTTCCATAAGCCGGTACATCGATACGTTTGCGTGATATATCGATAAGTGTGTACTACCATTTGACATATCGAATGCCGGTAACGACATATCTGTAATATCGATATAATAGATTTCCGATATTTTTGAAATGGTCGATAGTTTCACTTCATACCACAAACGGAGAAGAATAAACGGCAATGACACCGCGATTCGGCGGAACTGAAGAGAGTTATGTTGACCGAGAAATGCCATACCGTAATATTAAGTAAGATGTCGCACTGTGCCGGGTACGTCAAGGAAAGAATGAGAAAAGCCGAGACACGTAGCGCCTTGGCCCGTAGCGTCCCGCATACTCCGCCCGGGTGAAGTTTGGCACGCCATGGCCGGCCCTCGTGTATGAGCACCTCACTTCTCTCTCTTCAGCTATACTACCCTATCCACCCAACACACACACACACACACACACACACACACGGAACTGCTGAGGGGTGAGGATTTGGTGCAGGCCTATCGCTATGCAGCGCAGTGCGGAGTGGTCAGTGCTGGGAGCAGCCTATACGGTGTAGCAGTGGTGGTGTGGGGGAGGCCACGGAAGCAGCGATCAGGTCGGTCGATGGCCGCTATTGTTCTCTCGCCTCGGCGCTCCGCGACCTCTGCCACTTCTCGCGAGCCTCCTCTGCCTTTGCTGTTACTCGTGCTGCGGAATCAAATCCCGCCGCGCTTGCTTCCTTATAGCATTGGCGTACACGAAAACTGTATTCGCTTCCCTCATATACAGGGTGTTTGGAAAGTTGCTATGCAGTTACATGTGTTCGAAATGACATCCACGAATGACAAGTCTGATCCTGCTTAATTTTATTGGAAAACACTTAAGACCTGATTGTGACAAGCCTTTCATGTTCCCAGTTATTTGAAGTCACAAAGCCTGCCTTGGAGATTGTCATAGTCTACGAATTTTGCTGCCTCTGTTGGAGGTCTAGCGGACGAGGGGGCTATAGGGTTTTCGAGATGAATATTGTTGCCATCTTTGCGAGCAGAACCGCCATCCTGTTGAAACCATGAGTAGTTAATTTTGTCCAATGTTCTGATCTTGTCGCGGGGGTCTTGCTTTGACCACAGTCGCATGTTTTGACTGTTAACACGACCAGAGAAATGGAATCAGACCTCATCTTTATGCAGTGACCGGTCACACTAATGTGACCACCTGCCAAAAGTCTCAGTAACCACCTTCTGCAGAGCGAACCGCTGCTAGGCGTCCAGGAAGAGAATCAGTGAGATTCTGGAAGGTAATGGCCAGTTGCGCTAGAATTCTCGGCTGAGAATCCACGGCGCAAAAGGCCCGATCTAGATGGTCCCGCAGATTCTCGATTAGGTTTAAAGGTGAGTTTGGTGGTCTGGGGAGTAAGGCAAACTCATCCTGGTGTCCTCGAACTACACCTGTACACTGCGAGCTATTTCACGTGTTGTATTGTCCTGCTGGTAGATTCCATTGTGCCGAGAAAAACTGCTTGTAGGGCTGGACCTGGTCCGCAACCATAGATTCATACTTGTGTTGATCCATTATGCGTTCCAGAGTGACGCGATCGCCCAGGGAAAAAATGGTTCAAATGGCTCTGAGCACTATGAGACTTAACTTCTGAGGTCACCAGTCCCCTAGAACTTAGAACTACTTAAACCTAATTAACCTAAGGACATCACACATCACCCTGCCCGAGGCAGGATTCGAACCTGCGACCGTAGCGGTGGCGCAGTTCCAGACTGAAGCGCCTAGAACCGCTCGGTCACTGAGGCCGGCTAATCGCCCAGGGAATTCCCTTCGTGTGGACTACTCCGATGACTGTCGTAAGGTGTTTGCTTCCAGACGTTTGATGCTGAACACGCCACCAGCCATCCGCCGAGCGGAGCATAAACCTGAACTGATATGAAAAGGCCATCTGTCGTAGTGGACGTCCAGTTGCGATATTGGCATGCAAATTCCAACCTTCTTCGCCGAAGGACACCAGTAGGCGTAGGTACATGAACAAAGTGCGTGCTGTTGAGACCCACAAGGAGCAACGTTCACTTGAACGGTTGTTGCGGACACTTTTGGTTGCCCCTTGGCTCATGTGGGTGGTCATTAGCTCAACTGTTGCATGTCTATTCGCCCGTACACATTTCCGCAGCCGTCCTTCGCCCATGTCACGTATCGACTGTGATGAACCGTAGTGGCCTCGGCGCCGGTTTCGGATAGTGCCATTTTGTCACGCAGGAAATATTTTACCCACACCGGCACGCGAACAGTTTAAAATCTTAACCGTTTCGGAAATTGTTGCAGCCTCGGCCCTAAAGCGAATGATCATGCCATTTTGGACGTCACGTAAATCGCTACGTTTTCGCATTACGATTGAGCTGTTATCCGCATCTTCACCTCCTCTACCCCCCACCCCCGAGACAAGCTTCATACACTCTCCACTGCCAGTGCTGCTACCTGTCGTCTGTGTGACTAGTTATTGCACTTAGACGTCCAACTTAGGCGGTGGTCATACTAACGTGACTGGAACGAGTAGAAGACTATCGAATCCGACAGTGCTTCGCAGTTGCTAAATATGTCCTGATTAGTTCCATTCCGTAGTACTAATCTAATCATAAGCCGATGTACCGTAAATACAGCTTTCCTGTTTTCTGTTAAAACCGACTACAAGGAAGAAAACAAAACAGCACATCGTTGCGTATACAAGTATCGTTAAAAAAAAAAAAAAGAATATAAATGGAAGAAACAATCTGTCTAATAGCTTAAATGGTCTGCTAAGGTATTTAAAACTGACTGCGGGGAAGAAAACGAAACGCCCGTTTTCACAGGACAGAATTTCTTTCAAGTAGTCTGTTTTAACTGACATTACTGTTTACAAAAATACAGGGTGTCCATAAATTCAGGGAACACTTTCAGTTATTTATTGCACAAGAACTTAACGTTGTACAGATGTCATACATATTGCATTTTGAAGAGAAACTCTGAAAGTTAAAAAAAAAAAAAAAAAACATTTGATATGCGAACCATGAGTGACCCGGCAGACGTCAGTATGGTAATCCAATTGTTGCGATATCCGTCCCAGCACGGCATCGTCGACTGTGATAGTCGCTTCCCGTATTCTCTCCCGGAGCTCTGCTGCATCACGTGGTAGAGGCGGTACATACACCAGATCTTTAATGTGTCCCCTCAGAAGAAAGTCACACAGAGTGAGGTCTGGTGATCGGGGAGACCATTTCATGAAATAGCTGACGCCTTCTGTAGCACGGCTGATCCATCGATGCGGCAGCTCCGTGTTCAGGTACCTACGAACTTCACGATGAAAATGGGGTGGAGCCCCTTCCTTGTTGGTGGCTTCTTACCGTACTTGGTTCTAAACATCCGTTGAACAGCTGTAGCACACTTGTTTTTGTCAAACTCCTACGTATACAGCGCTCGCTCCGCATCTGAACTCGCCATGTTTGCGACTAGCGCTATCGGCAAATTACCAAACTACGCTGTCGCGGTATAAATGAAAAATAATTTTCAGGTTTTCTCTTCTAAATGACATATGTAAGACATCTATATAGTGTTTGATTCTTTTGCAATAAATAGTTGAAAGTGTACCTGGACTTTATGTACACCCTGTATGTAGTTCAAGTGTGGCTGAATGTTCATTAGTTTATAGTGTAAAAATTTGGTGTAAGTTGGAGAAGAATTTTTCAAGATTTTTGGTAACGAAGTTAAACAACGACTTGTCTGTATATAGTAGTGTAGATGACATCGAGAATATCAGTGGTACTCCTCTCAATAAAAAAATATGTAAACCTTTTTGTGGTAACGGATTCGCTTTATGTGATCCGTATTTTTAATTCATTCACAACTGTCATTTTATATGGGGAACAATTTCACTGACAGCCTTACGCTTTATGCGCAGTTGCAGGCCCGATATTTTTTTCTTGCGCCAACCTACGCAGTGCTTTTGCTGGGCTCTGTTGCATAGTGGCAGAAATATCTAATAACAACTTCTCCTTCAGTTTAGGTGGTCTTCCATTTCGTTCAGCGCCTAATACTGAGCCTGTCTCTCGAAATTCCTCAGTAAGTGGGCGAACTGTATTACAATGTTTCCGGGAATTGTTCAGCAAATGTCTCAATTAAATCTATAACTTTTATCGCCTTGTCGAGACTGTTCAACAAGAAAAATTCGTTCGTTAGTTGAAAGCGCCGTAAATTGAAAACTAATTGACCATATCAACACTACACATCGCGTCCGCAGCTCGTGGTCGTGCGGTAGCGTTCTCGCTTCCCGCGCCCGGGTTCCCGGGTTCGATTCCCGGCGGGGCCAGGGATTTTCTCTGCCTCGTGATGACTGGGTGTTGTGTGATGTCCTTAGGTTACTTAGGTTTAAGTAGTTCTAAGTTCTAGATGACTGATGACCATAGATGTTAAGTCCCATAGTGCTCAGAGGCATTTGAACCACTACATATCACACTCAATAGCTTTCACCATCTGAACATAGCAGTTAAGTGTTATGCAGCGTTAGAACGAATCAATCACCTATTTATGAAAAACAGTTCTGCCAACTTGTGTTCTACCAACTTTGTTTCAAACTTCCAACATAATTTACATCCGCAGTCCCGTGCACCGCGGCTTCCCGAACGCCACGACAGTTTTACATAAATTATCTGTACGTCACGCTACGAATCGACTTTGAAAGGGGGTAGTTGTTGAGAAGAGCGTAGGGACAGGACTGTAGCTGATCCCACATGTCATTCAATGTGAACGAGGAGCAGCTATAAAGTCGTAATTATCATTTCGAAAAAAATAAAAAATTGGTGATTGTCTCAATCCTTCACAAACAAACTTTCTGGGGAGGGGAACTATTGGTTCGGCCACAACGTTAATTCTGTCTGATCAAAATAGCGTCTGGCCAAGTTATCACAAGTATCGTATTTCAATAATGTATCTGAATACGTTGGCAGAAAGTTAAAAAAGAAAAATATCCGTCCAGCATTCTTTATTCCGAGGAATGTCGGTTGTAGATACAAGCATAGTGAAAAGGCTGAATGAAATAAATATACAGGCTCTGGGGTTGATGAGATTGTCTGTAATGACTGCGCCATAAATATATGTCAGACTGGGCGCAATTTTGATATACAGTTTAAAGAACACTTAATCCTCGCTGGCCTCAAATCAGCTATGCCAGCGTATCTAAAAGAAATGTTTGAATTGTTTTGCAAGAAATAATCATGGAGGCATTAAACCGAGCCGCATGTTAATTTGGCAACTGCCTAATATTCAAACACTACTCCTTCGGTAATTTTATAATATTGAGGTACTGATGTAATGCAGATTATGTTTCGTTTTACACCTACAATAAACTACGGATTTTTTAAGTTATGTTCTGCGTCTCCCAGCCTTCGGTCGTTTTCCTAGTTACGATTCCCTCCTTGCAGCTGCTCTTTCGTTTCCTTTGTTTTCCTCTTACACACGGTGACCTTCAGCCTTCCAGTGTACTGCTAGCCTCCACGGGCTGCTTACACCACACCGACTTGTTAGCAATACCGTGGAAGTGCGCGCATTACATGCGATTTTAAGTTTTACTTCATTGATTTATACGGCCGGTGTCTACGGGATCTTATATTCTGCGGGGGTATTATCCGGTAAGCTATTTTTCATATTTCTTCCATTCTCGACGTTTTGTTCCCATACTAGAGTTTTATTTTTTAAATGATACTTACCGTGTACTTACAATACTTTCCTTAAACGTTAGTTAATTTTTAGGCATTTTATCTCCTTTCACAGTAGTGTCCCGATCATGAATGGTTTTTTCCTAGCTTTTTTTCTGCGCCTGGTCCATTCAGCAGTCATGCTTTGTACATTTTGACAGGCATCTATTATGAGGACCCACTATTGTGGTTTGACACCTGACGTGGATAACCTCCCGTAATTGTCTATCTACATTGGAGAAACTATGAGTGATTGCCTTTTATTATTATTTTTTAGTGCCAGACAACACTATGGTTATATATTTCTACCATTTGAAAAAGTTAACGTATGATTTGTACTCTTGACAGGCAAACCAGAAGATGCGTTTATGCGTTTATGCTGACGCGAAACCTGTAACTGGGAATAAAACACCTTCATATGGCTATGCAGCTTTTGGAAAAACCTCATCTCTCTCGACTTTTTAATTTTTATAATTTTTATAATAATTTGAATGATTATTGAGTGTTGAGTGTTGTTATTGTTATTCACAGTCCTTCTATACTTACTCATCCCTGAGTGCGACACATTTTTACCAAGAAGACCCACCAAAGGAACATTTGTCGGAGACCTTGGTTGTAGGAATGGGTATTTTGGATTCAACATGTGTCCCGAAAACAATTCTATCTGTTCTTTCACAAAACCCAGAAAGCCGTTTTCAATGCATTCCAGAGGGCTTTCGGTACAGTTCCGCACTGCCGCCGAATGATAAAATATGAGCTCAGCGAATGTCAGACTAATTGTGTAGTTCGACTGAAGAGTTCCTAGCCAACAGACTACAGCATGCCATTCTGTGTGTGTGTCTGTGAAATCTTATGGGACTTAACCGCTAAGGTCATCAGTCCCTAAGCTTACACACTACTCAACCTAAATTATCCTAAGGACAAACACATACACCCATGCCCGAGGAAGGACTCGAACCTCCGCCAGGACCAGCCGTACAGTCCATGATTGCAGCGCCTTAGATTGAAGCCATTCTAAACGGAGAGAAATCTTGAGACGGAAAAGTAACTTCGGGCGTACCCAAATGGAGCCTTACTGGAGCATTACTTCCCACCATACACAGAATGTTCGAAAATTCCCGTTACAGACTTTTAGGCCTTGTAGAGAGGATTGAGTGTATCATATTTTGAAGGTAGCACGAGGAAAAGAGCCGTTATCAGTTGTGTACGTAACATGGAGTAGTCACGCACACAACTGGTAACTCTTGCCCTTGTGCGGCCTGTGCACTTGGATTTCTATAGTTGGCAATAATTCCGAAACGCGTCACACGTGCTTTGTTATCAATGAAGTAATTCTTCACATGCTGCATGGCTTTAATGCAACCTAGACAGCTTAACTACAGATCTACGCATAGTGGCTCGATGTGTTCCCACTGCTTGCTTTGCTCATTAGACTCCGCGGTCACAGTTATACACCTAGCACTCGTGCATGGTGATCAGGCGGCCAAAGACCTCATATAGATTGGACTGACACAGCTGCAATATTTCCTCTACTGGCGCAGTTCACCCGGCTTCGTGAATACATATCACCAGTCACGCAACGGGTGACGAAGTCATGTTCATGCGGTGTAAGCTGTTGAAACTGAGCCACGTCTGAAATCACTTTTTCCACTATGGCGCCGATAGTCGATCAGCACCGAGATCTCTCCTTGCCAGTCCTGGTTCTTCACGGACAGAGGGCCAGCTAGTTGGTTCTTTGTTACGTAGTCTTCTTTGACCACAGTGGAAGTGTCTTCGCCACCTAACCATCGCCTGATATAACAGTGCATTGTTGCCGCACGCCGGCCGAAGTGGCCGTGCGGTTCTAGGCGCTACAGTCTGGAGCTGAGCGACCGCTCCGGTCGCAGGTTCGAACCCTGCCTCGGGCATGGATGTGTGTGATGTCCTTAGGTTAGTTAGGTTTAATTAGTTCTAAGTTCTAGGCGACTGATGACCTCAGAAGTTAAGTCGCATAGTGTTCAGAGCCATTTGAACCTTTTTTTTTTTTTTTTTTGCCGCACGTTTCCAACAACTCAGCACAGTTCGTTGCAACTTTGTTGTCTTTCAAATGCAGAACACGAGTTAATGCACTGAGCTCTAGTTTATCAAAGGTCTGCGCCACTTTTTTGTCTCGCCTAGCGACGTGCTACGGTGCTGCGGCGCTGTATTTCAACGGGTACTAATCACTCAATCCAAGCTGACACTCGAAACACTGGCTGACAGCTGCGACCGCAGAGGTATTATCCATTTCCAGTCTCTTCCATCAGCCAATGGCATGTCTGTCAGATTGGATTGCATGATTAGTATTAGTACGTGGAAACAAACCTAAATTGATTGCTTTGTTTTCGAGGTCGTAATTAAAATTTTATGGCTACCACAGTACTCTGAGCAAGGAGTAAAGAAGATTAAAGAGAAATTTATAAAGGAAATTAAGGATCATGAGAAATAAATGAAAACACCAATCTATCCGTGATAAAGATGGTAGAGCTCCGTAACCGAAGATTACTTTGGGAAATATAGCAACCAGTCCCCCCCATGAACCATGGACCTTGCCGTTGGTGGGGAGGCTTGCGTGCCTCAGCGATACAGATAGCCGTACCGTAGGTGCAACCACAACGGAGGGGTATCTGTTGAGAGGCCAGACAAACGTGTTGTTCCTGAAGAGGGGCAGCAGCCTTTTCAGTAGTTGCAGGGGCAACAGTCTGGATGATTGACTGATCTGGCCTTGTAACACTAACCAAAACGGCCTTTCTGTGCTGGTACTGCGAACGGCTGAAAGCAAGAGGAAACCACGGCCGTAATTTTTCTCGAGGGAATGCAGCTTTACTATATGGTTAAATGATGATGGCGTCCTCTTGGGTAAAATATTCCGGAGGTAAAATAGTCCCCCATTCGGATCTCCGGGCGGGGACTACTGAAGAGGACGTCGTAATCAGGAGAAAAGCAGATTCAGAAGGATGTATGTTGCAGTAGTTACTGGGAGATGAAGAAGCTTGCACAGGATAGAGTAGCATGGAGAGCTGCATCAAACCAGTCTTAGGACTGAAGACCACAACAACAACAACAACAGCAACCAGTCACTTCTTATATGACTTTATTTATGCCGAGGCGCCTTTCGGACATTCACTCACCTCACCTTCAATTGGCATAATACATTTATATCTACGTCAATATTTCGTTTTCGTCGAATACATTTTGAAGGCTGGAGCTATCTTCTATCCTGTAACCTGCAGCTGAGGAGCAAAGCTTTTGGTTTGTAAGCTACTTCCTTCGTGGGTAGACAGCACTTTAAGACGTTTCTTGGAGTGACTCTCAATGTGGCATCTGCCTTTATTACGATTGGTTTTGCGTGGCCGTCCATTTGAAGTCGCTCTGCACGTATTATAAGCTGCCAGATACTTAATGGATGTGATTGTTTCCTGTGACGGTTCACCAAGTAATCGTACAGTAGTGCCTCTATCCGCCATTTTATCTCCAACACGTAGCATTTATTTATATTATGGGTCGACTTCCAATATCTGCTCCAAGCGCCGATGCCCTGCTAGTGCTCCTGCGTCTCCGTATAGTTTTCCAGTGTTGCGACTCCTCTACATGTAAGAGCATCGCGCACTGGGTCTTTTATACAAAGTGTTAGAAGGAAGTGTCACATATTCGTGCAGGAGGTAGTATTAGCCAAACCCAGAAGAACATTTCCTACATTTTTATGTTCAAATGGCTCTGCGCACTATGGGACTTGACATCTGAGGTCATCAGTCCCCTAGAACTTAGAACTACTTAAACCTAACTAACCTAAGGACATCACACACATCCAAGCCCGATGCAGGATTCAAACCTGCGACCGTAGCGTTCGCACGGTCCCAGACTGAAGCGCCTAGAACCGCTCGGCAACAACGGCCGGCACATTTATATGTCCGGAAGCCTGTTGAGATATGAGCCTTTTGCTTGCGATGAGTAATGTGCAGCATTAGGTGGTACAAATGAGGATAGATTAACAATATACTGGCGAGGGAAATCCCAGTCCTCAAGCAGTCATGGAGGTCGTACATCAGGATCGTAACTGTATTGCTTTTGAATGTAAACGTTAACTATTAAAAAATCCTCAAGTATGTGCGATGTAATTACTCCATACTAAACTTAACAAACTGTAAATTATTAATAACTGAATACAAAGATTACCTAAATAACTGCTCGCATTCGGTAGGACGACGGTTCAATCCCGTCTCCAGCCATCCTGATTTAGGTTTTCCGTGATTTCCCTAAATCGTTTCAGGCCAATGCCGGGATGGTTCCTTTGAAAGGGCACGGCCGATTTCATTCCAAATCCTTCCCTAACCCGAGCTTGCGCTCCGTCTCTAATGACCTCGTTGTCGACGGGACGTTAAACACTAACCACCACCACCACCTAAATAACTGCCTCATCAAACATAAAAAAGATTACCATGGACAATTGGGGCGTATTCAATCTCTATGCTGTTAGAAAATGCAACTTGTGTGTTGTACGAAAAGTATACAAGATGCTCACTGTTTCCTAATTCTTCCTCACAAAGTTCATCTTGTTCATACAGTTGATTATTACCTGCGTAATGGAAAACGTTGCTCTGCTCTACTCTGCTTTAAGGAATGAAACAAAACTCTTTGCTGCGTGTCCCTGAAAGAAATGAGCGGCTGATAGATTTACTGTAGCTGGTTATCAGTAAGCACTAATCTGTTACGAAGAATCAACTAGCTGTTGTGTGATAGTGCAAGGGCATGTAGCAATGTTTGGTTGACTCAGACAGAGGGAGGAAAGCTTAACCAACTAATGGCAAGGAAGTGAAAGGGTTGTTTCGACATGAAATTGTTTTGCAATATTTAAACACACGCAATTTGAATCACATAACTCGAGAACTATAATCATTCTCGGGCATTCTCACAATGGGGCTGATTCACATGGAGACTGAAAAACAGTCAATATTTAAGTTACATAAAATATTTCTGTATACTATTAACCGACAGGGGAGGGTGAAGAATCAGAGCTCTAAACACATGATAATTTTGAAATGGATACACAGATAAAAATTGTTGTTCGGAATTTCGTCCTTACATTATCTAACAGTTTGCGGAATTAATATTGATACTTAAAGCAGCAAATAAAAAAAAACTTTACCCATATTACCTCATTCCAAAATAAGTCACACCAAAAAGCATAAAGAAAAAAATCTTGTGAGCGCTATGTCCGTCATCTGGGCTGCTCATTTTCCGAGCACCTCTATGCTGTTAGAAAATGCAACTTGTGTGTTGTACGAAAAGTATACAAGATGCTCACTGTTCCCTAATTCTTCCTCACAAAGTTCAGAACGACAGTGACGTCGTCTTCTCCTAACGCAGCTTCTGTTAACCAAAGAGTTACACATCACCCATGTGGTTAGATATCCAAAGGTCCTCGCTGTGCAAACGTAACAAATGAAACACTCTTTATAATATAAAAACCTTGCACTGTGTATCACCGATTTTTGAGCGATGAATTAACAGGCGCTACTGCTCAACGCTGTCAATGCAGAAAGAAAACTGCTGTGGTTTGTGGATCACGGGGCACCACACAGTGTTCATCGGATCGTGTGACAATACCTCACCGCGTTTCATGGGCGATAGATTGATCTAGGAGATCCGGTAGCATTGACGCTCCGTCCACCGGACCTAATTGTATTGGCTTTCGGGCTTTGGAAACATTTAAAGGCATTGGTGAATGAAAGTCGCATACAAGCAACGGAAATGAGGTTTTTAAGAGCAACAAAGGGATGCTCAAGAGCCGACAGACTTAGAAATTCGGAAATTAGGGACGAGCTAAATACACTACTAGCCATTAAAATTGTTACACCAAGAAGAAATGCAGATGATAAACGGGTATTCATTGGACAAATATATTATACTAGAACTGACATATAATTACATTTTCACGCAATTTGGGTGCATAGATCCTGAGAAATCAGTACCCAGAACAATCACCTCCGGCCGTAATAAAGGCCTTGATACGCCTGGGCATTGAGTCAAACAGAGCTGGATGGCGTGTACAGGTACAGCTGCCCATGCAGCTTCCACACGATACCACAGTTCATAAAGAGTAGTGACTGGCGTATTGTGACGAGCTAGTTGCGCGGCCACCATTGACCAGACGTTTTCAGTTGCTGAGAGATCTGGAGAATCTGCTGGCCAGGGCAGCAGTCGAACATTTTCTATATGCAGAAAGGCCCGTACAGGACTTGCAACATGCGGTCGTGCATTATCCTTCTGAAATGTAGGGTTTCGCAGGGATCGAATGAAGGGTAGAGCCACGGGTCGTAACACATCTGAAATGTAACGTCCACTGTTCAAATACGAACAGGAGGTGACCGAGACGCGTAACCACTGGCACCCCATACCATCACGTCGGGTTACGCCAGTATGGCGATGACGAATACACGCTTCCAATGGGCGTTCACCGCGATGTCGCCAAACACGGATGCACCCATCATGATGCTGTAAACAGAACCTGGATTCATCCGAAAAAACTGCCTTTTGCCATTTGTGCACTCAGGTTCGTCGTTGAGTACAGTATCGCAGGCGCTCCTGTCTGTGATGCAGCGTCAAGGGCAACCGCAGCCATGGTCTCCGAGCTGACAGTCGATGCTGCTGCAAACGTCGTCGAACTGTTGGTGCAGATGGTTGTTGTCTTGCAAACGTCCCGATCTGTTGACTCAGGGATCGAGACGTGGCTGCACGATCCGTTAAAGCCATGCGGATAAGAAGCCTGTCATCTCGACTGCTAGTGATACGAGGCCGTTGGGATCCAGCACGGCGTTCCATATTAGCCTCCTGAACCCACCGATTCCATATTCTGCTAACAGTGATTGGATCTCGAGCAACGAGAGCAGCAATGTCGGGATACGATAAACTGCAATCACGATAGGCTACAATCCAATCTTTATCAAAATCGGAAACGTGATGGTACGCATTTCTCCTCCTTACACGAGGCATCACAACAACGTTTCACCAGGCAACGCCGGTCAACTGCTGTTTGTGTATGAGAGATCGGTTGGAAACTTTCCTCATGTCAGCACGTTGTAGGTGTCGCCACCGGCGCCAACCTTGTGTGAATGCTCTGAAAAGCTTATCATTTGCATATCACAGCATCTTCTTCTTGTCGGTTAAATTTCGCGTATGTAGCACGTCATCTTCGTGGTGTAGCAGTTTTAATGGGCAGTAGTGTATATTTAACATACTCCACAAAGTACAAGAAAATAGAAGAAATTGGAATTCTCGAAAGAGTGAGTGGAGAAAGAGTAGCACTCTAGATAAGAAGATTTAAGCCACTTGGAAACGAAGCCAAGGAAGACCGAGGAAGCGATGTGTACGGTAAGAGACAAAAGAAAAAATGCGTAATACGTGAAGTGAAGATGATGATGATAATGTTGTACCCCATCAACTGATTTTACAGGTGCGTTCACGTGCATGCCCTAATGCATGGGGCGCAATCCGAATGGAGCCACTTGTATTTGAAAGAGTGCGTGATTTAGTGCTAGTAGGGCTGATGAAGGTGTCAGGGTGTGTGATCAGGGTTGATTTAAGGGACAATCGGCCACTTCGGGCACCTAGTTGAGAGAGGCCTCAGAAAACATTTTTCCGATTTTTTTCTCTTTACTTTTATTGTGAAGCTTTTCTTCTTGTCAAATTTCATGATTCTAGCTCGACAGGAAGTACCTTATTGGGTTTGATGAGTAAGTTTGCGAATATCGAAATGTGACATAAATGGCCATTGTATCTTTTGACTGCATTGACTTGTAAGTTGACTATAGACCTTTATGTGTGACACCTCCACCTGTTCCTATGAAAAAGGGTTCTTAACAGTGTGACATACACTGACCACAAAGTGATCATATAAGAGGTCAGTTTTTACAGATTGGGGTATGGTATCCTAAAAACAACACATTCTCTCGTTCACTAGATTTACTCTTACAGATCCTGCCAGGAGCCCATGAAAAGATATCTGATGCCGAGGGGCAGGGTGCTTCAAATATGTGGCTTGAGTGGAGAAATGTTTTGTAACCGGCCCTGTGCGTATTAACGCCATGCAGCACTGCCTAAAGAGCCTACTTCTACGTAACCTACAAACGGAAATGAGAAGACGGATTGATCCATATCTCAGTAAGTTTTCGGACCTACAAGTATAGGAACTTTTCTTCTAGTTTTGTCCAATATGAATTTGCGACACTTTTCGTTGTGAACACCATGTACGAGGGGCGTTTGAAAAGTCTGTCCAAAGTCCGAGAGATGGCACCACCGGCGCGTATCGAGGTCATGTTTAGTTAGTAGGGTCTGTGGAAAGAACGCACACCAAGTTTCAGCCGTATGGGTCTATTTATTTGTGTTTGGCATTCGTGTGAATCAAGGAAGTCGAGTGATTGTCAGAAAATAGACGAAAAAGAATTTCGTGTGGTGATTAAATATCACTTTATGAAAGGCAAAACGCCTCAGGAGACTAAAGAGAAGCTTGATAAACATTACGGTGACTCTGCACCTCAGATTAGAACAGTTTATAAGTGGTTTCAAAATTTTCGGATTGGCCATATGGGCACAAGTGATGCTGAACGTTCTGGACGCCCTGTGGAGGTTCAGACTCCAGAAGGCATTGGCAAAATCCATGATATGGTGATGGATTACAGAAGAGTTAAGATGCTTAAGATTGCTAGTGCTGTGGGCACCTCGAATGAATGGGTACATAATATTTTGCATAAACATTTGGAGAAAGCTATCCGCGTGATGGATTCCGCGATTGCTCATACTTGACCAAACACGGTATCGTGTGAAGTGAAGCAAGCATGGTTTGCAACTCTTCAGGAAGAATCTACACGACTTTAAGCGTCGTTGCGGCACTGTGGATGAAACATGGATACATAACTACACTCCTGAGACCAAAGAACAATCTAAACAATGGGTTACCAAGTGAGAATCTGCACCAAAAAAGGCGAAGACCGTTCCTTCCGCCGGGAAGGTTATGGCGACTGTCTTTTGGGATTCGCAAGGGATAATCCTCATCGACTATCTGGATAAGGGTAAAAGCATTACAGGTGCATATTATTCATCGTTACTGGACCGTTTGAAAACCGAACTGCAAGAAAAACGCCGGCGATTGGACCTCAAAAAAGTCCTTTTCCATCATGACAATGCACCAGCACACACCTCAGCAGTTGTGGTCGCAAAATTAATGGAAATAGGATTCCAACTCGTTTCACATCCTCCCTATTCTCCAGACTTGGCTCCCTCGGACTACTATGTGTTGCCCAATTTGAAGAAATGGCTGGCGGGACAAAGATTTTATTCAAACGAGGAGGTGATTGTAGCAACTAATAGCTATTTTTCACACTTGGACAATTCCTATTATTCGGAAGGGATCAACAAATGAGAATAGCGTTGGACGAAGTGTATTAGTCGAAAAATAAAAAAGGTTTACCCCAAACATGTAAGTGGTTTTTATTTTTGCACGGACTTTTCAAACGCCCCTCGTATGTAGGATCGCAAGAGAGAGAGAGGCGATAGTCTTGCAGGAATTCGGCGGAGAGTAGTTTAGCGGTACGTGAACACGGTTCGATTTCTGCAGCCAGGAATAGCAGCATTGCAGGCAGTGTCGGTTAGGTCTGGTGCGACAGCTGTAGTCTTCCGGCCTTGCACAGTGCGGCGTGCGGGAGCGCTTACAGAATTCAGTGTGGGAGTCTATAATTGGTCCACTGGGTTGCCGGGCTGCGCCAGATCTGGACCGGCGCGCTGGCCTTCACGCCAATGAACCAGCCTGGTGAGTGCCGCCTGATGGATGGCGTGCGCCCCCCGTGCTAATCGCCTGGTCACGACGCTTTCGATCTCGGCGAATCGCGTGCAACGACATTGTCGGTGCCTCGCACTTGGAACGACGGGGGTATTCTCTCGCAGGCGTAAATGGAACACCAGTGTCTTAAATTACCTCGAAGGTGATTTATTACATTTATTGCATTTTATAGTAGTGTAAGATGATCGTTAGTTAATAAATACGAATGGGGATAGCGTCTAAGAAGACGTCTACTTCGCTGTCGTCGGGTTGCCGTTGGTTGCAAGGCCTACGCTGGAAATGGTGACTTCCTTCACTTTCATTCTCAAATAGCAACTCATATTTGACCCACCGTAAGCTTGGCAGAGTAGAACCGTGACTTCATTGAACAGCCCGCTCCATTCATAATACTGAAGACTGAAAGATACGAATGGGGATAGCGTCTACGACGGAAGAAGACGTCTACTTTGCTGTCGTCGGGTTGCTGTTGGTTGCAAGGCCTACGCTGGAAATGGTGAGTTCCTTCACTTTCATTCTCAAATAGCAACTCGTATTTGACCCACTGTAAGCTTGGCAGAGTAGAACCGTGACTTAATTGAACAGCCCGCTCCATTCATAACACTGAAGACTGAAAGCAATAATAAAGAAAAACAAATCGAATGCTTAGAAACAGTATCGTTACGATATTTATTGATAATTCGTTACGCTGGTGGTGTGCGCGCAGTAAACTAAATGAGAATACACAAGCCTTAACGGGCAACACCGATCGATCGAGATTGCTAGTTCAGTTTTGCCCAACAAAGAGACGTGGATAGTATGAATTTTCTGTTCTTCTTCGCGGATGGATCACTCAGGACCACGCGTAATCAACATTTGCTGGCCTTCCTTTCCGCCCAGTGTTCCTTCATAAGCAACAAATGGGCTAGCTTTCGTTGCGTAGACCACTTATGTCGGTTAGTTTTTCTCTTTTTTTCCTCAAAACCCCGTGTGTTTGTGATTTTTCTGGTTTCATTTCTGTCATGTAGATTTGGAGACCCTAATTCTCTCAGGTCTTTTTCCGTCTGTTTGTACCAGTTCGCTCTTGTAGTTTTGTTCTTTAAAAATGTATGGATTTTGTGCGTTAACCAGTTTGAGACCATTCTTTCTAAATCCGCCATGAATTGGGGCAATTCTTCTCATGTGCATTGTGTCTGTTATTTTGGAGATATTTTTATATATTTCTGCATTGGGTTTTGGATAATGCACACCATCTATTTTCTTGGTCCTACGATTTTCCTCATTATATTACGTTCTTTCACTTCTAATTTCCCTTTTAGTGATCTGTGTTGATGGTTTAGTGTCTAGAGGCGTAGAGAGCTTGGGTTTAATTACTGTTGTGTAGTGTCGTATTTTGCAGTTCCATGAGAGACTCTTTTTGTTGTAAACGTTTTTTGTTAACTGGAACGCTTTCTCCATTTTCTGGACTCTTGATTTGAAAGATGAATTTTCTGTATGCTTCTGAATTTTCTTTATGTTTGCGGGAGCTGAGGATCATTGTTCAAAGTAGAGTTGAGGAAAGTCATTGTTTCTAGGGAACCATTCCCATTGAGATAGTTCTTCTTATTGAACTATTTTTTCTTCTTATTGAACTATTTTTTGATGAAGTAATTAAAATGAACTATATAATTCGCATTTAATGTAAAGTACAATAAATAAGAGCAGTAAGGAAAACTCATAAACTAGTGAATTAGAGAGCAAAACATTATTGCCTACAAAAATTGAATGAGCTTTAGGAACAAACCTAATGAGCATATTGCTAAGAACGTTTTTCGTCCTGACAAAAACGAAGATTGCGTGAATCTTTTTGTTAGGTTGGCTAAGCGCTTACACTTTTAATCCTAGCGTTCTGAGTAGCGGGACCACTAAAGGTTAAATTATTGTCATTGTCCCCAAGAGCGTTATTCTGCTTCCTAGTCCTTTTTCTTATCTGACAGGATCTGCAAAAAACTAAAAACTCAAATTATTTCTAAAGATGTGCAGGAAGTATTTAGAGACGCGGTAAATAAAGTGTAAAATACAATGAAGCTTTCGCAACCTAACAACAATTACGTTACAAGTGGGGTGCAAGGGAGGGGAGGATCAGAACGGGACACTGAGTTGAACTCATGGAACGGTTTCGGTCTTCCGATGCGATGCAGTTGGAATTGGAGTCTTAAATGATCTAAGTGAACTAACGGAACGGTTTCGGTCTTCCGATAAAATTCAGTTAGGTGTTCAGAGCTATGGACGCTTAGGTCGTGGGAGTGGGAAGTTCTCAGTGGGTAGGCGTAGCGAGAAGCAAAAGGGCAACGGTTCACCAAAAGAAAGGCCGTTCCAAACAGTTCCTTTCGGGGATATTTCATATTTTGAACTAGTTCATTCACGTGATACACGTTCCTAGTTCAAACTTTAGTTTCCTAGAATACTACGACGCAGTTTCCTCCTCTTCCCCCCCCCCCCCCCCAGTCCAAAAATAAAAAAACTGAAAAATCGCTGTATATAAAATTTACTCAAAAACACTGAAATTATTTTATTTGACTAGAGGTCAGCGCTGCTCTTTATGAAAAACAGTACAATGCATGCAAGTTTAATGCCGTCAGGCTTAACAAAGGCACTTGAGAACTAGAATCACGTGCTCCACTGCACTAAAAGAAGTTGAGTGTGCATTACTGCATCCAATTTACAATAAGCGGCTAGGCTCTTGGTTCAAATGGCTCTGAGCACTATGGGACTTAATTTCTGAGGTCATCAGTCCCCTAGAACTTAGAACTACTTAAACCTAACTAACCTCAGGACGTTACACACATCCATGCCCGAGGCATGATTCGAACCTGCGACCGTAGCGGTCGCGAGGTTCCAGACTGAAGCGCCTAGAACCGCTCGGCTACAACGGCCGGCTAAAACGCAGTCTTTGGTTAGCCTTCCCCACAACATTTTCTATATGTTCCTTCCAATTTAAGTTGTTCGTAATTGTAATGCCTAGGTACTTAGTTGAATGACTGATTTATAGTGTAACCGAAGTTAAACGGATTCCTTCTAGCATTCATGTGGATGACCTCACACTTCTCATTATTTAGGGTCAACTGCTAATTTTCGCACCATTCAGGTATCTTTTCTAAATCGTTTGTTTTGATCTTCTGATGACTCAATTAGTCGATAAATGATAGCGTCATCTGCAAACTACCTAAGACGGCTGCTCAGATTGTCTCCCAAATCGTTTATGTAGATAAGCAACAGCAAAGGGCCTATAACACTACCTTAGGGAACGCCAGAAATGACTTCCATTTTAATCCATGACTTTGTGCCAGTTCCTACGAACTGTGACTCTCTGACAGGAAATCACAAATCCAGTCACGTAACTGAGACGATATTCGGTAACCACGCAATTTAACTATAAGCCGCTTGAGTGGCAGAGTATCAAAAGCTTTCCGGAAATCCAGAAATAAGGAACCGATCTCAAATTCCTTGTCAATAGCAGTCAACACTTCGTGCGAATAAAAAGCTAGTTGTGTTAAACAAGAACTATGTTTTTTAAACCCATGTTAACTGTGTGTCAATATACCGTTTTCTTCGAGATAATTCATAATGTTCGAACACAATATATGTTCTAGAATCCTGCTACATATCGACGTTAATGATATGGGCCTGTAATGAAGAGGATTACTCCTACTACCTTTCTTGAATATTGGTGTGACCTGCGCAACTTTCCTGTCTTTGGTTACGGGTCTTTCGTCCAGCGGACGGTTGTATATGATTGTCAAGTATAGAGCTAATGCATCAGCGTACTCTGAAAGGAACCTAATTGGTATACAGTGTGGACCATGACTTGCTTTTATTAAGTGATTTAAGTTTCTTCACTACTCCAAGGATATTTACTTGTATGTTTCTCATGTTGGCAGCTGTTCTTGATTCGACTTCTGGAATATTTACTTCGTCTTCTTTTGTGAAGGCATTTCGGAAGGCTCTGTTTAGTAACTCTGCTTTGGCACCACTGTCTCCGATAGTATCTCCATTGCTATCGCGCAGAGAAGGCATTGATTGTTTCTTGCTGCTAACATACTTCACATACGACCAGAATCTCTTTGGATTTTCTGCCAGGTTTCGAGACAAAGATTCGTTGTGGAAACTGTTATAAGAATCTGGCATTGAAGTCCGCGCTAAATTTCGAGCTTCTGTAAAAGATCGCCAATCTTGGGGATTTTGCGTCTGTTTAAATTTGACATGTTTGTTTCGTTATATATATATAAAAGAGAGAGAGAGAGAGAGCAGAATGGGGCGCTCCGCGGAACTCAAGGACTTCGTACGTGGTCAGTTGATTGAGTGTCAAAAATTGTTCAAATGGCTCTGAGCACATCTTAGGTCATCAGTCCCCTAGAACTTAGAATACTTAAACCTAACTAACCTAAGGAGGCAGGGTTCGAACCTGCGGCCGTAGCGGTCGCTCGGTTCCAGACTGAAGCGCCTAGAACCGCTCGGCCACTCCGGCCGGGGATTGAGTGTCACCTGTGTCATACGTCTGTACGCGAGATTTCCACACTCCTAAACATCCCTTGGTCCATTGTTTCCGATGTGAAAGTGAAGTGGAAACGTGAAGGGGCTCATACAGCAGAAACGTGTACAGGCCGAACTCGTCTGTTGACTGACAGAGACCGCCGACAGTTGAAGAGGTTGGTAATGTGTAATAGGCAGACATCTATCCAGACCATCACACAGGAATTCCAAACTGCATCAGGATCCACTGCAAGTACTATGACAGCTAGGCGGGAGGTGAGAAAACTTGGATTTAATGATCGAGCGGCTGCTCATAAACCAAACATCACGCCGGTAAATGCCAAACGAAGCCTCGCTTGGTGTAAGAAGCGTAATCATTGGACGACTGAAGTGGAAAAACGTTGTGTGGAGTGGGACACAGTGTGGCGATGTAGCAGCGTGTGGGTGTGGCGAATGCCCGGTGAACTTCATCTGCCAGCGTATGTAGTGCCAACAGTAAAATTCGGAGGCGGTGATGTTATGGTATGGTTGTGTTTTTCATGGGGGGGGGGGGGGGGGGGGCTTGCACTCCCTTGTTGTTTTGCGTGGCACTGTTACAGCACGGGCCTACATTGATGTTTTAAGCAGCGTCTTGCTTCCACTCTTGGAGGGGATAACGGCTAGTATATATAGGGCGCCGAGAGGAACAGCACAGCATTCGTCAGAAACCACCTGAAGACGGCAGCGTGTACGTCTGCCGAAATATTGTGGAGAAATTACGACGCTACCCGGTCGGATACCAGAGAATTGTTCAGACTTTGAACATAATTTCAAACCTTTACGAAACTTTTCTCGCTGATAGCTCCCACAAAATGGTGAAAGGAAAAAAGTTTATCACGTACTACATTTTCTCTGTATATGCGCTAGAACTGCCGCATGACGTTTCAATTTATTGCTTCTCTACTATTAATTGTAACAGCGACTCATTTTGAAATTCAAGTACACCACTGAATGTACCAGCAAAATAATATCATTGTACGACATATCGTTGAAGAGATAAGATGCGTGGAAAACTGCCGCATCATGCATGACGTTCTAATCTGTTGCTTACTCACTACTAACCCAATTGACAACCCGTTTCGCTAACAGTAGCCATATATGCCACTGCATATACACTCCTGGAAATTGAAATAAGAACACCGTGAATTCATTGTCCCAGGAAGGGGAAACTTTATTGACACGTTCCGGGGGTCAGATACATCACATGATCACACTGACAGTACCACAGGCACATAGACACAGGCAACAGAGCATGCACAATATCGGCACTAGTACAGTGTATATCCACCTTTCGCAGCAATGCAGGCTGCTATTCTCCCATGGCGACGATCGTAGAGATGCTGGATGTAGTCCTGGCGCCTCAGTTGGACCAGCGTTCGTGCTGGACGTGCAGACCGCGTGAGACGACGCTTCATCCAGTCCCAAACATGCTCAATGGGGGACAGATCCGGAGATCTTGCTGGCCAGGGTAGTTGACTTACACCTTCTAGAGCACGTTGGGTGGCACGGGATACATGCGGACGTGCATGGTCCTGTTGGAACAGCAAGTTCCCTTGCCGGTCTAGTAATGGTAGAACGATGGGTTCGATGACGGTTTGGATGTACCGTGCACTATTCAGTGTCCCCTCGACGATCACCAGTGGTGTACGGCCAGTGTAGGAGATCGCTCCCCACACCATGATGCCGGGTGTTGGCCCTGTGTGCCTCGGTCGTATGCAGTCCTGATTGTGGCGCTCACCTGCACGGTGCCAAGCACGCATACGACCATCATTGGCACCAAGGCAGAAGCGACTCTCATCGCTGAAGACGACACGTCTCCATTCGTCCCTCCATTCACGCCTGTCGCGACACCACTGGAGGCGGGCTGCACGATGTTGGGGCGTGAGCGGAAGACGGCCTAACGGTGTGCGGGACCGTAGCCCAGCTTCATGGAGACGGTTGCGAATGGTCCTCGCCGATACCCCAGGAGCAACAGTGTCCCTAATTTGCTGGGAAGTGGCGGTGCGGTCCCCTACGGCACTGCGTAGGATCCTACGGTCTTGGCGTGCATCCGTGCGTCGCTGCGGTCCGGTCCCAGGTCGACGGGCACGTGCACCTTCCGCCGACCACTGGCGACAACATCGATGTACTGTGGAGACCTCACGCCCCACGTGTTGAGCAATTCGGCGGTATGTCCACCCGGCCTCCCGCATGCCCACTATACGCCCTCGCTCAAAGTCCGTCAACTGCACATACGGTTCACGTCCACGCTGTCGCGGCATGCTACCAGTGTTAAAGACTGCGATGGAGCTCCGTATGCCACGGCAAACTGGCTGACACTGACGGCGGCGGTGCACAAATGCTGCGCAGCTAGCGCCATTCGACGGCCAACACCGCGGTTCCTGGTGTGTCCGCTGTGCCGTGCGTGTGATCATTGCTTGTACAGCCCTCTCGCAGTGTCCGGAGCAAGTATGGTGGGTCTGACACACCGGTGTCAATGTGTTCTTTTTTCAATTTCCAGGAGTGTACATGCAAAATTATATGACTTTACGACAAATAGTTCAGGACATACAACTTCATAAACACTGAGCAACGTGAAAATGAAACTTCATAGCGTAATGCACTAGAGATGCAGCTGAAATATGGGTACAAATACGCGTGAAATATGTTAAATATTTTTTAAATGTGTTTGACATATGCGTGCATGGGCAGAGCCACAGGTAAAAAGCTCACCCTCCACCCCTGGAATGAGTAAAACCAAATCTGGTACACATATTAGTTACGGACAGATAAAACAAAACCTTTGGGTGTAAGAACCACAAACAATTACAGAGGGGCGATAACGGGAGACAGAAACGGGGAAGGAGGAGATGGACACAGATAGAGGCAGAATGGACCAAGAGGGGAGGAGGGGGAAATGGAGAGAGAGAATAAAAGAGGAAATGGACAGAGAGAGGGGTGAGGAGAAGACAGTTCAGAAAGGACAAATGAGGCAATGGACATAGAGAGCGGAGGAGATGGACAGAGAAAGGAAAGATGGGGAGTTTGACAGAGAGAGGAGGCAGAAAGAGATCCAAAACGAGAGGGACAGGAGGAAATGGACAGGGAGAGAGGAGAGGAGGCGTTGGACAGAGTGGGGGGGGGGGGGGGTAGAGAGAGAAGGAGAAGGAGGAGACGGACTAATAGAAATATATAACGAATATAGTGCAGGGCAACAAGCTGAGAATGTAGGTCTCACGGGAGGCGTGACAGAGATAAGTCCCTGCAGTCGCACTATCCTCTGTGTCCTCGGTGGCTCAGATGGTTAGAGCGTCTACCATGTGAGCAGGAGATCCCGGGTTCGAGTCCCGATCGCTGCACACATTTTCAACTGTCCCAGTTGATTTATATCAAAGCCTGTATGCAGCCTTGGGTATTCGTTTCATTGTAATTTCATTCTAACGAGCTGTATGGTCACCGTTGGTATTTGTTCTTTCGGACATGTCAGAAAGAACAGATACCATCTTCATATATATATAGTTAAGGCTCACCAGCCATTTGACCATCTTCTTCTGTGCGGATGCACAAACGGTGCCCGAACTCTTACGGGAATCGGCAAAAAGCCGCGAGTAATGAGTATAATGGGTAGGGGCACTATGAATATAGTGCGGGATAACGAGTTGAGAATTTAGGTCTCACGGGAGGCGTGCCAGAGATAAGTCCCTGCACTCGCACTATCCTCTGTGTCCTCGGTGGCTCAGATGGATAGAGCGTCTGCCATGTAAGCAGGAGATCCCGGGTTGGAGTCCTGGACGGGGCACACATTTTCAACTGTCTCCGTTGATTTATATCAACGCCTCTATGCAGCCTTGGGTATTCATTTCATTGTAATTTCGGACTAATAGAAGATTGGAATAAAGACAGATCTGCAAAATGCCGCGTGCTCAGATAGTAATTAAATAATACTAAAGGTTTTGTTTGTGATCTATATGTGTGATATTGAGAAATATGAAATGCAAAACACACCATCAGGCCGCTTAGGATGCTTTTGCAGTTTGCCCCTCCCCCACCTCTTCTCGCTCAGAAAGCGTGGTGTAAAAGAAAGAGATCGGCCATGTCTACGAGCACCGCATGTTAGCCGAGTTTTTGGCCATCACTGGTACAGATCAAGAGGCAAGCAGAGTTACAGGATATGGGAAAGCTGACCAACTGACAAAGGACGGACTATAAAATCCATTCCAACAAGAGATCCAATTGCTGTCGTTAGGCCGAGGTGGTCTCGCGGTTCTAGGCGCGCAGTCCGGAACCGCGCGACTGCTACGGCCGCAGGTTCGAATCCTGCCTCGGGCATGGATGTGTGTGATGTCCTTAGGTTAGTTAGGTTTCAGTAGTTCTAAGTTCTAGGGGACTGATGACCTCAGATGTTAAGTCCCATAGTGCTCAGAGCCATTTGAACCATTTTTTGCTGTCGTTAGATACATGGCGTAAAGCGAATGGAACAGACCGAATATTTACACGGGTGCATCATAGGCAGACAGACATTCACATACAAGATGGAGAAACGCAGCTGGTTCATATGTTGCCTTCTATTTCTGGTTCACTGGCCGACGTTTCTGTAATGATTCTTTTGACGTTTCGTCAGCGCGAGTGGTTGGCATTGTGAAATGTTCACCCTTCATTGCTGGTGACCACTGTTGTTATTTAAGTGTTGTCGTTGAAGTCAGTGAAATGTGTGTTTTCCGTTCTTAGAAATTTGTGAACTGATGTACACAGAAGCAAAAAAAAAGTTCAAGGCAGCTGAACTGAGGATAACTCTACGGCAGCTAATAGTGCGTTCCTGGGGAATTGATTACTTATCCACTGGAACAGTGTGCAAGAGTTATTTGTACAGCACCATAACTACACTACTGGCCATTAAAATTACTACACCACGAAGATGACGTGCTACAGACGCGAAATTTAACCGATAGGAAGAAGATGCTGCGATACGCAAATGATTAGCTTTTCAGAGCATTCACACAGGGTTGGCGCCGGTGGCGACACCTACAACGTGCTGACATGAGGAAAGTTTCCAACCGATTTCTCATACACAAACAGCAGTCGACCGGCGTTACCTGGTGAAACGTTGTTGTGAGGCCTCGTGAAGAAGGAGAAATGCGTACCATCACGTTTCCGACTTTGATAAAGGTCGGATTATAGCCTATCGCGGTTGCGGTTTATCGTATCGCGGTATGGCTGCTCGCGTAGGTCGAGATCCAATGACTGCTAGCACAATATGGAATCGGTGGGTTCAGGAGGGTAATACGGAACGCTGTGCTGGATCCCAACGGCCTCGTGTCACTAGCAGTCGAGATGACAGGTATCTTATCCGCATGGCTGTAACGGATCGTGCAGCCACGTCTCGATCCCTGAGTCAACAGATGGGGACGTTTGCAAGACAACAACCATCTGCACTAACAGTTCGACGACGTTTGCAGCAGCATGGACTATCAGTGTAATCACATGTCAGTTCTAGTATAATATATTTGTCCAATGAATACCCGTTTATCATCTGCATTTCTTCTTGGTGTAGCAATTTTAATGGCCAGTAGTGTACATAGTCCGCCTCAACTTTTCATCCTTTATCGAAATAATCCGCTGTATCGTAAGTAATTTGGCACCACAAAAGTGAAATTTGCTATTTTCGAGTTACAGGTGGGTTGTCTTTCAGAGTAGAGGACCGGCTACGAAAATAACAGTCCTGCACAGTGTTTTACGGTCTGCGATCGTCCAGCTCATAAATTTGGCGTCATCGTTTAACAGTGTGTCTCAACTCTTATAAATCGTTTTCGCTTCCTCCTATCGAAATCAATAGAAGCAACTTCCATCACTTATAACGTTTTCATTGGCGCGTCCAACGTGCCTCCCGCGTTTGGAAGCCACACAGTCTAATGTAGCCAACCCGCCAGAGATTTGGAATTCGTTCTCGCGTCTCTCGCATCGGTTTTAAATAACGCCATTAAATTCCGGCGTTCTCGTCAGTTTTCCGGATCATTTGGCGGCGCTTTTCAGGCTCCTCTTTGCGCTCAGTTTCCGCTCCACCGCGGCTATTCCCATCATTCAAATTGTTCTCTTCCATCCCTCTCCTATGCTCCCCTCCCCACCCAACACCAGTGAAGGCCGCAGGTTGTGCGTGAGTGCGTGGGCGCCTGTGTGGGGCAGGAATGCGGCGCCTATCGATCCGCTTTAATGTATCCTGATTTATGGTCGGCGCCGGCCAAGATAACGCTGCTGTGTGCTTTGCGGTCGATTCGGAGCGCCCAGGCTGGGCTCGGCTTCGCTGCATGCCGCACCTCCCGGGGCCAGCTATTCAATAATTGAGCCGTCGCCTTTGAGCAGCTGCACTCGCCTTCACCGCGCCCATTGGCGGGAGCGTTCGACCGTAACGAGCGGCCGAGACGCCAGAGTCCAGAAACGACAATCTACAAAAGGGATTAACACAGGGTGACAATTATTGAACTATGTCAAATAATATCTTCATAATTTCTGAACGGTTTGCGTTAGGATGTTCAAACTGCACACTTGGCCGCGGGGCATAATGGGAATTTGAATGGTTTGCTTTAGCGTGGAAGCCCGCTTTCATTCGGATGGGTTCGTCAATAAGCAAAACTGGCGCATCTGGGGGAACTGAGAATCCGCATCTCGCGATCGAGAAGTCTCTTCACCCTTAACTGGTGACTGTTCAAATGGCTCTGAGCACTATGGGACTTAACTTCTGAGGTCATCAGTCCCCTAGAACTTAGAACTACTTAAACCTAACTAAACTAAGGACATCACACACATCCATGTCCGAGGCAGGATTCGAACCTGCGACCGTAGCGGTCGCGCGGTTCCAGACTTTAGCGCCTAGTACCGCTCCACCTGATAGAAGATATTGGTCACTTTGTACAAGACAGTACAGTCACATAACATACTTGGAGTCGGAGAACGAAATTATTGCAGCAAAACAAGTATCCACGCGGGAAGTACGACGACGTGCGGAGCGCCACGCACTGGCACGCGGCGAACTTCGTTGCTGCTTCCTCTGATGCGCCCGACAATACTGAACGCACGGGTGGCACCACTTCGTCTTTTCAGACGAGTGCCGGTTCTGCATACAGCATCACGATGAATATATTTGTGTATGGAACCTTTGAGAATAATGTACGTTGACCCATCGCATTCGTCATCGTCATATGGGTCCACCACGTGATGTGATAGCACTGAGTGCCACCGATTACACAACATGGTCGGCTGTGGTTCACATAGCAGGCAGCCTGGACAGCACGCATCATGTTTAGGCTTTTGGCTGTGCCGTCCGCAGCTCGTGGTCGTGCGGTAGCGTTCTCGCTTCCCACGCCCGGGTTCCCGGGTTCGATTCCCGGCGGGGTCAGGGATTTTCTCTGCCTCGTGATGACTGGGTGTTGTGTGATGTCTTTATGTTATTTAGGTTTAAGTAGTTCTAGGGGACTGATGACCATAGATGTTAAGTCCCATAGTGCTCACAGCCATTTGAACCATTTTTTGGCTGTGCCCTGTCTTTGCGGTCTTTGTGATGAGTTCCAACAAGGTAACAGTATGTTTCCTCGATACAGTGCTTTTTCTGTTCCCCTTGCCAGTACGTTTTCCTGATCTGTTGCCCATTGAAAGCACCTGGGCACTTCACCACTTGCTAACCACTACGATTGATATACTGCACAGAGTCCAGGCAACATGGGGTGACGTACCCGGATCTGCCATTAAAGCTCAGTTCAACTCTGTGCCCAACCGGGTTGGAGGCATTATTGCTCCCGAAGGTGGCATGGCTCTGCACTAAACTTACCACGCTATTTTCCCTATATTACCTACATTTTTAGTCGTGTAGTTTTCCTGCGGTATTGAATTGTGTGATTAAAACGGGGACCCAGAAACGACGGAGTGGCTTCGTCCCGCTGTAGCCCTCAGGGGTAATTATGGAGTACCTGTATGCGGAGATTGTGTATGTGCAGCAATCGTGGACATAGTGTAAGTGAGGTGGAATAAGCGGAACCAGCCCGCATTCACGGGGTGGATGGAAAACCGCCTTGAAAACCATCCACGGGCTGGCCGTCACACTGGACCTCGACATTAATCCGCCGGGCCGATTCATGCCGGGGATCGGCACGACTTCCTGCTCGGGAAGCAGCGCTATTCTTTGTGATGGTGCAGCTTCAATGACCAGCAGTGTTAACCTTAGATATTATAAAACCACAGACATATACAGCAGAACGTATACCGTTTAACATTAAAATAATCTGTACATTGTCCATTCACATACATGTGTTTCTTTCCGTGTGCTAATGTTACACTGTCCAGTCACATTAATGTGAGCACCTGCCAAAACCCTGAACAACCACCTTTTGCGGTGTGGACTGCTGTGAGAGGCGCAGGAAGAGTGCCAGTGACATTCTGGAAACTAGCAACAAGCGTGTGGAGCCATGCCGACGCCAATGCTGTGATCAGCTGCGTTAGGTTTCTTGGTTCAGGATCCAGGGGATGAACAGTCCAAATCTAAGTGGTCCGACAGATTCTCGAAAGCGTTTAAATCCGGGGAATGTGGTGGAGGGGACAATACGATAAACGCAATCTGTTGCTCTTCGAACCACGTACATATACTGCTAGCCTAGTGACACATTGCATTGTCCTGCATGTAGGGATGGACGTGGTCCCCATGTATATATGAATAATTGTGTGGCTCCATTGTGCTTTCCATGGAATGCCACGGAAACATTCCCTCGAGTGTAACGCATGAACGTACATTACTGGGCATTAAAATTGCTACACCAAGAGGAAATACAGATGATAAACGGGTATTCATTGGACAAATATATTATACTAGAACTGACACGTGATTACATTTTCAAGCAATTTGGGTGCATAGATCCTGGGAAATCAGTACCCAGAACCACCAACTTTGGCCGTAATAACGGCCTTGATACGCCTGGGCATTGAGTCAGACAGAGCTTGGATGGCGTGTACAGGTACAGCTGCCCTTGCAGCTTCAACGCGGTACCACAGTTCATCAAGAGTAGTGACTGGCGTATTGTGACGAGCCAGTTGCTCGGCCACCATTGACCAGACGTTTTCAATTGGTGAGAGATCTGGAGAATGTGCTGGTCAGTGCGACAGTCGAACATTTTCTGTATCCCGAAAGGCAATACAGGACTTGCAACATGTCGTCGTGCATTATCCTGCTGAAATGTAGGGTTTCGCAGGGATAGAATGAAGCGTAGAGCCACGGGTCGTAACTCATCTGAAATGTAGCGTCCTTTCTTCAAAGTGTCGTCAATGCGAACAAGAGGTGACCGAGACGTGTAACCAATGGTAATACCATCACGCCGGGTGATACGCCAGTATGGCGATGATGAATACACGCTTCCAATGTGCCTTCACCGCGATGTCACCAAAAACTGATGCGACCATCATGATGCTGTAAACAGAACCTGGATTCATCCGAAAAAATGACGTTTTGCCATTGGTGCACCCAGGTTCGTCGTCGAGTACACCATCGCAGGGGCTCCTGTCTGAGATGCAGAGTCAAGGGTAACCGCGGCCATGGTCTCCGAGCTGATAGCCCATTCTGCTGCAAACGTCGTCAAACTGTTCGTGCATATGGTTGTTGTCTTGCAAACGTCACCATCTGTTGACTCAGGGATCGAGACGTGGCTGCACGACCCGTTACAGCCATGCGGATAAGATACCTGTCATCTCGACTGCTAGTGATACGAGGCCGTTGGGATCCAGCACGGCGTTCCTTCTTACCCTCCTGAACCCACTGATTCCATATTCTGCTAACACTCATTGGATATCGACCAACGCGGGCAGTAATGTCACGATACGATAAACCGCAATCGCGATAGGCTACAATCCGACCTTTATCAAAGTCTGAAACGTGATGGTACGCATTTCTCCGCCTTACACGAGGCATCACAACAACGTTTCACCAGGCAACGCCGATCAAGTGCCGTTTGTGTATGAGAAATCGGTTGGAAACTTTCCTCATGTCAGCCACCGGCGCCAACATTGTGTGAATGCTCTGAAAAGCTATTCATTTGCATATCACAGCATCTTCTTCCTGTCGGTTAAATTTCGCGTCTGTAGCATGTCATCTTCGTGGTGTAGCAATTTTAATGACCAGTAGTGTATTTGATTTTAGACTTTTCACGCTGTACAAATTAACGAGCATCTGTCGGATGGAGCAGAAAACGTTGTTCATCTGGAAAGT
Organism: Schistocerca piceifrons; assembly: GCF_021461385.2. Lineage (NCBI taxonomy): Eukaryota > Metazoa > Arthropoda > Insecta > Orthoptera > Acrididae > Schistocerca > Schistocerca piceifrons. Next base: position 292,548,879 of record NC_060142.1, read on the forward strand.
CCACCTGTCACCATTCGGTGGACGTCCAGCTGCGATACTGGCGTGCAAATTCCAGCCTTCATCTTCGATGAACAGTAGTCACCAAGGGTGCACGAACCAGGCGCTGCGGGGGCCTATACGTAGCAAAGTTCGCTGAACGGTCGTTGAGCAGACACTTTGCTTCATCAGGATGGGTGGTTGCTCAACAACTGCTCGTCTATTCGCCCGTACACATCGCCGCAGCCGTCGTTCACTCCTGTCATCAATGGCCTGTGGTGCACTACAGTTACCTTGGTACCGGTTTGGGATACCGCCATTGTGCCACGCACGGCACACTTTAACCAAGGCGGCATGCGAAACTCACCCGTTTCGGATATGCTTCCACCCCTGCTCCGAAAGCCAATGAACATGCCGTTTCGGACGTCAGATAAATCGTTGCTTTTGCGTGTTGCGGCAACGACTGCGCTGCGGGTCCTGCCGCCCCCCCCCCCCCCCCCCTCTCCAACCCTTTCACCGAACGCTGACTTTAGAACATAGGCGATGGTCAAATTACTGGACCTTGTAAATTATATCGGAATTCTACGAGAGTTGCCGGAAAGCATTTCTCAGCATTTTTTTTCCTCAGCCGTAAACATGGCAACGAATGCGAAACGTTATGTATGTATTTTTTGAAGTCTCCTGAATGAGCGCTCCAAGTTTCCGTCACATTCGATAGATAGCGTAGCTGCAACATAGTTTCAAAATGGCGTCTGTAGGTGATGTGCAGTACAAGCAACGTGCCGTCATTGAATTTCTCACTGCAGAGAAAGAAAGTGTGGGGATTATTACAAACGCTTGTTCAAAGTCTAAGGAGCATCTGCTGTGGACAAAAGTACAGTTAGTCGCCGGCCGCGGAGGGTGAGGTCATCAGAAGGCGGTTCGGCAGAGCTCCACGATTTGCAGCGTTCAGGGAGACCATCCACAGCTGTCACACCTGACATGTTGCAGCGAGCTGATGTCATTCGCGAGGACAGACGTATTACGACTCGGCAATTAACGCTGCATCTGTCAATCAGCAAGCGAATTGTGGATGCAATTATCGGCACTCTTGGATATTCAAAAGTTTGTGCAGGATGGGTCCCGCTGTTGGATCACAAATAGCACAGAAAAAACGTTTGTCTTGATTTGTTGCAACGTTTTGAAGCTGAGGGGGAGGCCTTCTTGTCCCACACCGTGACAGGTTCACCAGTGTGAGCCTGAAACAAAACTACAGTCGATGGAATGGTGCCATTGCCACTCCCCACAGAGGAAAAAAACTCAAAGCAATTGCTTCCTCCGGTAAGATCATGGTCACTGTATTCTGGGACTGTGAAGGTGTGATTATCACTAATGTGATGCCTAGAGGTGGTACCATTAATTCAAAAGCGATCCTGAAGACGCGCTACCAGCGACTTCGGCGCCACAAAAACCCAGGAGATGTTTTGTTCCGACACGATAATTCTCGGCCCCACACAAGTCTGAGGACTGCTGAACACATCGCAAAACAGGGTTGGACAGTGTCACCCCATCCAGCCTACACCTTTACCTAGCACCCTCGGACTTCCACTTGTTTGGGCCATTAAAGGATGCCATTCGTGAAAGACATTTTGAGGACGAAGAGGAGAGGTTGTTCACACAGTGAAGCACTGCCTCCGCCACCAGGACACGGATTGGTACCGACGGAACGTACACGCCCTAGTTTCGCGCCGGAGGAAGGCCATAGAACGGGATGGAGATTACGTGGAAAAATAGGACGTGTAGATAAAACACCGTTCTTTCGTGTGTGTTATTCTCATTGTGTTCAATAAAGAATTGTTGAAGAAAAAATGCGGTGCATTACTTTTTGGGCAACCCTCGTAGTTTAGTTATCAAATATCACATATTTTCGTAAGACACGCAACAATACGAAATATAGCACAGCATATGCAGCACTTTAAGTGTCAGTATGTACAAATGAATAAAATAGCCAAAGTATGTCACTACCATTCCTCCCTTGATCCCGTTCGAGAATGATACGCCAAAAGAAACGCTGTCACAGACCTCTTTGTTATTTATTCGTTGTCCATACTCATTTCTTATCAGTCGTTTCTTTTAACGGTTCGGTTCTCTCTTTGTCCGGTTCGAAACAGTCCATGATCGGTTCCGTTCAGTGCTGTGTTCCTGACGTACAGCCTCGGATATTTCTCTTTTTTAAACAAAATTAATGCCTATTTTGACGCTAGTAATCTTCTCTGACTGTCCTAGACGCCACGCCTTCTCACGTACTCCTTGTTTCGTCCGTCATGCTTCCAAGATAGCGTAATTCCTTTACTTTGGTCAGTATTTTGTACGAAAGTTTGTCGCTAATCTCATTTCTACGGCCCCTCGTTACTATTGGCTTTCTTGTGTGTACTCCCAAACTATATTTTGTGATCAATAAGTTGTTCATTCCAAACAACGGATGCTGTAATCAGCCGGCCGCTGTGGCCGAGCAGTTCTAGGCGCTTCAGTCCGGAACCGCGCTGCTGCTACGGTCGCAGGTTCGAATCCTGCCGCGGCCATGGATGTGTGTGACGTCCTTAGGTTAGTTAGGTTTAAGTAGTTCTAAGTCTAGGGGACTGATGACCTCAGATGTTAAGTCCCATAGTGCTTAGAGCCATTTTTTTTGCCGTATTCCTTTCGAACTTTCCCAGAGACTGACAACTTGATGAGCGAATCCTTGTCATTGATATCCTCTCACTTTCAATTTTAATCCCACGACTGAACGTTTTATTATTCCCATGACTGCTACTTCGCCATACATCCCTCTGCCTTACGCCCTTCTTAATCAAAGCGCTTCTTCTTCCATTCTTATTGTTCTCTATTAGTTCTTTACTTCTCTATCAGTCGTTACTTGCAAGAAAACAGGGGTTCGATTCTCGCCTGGCTCCTCTTTCATTGGTACATCTTTCATAGTCTTCATGAAATATAATGGAGCTAAATAACTGATGCCTGTTTTCTCTATATGTTCAAACACAGACTGAATCGAAGCACTGATTCTCAAGGGCTGTGTGTACAGGTTGGTTTCAAACTGGGTCAAAACTTCTCTAATAATGTATAAATTCTAGACAAAGTGTTATTTCATGCTTATTGATGCACACTACAACTACTGTGACGACTCGCAAATGGGCTAGTACGCTATATCAACTTCTAAAATCCTCTTATCTCCTTTGCCTACTCAAAGTCTATTTTTTTTCTGCGACATTTGTGGTTTATTTGAGTCGCGTTACGATTATACTAGGTTGTAGTAGTGTATATATTACATTCGTTAATAGTTAACGCCATTTCTGCATCGGCACAAACTGACGATAGATTCAGCATATCTAAAACAGCTCACACTTTTTGACATCACTTCTTTAGGGATTGCAAATGTACATCAGCGATATTTATGACAAGTTACCCTTTTAACACCTATATCGGTATTATACTGTGACTGACGCTCACTGTCCGCCCGCGTTTATTTTAAAATATGGAAGCACGGTTCTCTCTAGAATAAACACAAAGAAAATTACCATACACAGAAAATCACAGTAGAAGGTAAAGGAATAATACGAGTAAAATAATATACGACGCTCTGCAATAGAACTATGTTCCCTGCTCTAAAAAAAACTAGCAGAGGATCCAGTACAAAAGCAGAAAACACACACACACAGACAGAGAGAGAGAGAGAGAGAGAGAGAGAGAGAGAGAGACGTCAGAGCCTGCTGTCGACACAGTGTTTGAGATGCTGTTTCCGTTTTATGCATATAACACCCTGAAGCAAACTGTTAATAACGTAAAAGATTTAAACAGTGTTCTCGCGAGTGTTTGTTTCTATTTTATGCGTAAAATGGAAACAAGATCTCAGCACAACACCTGGCAGCACAATATTAATCATTCGCGCCAAGGAACCCTCAGAGGTCGTTTAAGTTATGCTAGAATGTCGAGTTAACATTCTGTTACCTGACGTCGTTCTCTGAATTTTTATCATAAATCTGCGCAGTGGTCCGCAACCAAAATTACCGCTGCACAAGAAGCCTCTTCCGGCCTTAGATAGTGCTGCCTGTATGAAGTCGAGCCAGCCCTCTAGTAGCTAACAGTGACACGTTGATTGTTAGTGTAGTTTACATAGTGACATAAATAAGTGGAAGCAACAGAAAATAAGTACATACAAATTACATACATAACTCCCTCCCTACTCACCGTTTACAAAGCCAACATAAATAACAGATCCTTGCAACTTACTTCACAATCTAATACGTGAACCCAACAAACGTTGGCTAAAGAATAACAAATAACCAGTGCGGACATCAGAACGTAAAATAATGTTAGCACCATTACACTGTATAACATTAACAAATTGAATAAAGTTATAGTTTCATTTTAGTTATAACATTTCAGTAAATATAATACTTGGAAATCCTGATTGATTTCAGATGACAAACTGGAGCAAAGTATCAGCTGTAGTGCAACTGACAGGCAGTCACACAAACATCAGTATGCAATAGTAAGGTATATATTTTGTTAATAATGTCACGAATCTAAGTAGCGCAATTCCAAAACTGTATAAATAACAACGCAAACTTTTACACGTAATTTGGCACAAAATAACCCTTTGGCGATGGTGGAACTCCACCGAAACATGTTTGGTGTTAAAGAAAAGGAATTTCAGTTTGCTCGAACAGAACTGTTTTATTTCTGTAATTGTGTATTAAATGCACTCCCCTGAAACGCTGTATGTCACATTTCCCAGAGGAGACTGAGATGGAGCAAAAAGATGCAGCTGGCGATAGACGATGCTATTGGCGCCAGCGGTGGAGCATCGGACACCGCTTCCCCATCATCGACGTCGCACCAGTGAGTCGCCCTTTCAACCCCCTCTCTCCTATCCAAACACAGTCCCTGCTTGTTTATGTCTGCGTCTGCTTCCTTCTAATTATGGAAGACGCGTGGTGCTCTTTCACCCTATACGCCTTCTTTTACGGTTTATCGGAAGAAATTAAGTTTTAAAGGGGATACGAATGTCTAAACAGTTCAACAACGCCGCGGTCCCAATTAGGTCGTGAGATAGCAGAAACCTGATGGTCGAACAACTACAAGATCTCGCTTCTTCGAGAGCGCCTCGAAACGCGAAACAACAGCGTTTCCGTAGTAGAATATTTATTTCTACATCCACATCTGAGTGATTTCACTGCACCTCAGGCTCAAGTGTTCGGCGGAGAGTTGGTAGAACCCCCTTCAGGCTATTTCTGTACCGTTCCACTCTCGAGCAGCACGCGGGAATAGTGAACAACTAAATCTTTCCGCGCGAGCTCTGATTTCTCTCATTTTATTACTATGGTCATTTCTCTGTATGTAGCTGAAAGTAACAAAATTCACTACTGGCCATTAAAATTGCTACACCACGAACATGGCGTGCTACACACGCGAAATTTAACCGACAGGAAGAAGATGCTGTGATATGCAAATCTTTAGCTTTTCAGAGCATTCACACAAGGTTGGCGCCGGTGGCGACACCTGCAACGTGCTGACATGAGGAGAGTTTCCAACCGATTTCTCATACACAAACGGCAGTTGACCGGCGTTGCCTGGTGAAACGTTGTTGTGATGCCTCGGGTAAGGCGGAGATGCGTGCCATCACGTTTCAGACTTTGATAAAGCTCGCGATTGCGGTTTATCGTATCGCGACATTGCTGCTCGCGTTGGTCGAGACCCAATGACTGTTAGCAGAATATGGAATCGGTGGGTTCAGAAGGGTAGTACGGAACGCCATGCTAGATCCCAACGGCCTCGTATCACTAGCAGTCGAGGTGACAGGCATCTTATCCGCATGGCTGTAACGAATCGTGCAGCCACGTCTCGATCCCTGAGTCAACAGATGAGGAAGTTTGCAAGACAACAACCATCAGCACGAACAGTTCGACGACGTTTGCAGCAGCATGGACTATCAGCTCGGAGACGATGGCTGCGGTTACCCTTCACGCTACTTCACAGACAGGAGCGCCTGGGATGGTGTACTCAACGGCGAACCTGGGTGCACGAATGGCAAAACGTCAATTTTTCGGAAGAATCCAGGTTCTGTTTACAGCATCATGATGGTCCCATCTGTGTTTGGCGACATCGCGGTGAACGCACATTGGAAGCGTGTATTCGTCATCGCCATACTGGCGTATCACCCGGCGTGATGGTATGGGGTGCCACTGGTTACACGTCTCAGTCACCTCTTGTTCGCATTGACGGCACTTTGAACAATGGACGTTACATTTCAGATGTGTTACGACCCTCTACCCTTCATTCGATCCCTGGGAAACCCTACATTTCAGCAGGATAATGCACGACGGCATGTTGCAAGTCCTGTATTGCCTTTTGGGATACAGAAAATGTTCGACTGTCGCCCTGGCCAGCACATTCTCCGGATCTCTCACAATTGAAAACGTCTGGTCAATGGCGGCCGAGAAACTGGCTCGTCACAATACGCCAGTCACAACTCTTGATGAGTACCGTGTTGAAGCTGCATGGGCAGCTGTACCTATACACGCCATCCAAGCTCTGTTTGACTCAATGCCTAGGCGTATCAAGGTCGTTATTACGGCCAGAGGTGGTTGTTCTGGATACTGATTTCTGAGGATCTACGCACCCATAGCGTGAAAATGTAATCACATGTCAGTTCTAGTATAACATATTTGTCCAATGAATACCCGTTTATCATCTGCATTTCTTCTTGGTGTAGCAATTTTAATGGCCAGTAGTGTATTTTCACCTTAGGAGGATGAAATTGGTGATTGAAATTTCGTGAAAGGCCTACATGTACATGGCTACTCTACAAATCACATTTAAATGTCTGCCAGAGGGTTCACCGAACCACCATCACACTAATTCTGTATTATTCCACTCTCGAACGCCTTTGTTTCAATGATGACCAGCCCAGATGGTTCAAATGGCTCTGAGCACTATGGGACTTAACACCTGAGGTCATCAGCCCCCTAGAACTTAGAACTACTTAAACCTAACTAACCTAAGGATCCATGCCCGAGGCAGGATTCGAAACTACGACTGTAACGGTCGCTCGGTTCCAGACTGAAGCACCCAGAACCGGTCGGCCACCTCGGCCGGCGATGTCCACCTCAAATTATGTACCATGTCCTTGATACTCTCTCCCTATTTCTCGATTATACAAAACGTGATGCCTTTCTTCGAACTTTGTGCGTGTCCTCCGTTAATCCCATTTGGTAATGATCCGACACTGCGCAGTAGTATTCCAGAAGAGGATGTACAAGGATAGTGTTGGCAGTCTCCTTAGTAGATCCTTTAAGTGTTCTGCCAATAAAACACAGTCTTTGGTTCGCCTTCCACACAACGTTCTCTATGTGTTACTTCCAATTTAAGTCGTGCTTAATAATAATTCCCAGGTATTTAGTCGAATTTACGGCCTTTAGAGTTGATTGATTTATCGTGTAACCGAAGTTTAACGGATTCCTGCTAAGTCATGTGGATGACCTCACACTTTTCAGCATTTAGGGTAGTTCCCAATTTTCGCACCATACAGATAACTTAGTTAAATCGTTTTGCGTTTGATTTTGAACTTCTAATGACTGTATTAGCTGATACACGACAGCATCATCTGCAAACAACCTTAGACAGCTGCTCAGATTGTATCGTTTATACAGAGGGCCTATAACACTACCTTGGGGAACACCAGAAATCACTTCTATTTACTCTATGACTTTCCGTCAGTTACTACGAACTGTGACCTCTCTGATAGGGAATCACGAATCTATCGGCATAGCTGAGACGATATCCCATAAGCATGCAATTTGATTACACGGCGCTTGTGAGGTACAGTGTCAAAAGCCCTCTGAAAATCTAGAAATAAGGAATTAATTTGAAATCTCTTGTCAATAGCATTCAACACTTAGTTCTGTTTCAGAAGAACGATGTTTTCTAAACCCATGTTGACTGTGTGTCAATAGACCGTTTTCTTCGCGGTAATTCATAATTTTTGGACGCAACACATGTTCCAAAATGCTGTTGCATATCGACGTTAATGGTATGTGCCTGTATTTTAGTCAATTACCGCAATGCCTTCCTTGAATATTGGTGTGACCTGTGCAACTTTTCTGTCTTTGGGTTCGTTTGGGTTCTGATCTTTCGTTGAGCGATCGGGTGTATGTGATTGCCGCAACAAAAAACCTTTTTGTTTTAATTATTGCCACCCCAACGCGCGTATCATATCCGTGTCTGTCCCTCCCCTAATTCGCGGTAATACAAAATGAGCTGCCCTACTCCGAGCTTTTTCGATGTCCTTTGTCAGTTCCACCTAGTAAGGATCGCAAACAGTCCAGCAATACTACAGAAAAGGACTGCAGGAGTAATATAGACAATCTCTTTAGTAGATTTGTTGCATCTAGTAAGTGTTCCACTAATAAAACCCGTCTTCTATTCGCTTTTCCCACAATATTTTCTATGTGATGGTTCTTATGTAAGTTGCGCGTAATTGTAATCACATGTAGTTACACAGGAAGTATGGATAATATCTTCAGTTACATATTTTGCTGTTTTATTGAATGACACGTTGGATCGCGAACCCTGTGGGTCTATCATCATGTGCAAATCGTTTTAATAACTTGCTTGCTTCTGTGCTTGAGCGAGGTGATAAAAAGGTTCGTTCCAAGCGTAAAAATGTTAGATGTTAAGTTTCAGAATTTGCGAATCCCATAACAGGAAATATGATGAGAAACAATGGAAAATTTACCGAATGATCCAGGGATGACATTTTTAATGCTATAATTTGCCATTAACATGTGCTACAATTTTCACCGGATTTAGATACACGGATTCTGAAATACATTGCAAGATTTAATAAAAACTGTTGTCCGTCCCCATTTACCACAGTACCAGCCATATATATATATATATATGCCGAATGTTGTGTTTCTTGTTCCGTGTAATGGGCATCGGCTGCTATACGATCCAAATTTACCACTCCACAACAACATATGAATGAAAATATTTGTGACGAAATTATTTAAATACTGAAACTTCCTGGCAGATTAAAACTGTGTGCCCCGAGTTCGAGTCTCGGTCGGGCACACAGTTTTAATCTGCCAGGAAGTTTCATATCAGCGCACACTCCGCTGCAGAGTGAAAATCTCATTCGGGATATTTAAAGACTGTTTTAACGGCGTAATGCCTTCGTTTTATGAACGTTGTTCAATTACACCGTCCACGAACCATGGAAACAGGCGTTTAATTCTGTAATGTACAGACGTTGTAGCTTTAAGAAGGATTTTAAATATGTGTGAAGCCGTAATGGCACCAACATAATTAAGAATGTTTTATGATCTGAAGATGGCTAGATTGTTAACCGGAACTAGTAATCAATCCAAATAAAGCTGATTTCATATGGGATCTTGTCTTCATTGGTTTTCAATCCCTAACATAAATAAAAAATATTTAGGCACATTTTCTACGACAGAATGTAATTATTTCCAATGAAATATTTGCATTTGAATGGAGTTATAACGCTCCACCACATATTTGACAGATGAAAGATGAAATTTTTTCCCTTAAACAATCAAGACCGGAGTAAAGAGCTGATCACATTCCGCCACAATGTGGTAAAGTATCAAGAAAATTGAATAGTTTTAATTGGCCAAGAGAGAAGTGACTGGTTTAAAGGAACTTTGTTGTAGGCGAATCACACCGTATTAAAGCCGCTCGAGGCAGCCGCTCGGTCTAGGGCGCCTTGTCACGGTCCGCGCGGCTCCCCCGTCGGAAGTTCGAGTCCTCCCTCGGGCATGGCTGTGTGTGTGTGTGTCGTCCTTATCGTAAGTTAAAGTTAGATTAAGTAGTGTGTGAGCCAAGGACCAAAGACCTCAGCAGTTTGGTCCCATAGGAACTTACCACAAATTAAAAAAAAATCCGTATTAAAAATCCGATAGTATTGTGCGTAATGCGTGCGGCTCAGTAACTATTATTTTAATAGCTGATAGCAAAATTTCTCCCGTTTCTAAGACAAAAATTAATTCCAACTGTACAGTCAGAATAGGGATAGAAAAAACCGACAAGTGAAAACCGATGTCGGTATTGTAGTCCTGAATAACAGGTATTTTTCATTATTTATTTGGTCTCGTTTATAACAAGTGTTTTTAATTTTTTCCCAATAACTGAGTTAATAAAAAATCGGTGAGCCATAATGGTAGTGCTAAAATTTTTCTCTATCAAACAGACCTTCTTTAAACGAGGAGTAATATTTACTCATTAAATTTGCATTGATTTGAAAGATTGCGTTATTGTAGAAAATGGGAACTAACAACGCCAGTATTAACGAGCAACCAACACGTGGCATTAGAACTGGTACAACGTAGCTGAGACAGTAATGTCCCTGTTTCTGTGTGCCGTGGCTTAAGGTACGCGTGTGCGTGCAGTATGCAAGACCTGCCCCCACCTGTTGTCGCCGGACATCCGTTGTATAGGGCACCAACAGTGGTCTGGAAGTATTTTTACGAAGTGGCATAGCAGTTAATTTACAATGCTTCATTTCCGTTAAAAAATTAAACATCTGGCTGCCATTTCTATGAAATAAGAAAGAGGGAGGAAGTTGTGGCGACAGTAATAAATGAAAACTGAACGACAGTTTATTCATAGTACAAAAATAGAAAGTAGCTTATCAGCTGCCTATATCTACATAATATGCCTTTATCTGCTTGCAGTCCTTGAAAACAGGGAAATTAACACGAAACGTAGAGATTTTCAACCTCAGTTTTCACCCTTTGACACTGACTATTCGTAACAGTCAAGTAATTGTTTGATTCCCGACTACAATTTGATTTCTGAGCAGGGTTTCGAAAGATTAAAATGAATGGGACAAAACTTCCTGGCAGATTAAAACTGTGTGCCCGACCGAGACTCGAACTCGGGACCTTTGCCATTCGCGGGCAAGTGCTGTACCATCTGAGCTACCGAAGCACGACTCAGGCCCGGTACTCACAGCTTTACTTCTGCCAGTATCTCGTCTCCTACCTTCCAAACTTCACAGAAGCTCTCCTCCGAACCTTGCAGAACTAGCACTCCTGAAAGAAAGGATATCGCGGAGACACGGCTTAGCCACAGTCTAGGCGATGTTTCCAGAATGAGCTTTTCACTCTGCAGCGGAGTGTGCGCTGATACGAAACGTCCTGGCAGATTAAAACTGTGTGCTGGACCGAGATTCGAACTGGTAGAGCACTTGCCCGCGAAAGGAAAAGGTCCCGAGTTCGAGTCTCGGTCGGGCACACAGTTTTAATCTGCCAGGAAGTTTCATATCAGCGCACACTCCGCTGCAGAGTGAAAATCTCATTCTGGAAACATCCCCCAGGCTGTGGCTATGCCATGTCTCCGCAATATCCATTCTTTCAGGAGTGCTAGTTCTGCAAGGTTCGCAGGAGAGCTTCTGTAAAGTTTGGAAGGGAGGAGACGAGGTACTGGCAGAAGTAAAGCTGTGAGTACCGGGCGTGAGTCGTGCTTCGGTAGCTCAGTTGGTAGAGCACTTGCCCGCGAAAGGCAAAGGTCCCGAGTTCGAGTCTCGGTCGGGCACACAGTTTTAATCTGCCAGGAAGTTTCATATCAGCGCACACTCCGCTGCAGAGTGAAAATCTTATTCTGAATTGGACAATATTGGTGTCTTTTTTTTTTTTTTTGTCGTATTCAACCTCTTAGGGATTTTCGAGGAAAGCAGAGAACGATGGATGGACTAAGTTTCCTTTTATTTGCGTATTGAATTTAATATTTTGATTTTGCTTGTCTTTAAACTGAGTGAGTCAAAATAAATCTTTGTTCGATTCCTACATTGATTACGGGAAATAATAGGAATAAAAAAAATGGTTATTTCAGAAACCGGTTATTTTAAATTGATGTGGAAAATCGATTGTTTCAGCGATAAGTCATCCCTACGGCAAGACGATGCATCAAGCGCTAAACTGTGCCATGCCACTGTACCGCGCCCCACCACCTGTCTTGGCACAGCTTGTGCAACACTAATAACCATTAGCACTGCTATAGGACCACAGCCTGGAAGGGTGCTTCTGAAAGCGGCACATTGCGACAGTAACGCTATCAGAACCATGCGTTCAGCGCTTTGTAGATACGCCCTTTCCCGTTCCAGCACCCTCTCACAACGTGGAGGGTGGACAACGTGTCAGCTGTAATATGTGTGGCTGCCGGATATGTGGGCGGCAGATGTGCAGAGGGCAGCCGAGCCGCTAACGAATGCCGCCCTTTGTGAGGGCCCTTCAGCCCTTCGAGGCTGGCTGTGCGTGCGCTTCACCAAGCCCTGCACTCACTGTTTGGAGCTGGGCCACGGGACAAGGATTTTCCGCTGGCTCTAACGACGACAGTCATTGGCGCTTGTCCGGTCGGAAAATAGGGAACAATCGAACGCGCAGGAGCATCGCTGAATTCAGCTCAGGTTAGAGCAGCAGCAAGAGCAATCCGGTAGAACCATTCGGTGGCAGCGTGGCGACAACAACACAGCTAAAGGATTTGTCAGACATCCTATAGCATGGCGAAATATTGTCTAGAGTCAGACATTATCAAATCATTTTTATCATCAGTCTTATGACTGATCTTTTACGAGCCGCAACTTATCCTGTGTCAACTTTGTAAGGTTCTCGTATGTTTTCTGCTGTTAAATATAATGTACCTTTACTGTACTGGAACAAAGATGAATTCTTGACCAAACAGTGAGTAGTCGTGAATTTCAGGTCTAGTGTTAGCAAGCAGATGGTTTTCGGTGAACGGTATTAGTAATTTTACAGAGCTATTTTCTTAAAAATAGAGCAGAAATTTATTTTTCTGGATATTCCTAAATCAGACATTGCTCTTAATATTATGCAGTGTTCATAATGTACTTCGATATTGAGTTTTAGCTACATACTTTCCATTGGGCACACAATTATTTTCTTTTGGGTTTAATTAGATTAATTTTCTTTATTTCAAATTTTGCATTTCTTGGAACTTAAAATTTCATTTCACGTCACGGTTCACGCGAGCAACAGACGTCCAACCAACAGTCAGTTTTACTCAGCAATTGAATGTGATACATAAGGTACATGTGAAAAGAGATAAATGTTTTTGACATCAATATATATGCAAACAATTTTTTATAAATAGCTTCTTATTTGTAATATAAGAAAATTAAACTAGTTTCGGCGACAAATATCACCGTCATCAGTTTTTTTTTCTAATCTTATTTATTGTATGTTACAGTATGTTTTAAGCAATTATTGTCGCTGTCTGCGACATATTTCCTGTGCCGTTTTTTTTTCTGTTGCCGTTTTTTACTTAGCGAACTTTATGTCATCTGCAAGTTCGTTGGATGGTATGTAGCTGCTTTTATACACAGTAAAACAAAATTTTCGCACTCTGTTTCTGATCCAGAACATTACTAGTTTGGGAGAATAAAGAAATAAACGAATAACAAGGTATTTTGCGTCAAGGCGGACTCAGTTTTCTGATATTACTGTTTTTCTATACAAACACGGACCAAATGGAAGAGTTCAAAGATAAAATAATAGCTTCTTATCTTTAATTAAGTTTTATTATATAGATAAGAAAAATTCCGTCTTTCGCTGTCGAATTTGTTTGTATCATACATGTTTCGTCTGTTCACGCTAGGCATCTTCAGTGGTCTATAATACAATGAAATTTATGTAATTAAACATACATTGATATGAGATCTGTACTGATTTTTTGGCAGCTCGTTTTAAATCTAGCTGTTTCTATTTACAACTAGACTGATGTGTTTTTTACTTACACTCATTTCATGTCGTATTCGTGCATTCATTTCTATACATGTTAAATGTACTCAGTATAGGTTGCTCCCAGTAAACACAATACCTTACATGTATCTTATACTGCAACACAATGCACAGTGCACACTCCTCGCATGCTTGAGATCTGACTGAAAGATCATAGCAACTGTAGAAGGGGGGAACAGAGTGGGGGTGTTGGGGTGGGGATGGCGGGTACGTTGCTGGTGGCGATCTGTGTGTGTATGTGTGTGTGTGTGTGTGTTATTTTTTATTTTATTATTTTATATTTATTTTTATAGTAAATTGTGAATTAGTTTGAATATTGCCCCTCTCTTACTACTCTTTTGTTCACTGAGAACATTTTCATTTTTTATTTATGGCTTTCTTTACGAAATACTTTCCTGTAGTTTGCGTTCCCCTTCATTTATTGTTGGGAGAATAAAGAAATAAACGAATAACAAGGTATTTTGGTGCACACTACCAAGTTTGCTTTTATCCCTGTATGATACCGATTTTCATTCATTAGATGTTCTGCATATGTGGAGTGGGTATATTCACTCTTCAGTGCCCTTAAATGTTCTTTGTATCAGACGATAGAGTTTCTTGGTATCGTACAACCTATTTAGAGCTGCAGCTATTACGTATTAATTCACAGAATACCATAAAAATGAAATAATAATAAAACGAAATAACATAAGTTACACTCTCTCTCTCTCGCTCTCTCTCTCTCTCTCTCTCTCTCTCTCTCTCTCTCTCTCTCTCTCTCACACACACACACACACACACACATACAATGCCCCACCAGCCACGCTCAAGCCATCCACACCCAACTCTCCCACTCCACTCTCCCCTCCTACAGCTCCCATGATCTCTTAGTCACCTCTATAGCATGTGAGCAGCGTGCCGTGTGCTACAGTACAGAACAGATGGAAAGAAATGTTTATTTGGAGAAACCTGTACCATGAGCATTTAGCAAATGTAGAGCAACAGATGGACGCATGAATAGGACGTGAAATTAATGTAAGTAAAAACTGCATCCATATATTTGTGAACAGAAATAGCTAAATTTAAAATGAGCTGCCAAAGATATTTACTAATCTCATATCTTGTATTGTGGGCCCATGACGATGCCTAGCATGAATGGGCGAAACATGTATGGTGCACATAAATAAATTCGGTTGCAAAAGATGGAATTTTCTTATCTATATGATAAAAAATAATTGAAGTTAGTAACTGAGGGAAATGACTCTTTCATCAGCCATGCATTCTCTTTTTTCCCTTTCGTCATTTACATAGGGAGTTTGTTTTAACTTGAGACAATTAAATATCTTGAAAACGAAGTATCATATAAAAGAAATATCTAGGTGAAAAGTTATTATTAGTAAAGGGGTCATGGGTATTTGCGACAACTGGACACCTCTCAGCCAATCTCTTGCGTGGGCGGGATCAACTTCGTATTTTGAAATAGGAATCCCATTTGTATTGCACATTCGCATTCTACGTCAAAAATATGTATGGTTTACTCAAACTGTGGTTTCCCATTCATGGTGGATGGCGCTGTAATCGTCAAATAGCAAGTGTGCCTGTTTCTGCATTTAAGAACCGACGCTCAGTCTACTGACTGGTTTGATGCGGCCCGCCATGAATTCCTTTCCTGTGCTAACCTCTTCATCTCAGAGTAGCACTTGCAACCTACGTCCTCAAATATTTGCTTGACGTATTCCAATCTCTCTCTTCCTCTACAGTTTTTGCCCTCTACAGCTCCCTCTAGTACCATGGTAGTCATCTTAGCAGATGTCCTATCATCCTGTCCCTTCTCCTTATCAGTGTTTTCCACATATTCCTTTCCTCTCCGATTCTGTGTAGAACCTCCTCATTCCTTACCTTAACAGTCAACCTAATTTTCAACATTCGTCTGTAGCACCTCATCTCAAATGCTTCGTTTCTCTTCTGTTCCGGTTTTCCCACAGTCCATGTTTCACTACCATACAATGCTGTACTCCAGACGTACATCCTCAGAAATTTCTTCCTCAAATTAAGGCCGGTATTTGATATTAGTAGACTTCTCTTGGCCAGAAATGCCTTTTTTGCCATAGCGAGTCTGCTTTTGATATCCTCCTTGCTCCGTCCGTCATTGGTTATTTTACTGCCTAGGTAGCAGAATTCGTCAACTTCATTGACTTCGTGACCATCAATCCTGATGTTAAGTTTCTCGCTGTTCTCATTTCTACTACTTCTCATTACCTTCGACTTTCTCCGATTTACTCTCAAACCATACTATGTACTCATTAGACTGTTCATTCCGTTCAGCAGATCATTTAATTCTTCTTCACTTTCACTCAGGATAGCAATGTCATCAGCGAATCGTATCATTGATATTCTTTCACCTTGTATTTTAATTCCACTCCTGAACCTTTCTTTTATTTCCATCATTGCTTCCTCGATGTACAGATTGAAGAGTAGGGGCGAAAGGCTACAGCCTTGTCTTACACCCTTCTTAATACGAGAACTTCGTTCTTGATTGTCCACTCTTATTATTCCCTCTTGGTTGTTGTACATATTGTATATGACCGGTCTCTCCCTATAGCTTACCCCTACTTTTTTCAGAATCTCGAACAGCTTGCACCATTTTATATTGTCGAACGCTTTTTCCAGGTCGACAAATCCTATGTGTTGATTGTGGTGAGTCCCCAAATCAACGGAATGCTTGATTTCGGTGGCCGCCCTCGAACCTCGCCATCACGGTGACTCATTCGGCCTGTGTTTCCGTTCAGTCGCTGTAACTCTCGCGCTGGCCGCTACACAGCTAACGGCCGAATACAAACCACAGCCAGTGCAATAAGGCAAAATGTCGACGCCTGATAGTGAGAGAGGGACCTGCCATTTATACTCGGCGAAATCAACCACGTCAATGGTGTGAGGCTAGAGAACTCACAGAAATCAAGTACTCTAATGAGGGACACACATGTCAAGTAACCCGATGGGAACAGAAAACCATTACATTCACATCGTTGTTCCTGGATCACGCTAAACATAGTTTCTAACCAGACACTGAAATAGATAACCATATTTTACTGTACAGTCAAATTTAAAACACTAAAATCAGTTTCGAACATTACTATCAACCTTTAGAACATAAAGGTTTCCAGTTACATCGGAATTAAAATATGGAATCAAATGCGTCGGTTTTTAATTGCAGAAACAGGCACACTTGATATCTGTTGAATACAGCGCCGTCTATCACGAATGTGAAACAATGGTTTGAGTAAACCGTAGGTATTTTTTGGCGTAGAATCCTTATATGCAATAAAATGGGGGGGGGGGGGGGGAGTTCCCATTTGAAAGTAAAGCTGACCCCGGCCACCCGGTAGGGGTGGTTAGGAGGTGGCCAGTTGTAGCAAAGACAGATTTCCGATTACTAACATAAATTTTTCACCTAGAAATTTTTTTTCGTGAGATGAACCGTTTATGAGATATTTAGTTATTTCAAATTAAAACAACCATCCTGTATATAGGACCCCGGAATCTTGAGCGTGTGGTGTCTATTCTTTCGTACATGTTAGAAATAAGGCACCACACATATAATTATGCCAATTACTACCTAATGTGTTTACGCATATGCTGTTATCCCTACTTCTGGTCAATTCTTTCCTCATATTTCGTTCCTCACCCTTTCTGTTCAGGACTTCATTTCTTAACAGCCAACACGTCGCTAATTCTGCAATGAACCTTCTCTTTTCTTATATTATCAGTCTAGCTAACGTTGGACATCGTTCTGTTGCATCGCATCGCTGGCTCATCGATTCTCTTCTCTCTTCTTTTCCGGCCCCCCTCTCCCCCAGCCCAGTCCATGATTCACTTCAATACAATAGTGTGCTCCTTACGTACATACTCAGAAATTTCTTTCGAAAATTTAAGGCCGAATTTCTATTACAAAGGAACGTCGTACTTAACAGCTTCGTACATCCTCTTTTCCTTGTCCGTCATGTGTTATTTTACTTGCAACATACTGCATTCTTTCATTTTATCTGCTGAGAGGTCCCTAATTTTGATGTTATTTTTGTTATTAATCTTATTTATGATACTTCACATTACTTTTCTCTTTCCTTAGCTTACTCTTAGTCCATGTGTTACCGCTAAAGCCCAAAAGCCGTTAATGTGCACATTACCTACCTCGTCTGCAGATTAAATCTGCTCCGTTATCGTGCGGAATCAAGAGTTTTGTGCATTTTACCGAGGTAATGTGCACATTAACGACTTCCGTATCGCTAAGTTCAAAAGTTTGTTTCTCTCATTTCCTTTCTCTACTCCTTCCCCCCTTTCCATCAATTTTTCATTTGGTTTCGCCAGCGTCTTGTCGTCGGCGGTTGTTTTCTTTTCTTATAATTTGCGTCGGCTGGCATTTCGTCTTGAATTTGTGTCACGATTTTTTTAAAAAATAGATTAAATTAGCTTCTAGCATGCAATCAAGCACAGAACTGGTAAGCAAAATGAAGAAAATATTCTTCGCACACCTCTTCAGCGAAGGTTCAAAATATAATTGTGTGCTGATGTCAAAATGAAAGTATGATTACATAACTGAAGATGTGAAGCGAATGAAAGCTATCAAGAAAAAAGAATTATCTCAGTATTACCGAATAATTCAAAGGTATGCTGTGCTGACTGTACACGGCCGTTGTCAGATGCTTTGGACAGACCTCCGCCCTGCCCTTCAACGAGCCCTCGCTTGACAGCACTAAAGCCGCAGGTGGCGGTGGTTTAGGGTCAGTGTACTGCACGCCACAGGTTGTCTGGTGTAGGAGTTGTCCTTGAAGTAACCGATTTGGAATGGTTCGTAATGTCACTGTGGTGCCAGCTGCTGTTCAGATTGATGATGCAGATGCAGTGCGATGCGCCAGACGCATACGCCGAACGCGAAGGTCTCCCCTCTCTGTAGCGCCACGTGGCCGTCCTCAGCCCGGTCCTCTTGCAACCATACAGTCTCGTGACCACTGCGAGTGGCGTGAAATTTGAAAAGACATAATCTTTCAGATGTAGAGACACGTCTGTCAACTTTCGTTTATGTCGCAGAACTCCTTCTTGGTGCTGCAATTTCTTTTTTCTTTCCGTGTAGGTTAGATACTAATTTCTTTTGAGACTGCTGTACTAGTGGCAGGAGCTACAACGTTTTAGCACGAAGAATATACACTGAAGAGCCAAAGAAACTGGTACCCCTGCCTAATATCGTGTAGAGCCCCCGTGAGCACGCAGAAGTGCCATAACACGGCGTGGCATGGACTCGACTGATGTCTGAAGTAGTGTTGGAGGGAATTGACACAATCAATCCTGCAGGGCGGCCCATAAATCCGTAGGAGTACGAGGGGATGGAGATCTCATCTGCGCACGATGCAACGCATCCCAGTTATGCTTAGTAATGTTCTTATCTGGGGAGTGGTGTCTTATTTCTAACATGGGGAGTTTAGTGGCCAGCGTAAACGTTTAAATTCAGAAGAGTGTTCCTGGAGCCACTTTGTAGCAATTTTGGACGTGTGGGGTGTCGCATTGTCCTGCTGGAATTGCCCAAGTCCGTCGGAATGCACAACGGTCATGAATGGATGCAGGTGACCGGACAGGATATTTTACGTACGTGTCATCTGTCAGAGCCGTATCTAGGCGTATCAGGGGTCCCATACCATTCCAACTGCATGCACCCCACACCGTTATAGGGCCTCGACCAGTTTGAACAGTGCACTGCTGACATACAGGGTCCATGGGTTCATGAGGTTGTCTCCATACCCGTACACGTCCATCCGCTCGATATAATTTGAATCGAAACTCGTCCGACCAGGCAACATGTTTTCAGTTATCAACAGTCCAGGCGAGGCATAAAGCTTTGTGTTGTGCAGTCATCAAAGGCACACAAATGGGGCTTCGGTTCCGAAAGAAAAAGATCCCACAGTTGCACTAAATTACGTTTATTTTAAACCTTGACCATGTGATTCTGCTATAATAATATGACCTTCTCCAGAAGTCATACACACTAAATGAAAAATGTCTTAGCCCTGCGCCAGCGTCAAGCCGCAGAAACCATGGTCAAGGCTTAAAATAAATATAATTTAGAGCAACTGTGGGCTGTTTTTCATTCGAGACAATTTCGTAACGGTTGCTGTGGTCGCTGCCATGATGAAAATAATGGCGTATCGATGATGTTTCGTTGAATGGTTCGCACGCTGACACTAACTGATAGACCGACATTGAAATCTGCAGCAACTTGCGGAAGGTTTGCACTTCTGCCACGTTGAAATGGCGGTAGGGGAAAATCCCTACTTGATCGGTACCTCTGAGGTGCTGTGTCCCATCGCTCGTGCGGCTACTATAACACAACGTTCAAACTCAGTTAAATCTCGGTAACCTGTCATTGCAGCAGCAGTAACCGATCTAACAATAGGGATAGAGAAACGATTAAAATCGCTCAAAAGAGGAAAGGCCGCTGGACCTAATGGGATACCAGTTCAAATTTACACAGAGTACGCGAAGGAACTTGCCCGCCTTCTTGCAGCGGTGGATCGTAGGTCTCTAGAAGAGCGTAGCGTTCCAAAGGATTGGAAAAGGGCACAAGTCATCCCCGTTTTCAAGAAGGAACGTCGAACAGATGTGCAGAACTATAGACCTATATCTCTAACGTCGATCAGTCGTAGAATTTTGGAACACGTATTGTGTTCGAGTATAATGACTTTTCTGAAGACTAGAAATCTACTCTGTATGAATCAGCATGGGTTCCGAAAAAGACGATCTTGTGAAACCCAGCTCGCGCTATTCGTCCACGAGACTCAGAGGGCCATAGACACGGGTTCCCATGTAGATGGCGTGTTTCTTGACTTCCGCAAGGCGTTCGATACAGTTCCCCACAGTCGTTTAATGAACAAATTAAGAGCATATGGACTCTCAGACCAATTGTGTGATTGGATTGAAGAGTTCCTAGATAACAGAACGCAGCATGTCATTCTCAGTGGAGAGAGGTCTTTCGAAGTAAGAGTGATTTCAGGTGTGCCGCAGGGGAGTGTCGTAGGACCGTTGCTATTCACAATATACATAAATGACCTTGTGGATGACATCGGAAGTTCACTGAGGCTTTTTGCGGATGATGCTGTGGTATATCGAGAGGTTGTAACAATGGAAAATTGTACTGAAATGCAGGAGGATCTGCAGCGAATTGACGCATGGTGCAGGGAATGGCAATTGAATCTCGATGTAGACAAGTGTAATGTGCTGCGAATACATAGAAATACAGATCCCTTATCATTTAGCTACAATATAGCAGGTCATCAACTGGAAGCAGTTAATTCCATAAATTATCTGGGAGTGCGGATTAGGAATGATTTAAAATGGAATGATCATATAAAGTTGATCGTCGGTAAAGCAGATGCCAGACTGAGATTCATTGGAAGAATCCTAAGGAAATGCAATCCGAAAACAAAGGAAGTAGGTTACAAAATGGTTCAAATGGCTCTGAGCACTATGGGACTTAACATCTATGGTCATCAGTCCCCTAGAACTTAGAACTACTTAAATCTAACTAACATAAGGACATCACACAACCCCAGTCATCACGAGGCAGAGAAAATCCCTGTCTCCCCCGGGAATCGAACCCGGGAACCCGGGCGCGGAAAGCGAGAACGCTACCGCACGACCACGAGCTGCGGACTAGTAGGTTACAGTACGCTTGTTCGCCCACTGCTTGAATACTGCCCAGCAGTGTGGGATCCGTACCAGATAGGGTTGATAGAAGAGACAGAGAAGATCCAACGGAGAGCAGCGCGCTTCGTTACAGGATCATTTAGTAATAGCGAAAGCGTTACGGAGATGATAGATAAACTCCAGTGCAAGACTCTGCAGGAGAGACGCTCGGGCTTTTGTTGAAGTTTGGGGAACATACCATCACCGAGGAGTCAAGCAGTAAATTGCTCCCTCCTACGTATATCTCGCGAAGAGACCACGAGGATAAAATCAGAGAGATTAGAGACCACACAGAGACATACCGACAATCCTTTCGACGAATAATACGAGATTGGAATAGAAAGGAGGACCGATAGAGGTACTCAAAGTACCTTCCGCCACACACCGTCAGGTGGCTTGCGGAGTATGGATGTAGATGTAGATGCGCAAGACACTTGTCTTATATAGGCGATGCCGACAGCAGCACCGTATTCTGCCTGTTTACATATTTCCTATATTTGAATACGGCTGCCTATATCAGTTTCTTTGGCGCTTCAGTGTCTAGACGTTGTGATTTACTGCAAGACGTACAGAATGAAGAGAGCGCATACGAAGTCACGCACTCCACTGTAGAAGTTGCCCTGTAGAGGTTTATCCGTAATTACTATACGAGGCGGGTCGACACGACGAGTTTGCACAGCGCTGCGAAGGAGGCACCCTGATTAAGCACCGGAGCCGGTAGACAGTAGAGTCAGGGGCTCGGTTGCCGTAATGGAGCGCAGCCGCGGGGGTTCCTCTGCGCGCGTGCGACAATTCCGGCGAGTGCCTCTCCGACGGGCGGACGAAGAGATTTCCACGTCGGCGATGGGCATTTACTTCTCAGGCCGGCTTACCTACTGCGCCGGCTCGCACCCCTAGCGGGGTACGTCGCGCGACGAGGGCAGCGCCCCCTGCCCCCTCCGTAGTGTGAGTGCAGTGCTCCGTACCTCTCCCTCAGCAAGGCGCCCCTGGGATTCGCAGTTAAGGACGGCGGGGCTGGGGCCACAGAACCGGCCTTTCCTCCCAGCTGCTCCAGGCGCTAACTCCCCTCTTTCGTACTGTTCCAGGTGAGTGGCGAAGGGTGCTGACTGCCGCAGTCTCCAAGTGTTACCAGCGATCTGCTGCAAAACGTAAGTCTCCCAGCTTATTTATCCAGTGTATTTCTTCGCTTCATAGCAGTTGTACAGTGCGGCCAGAAAGTCCCTTTGCACTTGCACTAGATCCGCGTTGGTAACCTATTTAAGATTTGTACGTTCCACGTTGTCATTGATAGGGTAACTGTTCCTCATGTGAACTGGGACATAACTGTCACGTGACTGCCCGGAGAAGAGAATAAACACTCTGCGTTGACCAGATCATTGTCCCCTCTCCGTGTTTGGTGAAATACAGTGGTAGATACCAGCAACTTCACTTTGAAGATGGCCGGCCGCTGTGGCCGAGCGGTTCTAGGCGCTTCAGTCTGGAACTGCGCGTCCGCTACGGTCGCAGGTTCGAATTCTGCCCCGGGCATGGATGTGTGTGATGTGCTTAGGTTAGTTAGGTTTAAGTAGTTCTAGCCTTCATATGGTTCAAATGGCTCTGAGCACTATGGGACTTAACATCTGAGGTCATCAGTCCACTAGAACTTAGAACTACTTAATCCTAACTAACCTAAGGACACCACACACATCCTTGCCCGAGACAGGATTCGAACCTGCGGCCGTAGCGGTCGTGCGGTTCCATGCTGAAGCGCCTAGAACCGCTAGGCCACATCGGCTGGCCTAAGCACTAGGGGACTGATGACTTCAGATTGCAAGTCTGATAGTGCTCAGAGCCATTTGAACCTTTTTTTTCACTTTGAAGATGCACATAGTGACAAGTGTGTGTGGGTACATGAATGGAATGACAATGAGGCTGACGGTGGATGGGTGTTGCGAACTGTGCGGTAAGGAGCCACCAAGTCGTCAGACTTTGATCGCACGGGACAAGAAAGCTTTACGTTTGGGAGTGTTTAGGATGAATCACGTCTGATTGTATATTAACCTTGCAGGCCGACCTAAAAGCGTGCTGCAGTAGTTGGTATTAAAAGAAACACAGTGCAACTCCTCATGAAAATGGAGTTACTGCCTACAAGTATTCCGGTCACTGACCATCATCCATGAACTAACGTACAACTACTTAAACCGCCGGAGGCGTATCAAGCTGTGGGGAGGTAACGGTGGTGCACATGCGGGCGTTTTGGACAAATAAGTAGCTGTGTTATTAAAGTTACAATGAAATAACTGCACGTGTAAAACGACTTTCTGGCTATCGTGTGCGTGTGTGTGTCTGTCTGAATCAAGATGTGGTCTGAGATTTTTTTTTATTCTCTTATTGCATATGTGCGGGATGTAAAACATGTAAATGCTAGTAGGCAAACGGTCTTCTCCTGAATAATGATGTAAATAATGAAATACTGCACCGGTTACGTTTTTTCGTGCGTAGCACGACGGATTTCAGAAGTGTATTTCCAATTTCAAGTGCAGTGGGACTTTGCAGTGGTATTGGATGTGAAGATCTGCGTGTGTTGTGTTCTGCCGCTTCTTCCCTCCAGTAGTCTTTTTATAGGGTCTTAAGATATCGCACCGCCTTCATTACGCAAAGACTCACGCACATGTGACACATCATTCACGTTAAATGATTTAAAGCAACGAAATGGGTACAAAACGTTAAGACCATTTGGAAACGAGTGCTGGGAAACAGTCGCCGAACAACATACAATCAGACGTCAGAACTTACATGAATTCCCATAGCTCCTGAAATTGGAAATAAATATCTGAAGGCGTCGCGCTTTGCATGGAAAAATGTAATTGGTGTAGTTCTCTATTATTTAAATCATTGTTGACAATGTTTGGGACTTCTGAAAAACAAATACCTCTTCAGTCTTAAACCACGCGTTAAAAAAATTGCGATGTTATCTTCTGCTTGTGAAACTTTTGAAAACATCATGAAAATAAACGTAATAAAATGGCCGTAATAGTCTAATAAATGAAAAATTATGTCGAATCTGAAAACACGATAGGTACAAGTTGTCGGCACTTACGAATTACGAAAAACTACCCATAATGGTAGAAATGCCGAAATTAGTGAAAAATGATTGTCTGTATTGATGGAACCTGTGATTTGGAGCGTGATCCCGATAGGTAGAAGCAGTCAGACATTTGAATTAGCCGGTACAAACGGTTGCAGGTAATTTGGATTGAATCAATGAATTGTAAGATGTGTAGAAAATACTCCCTTAGCTGCTGTTAATCAACTCTTTGATTTCCATAATCAGTGATAACTGGTGAAAAATACGAAGGACCTAGAAGAGGAATTGGCAACATGTGACACAGTCCCAGCAGCATGCGATTTTATGCCACTGCATGTGTACCAAAGGACTCTGCATATCTGGTAGTGCAAGTTAAAGTATGCAGCTGTGGCGGAGTTTCATTTTAATACACTGAAGAAAAAAACACCGCAGCACCAAGGAGGGGTTGTGCGACGTAAACCAAAGTTGGTAGGCGTGTTTCTACATCTGAAAGATGACGTCTATTCATTTTGTGCCAGTCTCGTAAGAGTGGCGGTGAGGATGCAGATCAGATTTGCTTTAAATACATGCTGTAACAATCGTGAGCATTAGTTACCTTTGAGATTGGACGACCGGTTACGCCGCCGTTCATGTGCACCATTCCAGGGAATGTTTTTCAACGGGATAAACGTCGCCGGCCGGAGTGACCGAGCGGTTCTAGGTGCTGAAGTCTGGAACCGCGCGACCGCTACGGTCGCAGGTTCGAATCCTGCCTCGGGCATGGATGTGTGTGATGTCCTCAGGTTAGTTAGGTTTAAGTAGTCCAAAGTTCTAGGGGACTGATGACCTCAGTGCTCAGAGCCGTTTGAACCATTTGAGAAACGTCACCCACATACCGCTGTTGTAACCCAACATGCTCTACAGAATCTTGACATGTTGCCTTGGTCTGCTCTATCACTAGATCCGTCTCCAGTCGAGCATATGTGCTTAATCTTCGGAAGACTACTACATTGTCATTCATAACCACCATTAATCATCTCTGTATCAAGCGACCAAGTGGTAATTTGAAAATTTGTGGTAAGGTTCTATGAGCCAAAATGCTGAGGTCATCGGTCCCAAGGCTTACACACTAATTAGTGCAACAGGCATGGAAGTCCATCCCACAAACTGACATCCGGCGCCAGTGAAACGCATTGCATTCACGTTTCCATGCTTCCATTCAACGTTCTGGCAGTTACAATGGTTATTAACGTACAGGCCTTTCACATTTGAAATGGTGTATCTTTCACTTGCATTAACCTGTTGTCTTGAAATACTAATCAGTTACATATGTTACCTAGAAAAATGTAGTTCCGGAATTTCATTACTCTACATTATTTTTTGGTATTGCGGTTTTTTTCGTCCGCATATTAAAATATTAACACCTATGGTAGTACAATGAGGAACATGCAAGTAATCAATGAAGATACAATTACATGAGATTTTATGTCACAACATATTTATTTTATGAGGCAGCTACAATATTCGTTGAATGCCGAAAAGCGCAAAACACAGAAACGTCCAAAAACAAAACACATAACACAGAAGTTCACTTAATGTGATTCGGACCGAGAACCATACCAAGTACCAACCCCACATGGTATGCCATTTGACGTAGGACAATTGGACTATTTCCACCATACTTGCAATTTCCCGCCTTTTGAAGTATTTTTCTCGCCAAGTTTTGAATTTAGTACCACATTTACGTAGACCAAGCGACCTATTTCCGCCATCCTAAAATTAGAATGAGTGGATTATTTCCGCATTAGAAATACAGAGGAATTGAAGGTACCCGCATAAATGAAACTATTTTACGGTATATTGATAATTTTTACTTTTTGGACCGTCTGACTGCAACTGAATGAAGCACAATTTTTTTGCCATACGCGTTTCGCCTTTATTCTCTGCACGGCATCTTCTGTGGCAGGTTGCGTGGACGACTTTCTACATGTTACGTTTCTGGAGTAGCATGGAGAGCTGCATCAAACCAGTCTCAGGACTGAAGATCACAACAACAACAACAACGTTTCTGTTCCATTTTTGGTGTGATTCCTCTTCTTATAATTGCCACTTGGCGTTTTTTCCACATCTTGGTTTGTGTTGCCTACTGTCAGACCAAAACATTGCATCAAAATGAGTCTTCAATTCCTAGTGTTGTGAAATGTGGAGAAAACCTCAAGTGGCAATTATAACAAGAGGAACAGCAACAAAAATGGAACAGAAACGTAACATGTAGACAACTGTTCACGCAACATGCCACTGAAGATGCCTTGCAGAGAATAAAGGCGAAATGCGTATAGCACGGAAACTGTGTTTCATTCAGCTGTAGTCAACGGTTCAAAAAGAAAAAATTATCAGTATACCGTTATATTACACGCAACTAAGGTGGACAGGAGTACAAAAGTTGAAGATGAAACTCTTTCTTACTTGAATGAGATTTTCACTCTGCAGCGGAGTGTGCGCTGATATGAAAGTTCCTGGCAGATTAAAACTATATGCCGGACCGATCCTCGAACTGGGGACCTTTGACTTTCACGGGCAAGTGCTGTACCAACTGAGCTACCCAAGCACGACTCACGCCCCCTCCTCACAGCTTGCCAGTATCTCACTGGCTAGTATCTTACCATTCTCTCGTTCAACCATTCCTCGCTCTCTATGGGTTGGACGTAATCTCGTTTAACTTCAATGTGTTTTGATGTGTTTTCTTGTTTTAACTCCCTGTCTGGCAACGAGGTGGTTTAGAGCCAAGTCACTCAGATACGTGCGTGCATGTTATAAAACTCGTAACAGGGCTGCCTCACATTATTATCTTTAATTGCAGTATGTATGCCTATTTTAATCATATTTATTACCGATCAGGTTCTGTGACTTTCGCACGTCCCTTTATCAACAAATGAAGCTATTAGGCGAAGAAACACCTGAAGAGAGAAGTATGACGCCCTTACCATTCAAGGACTGCAGACCAGCATATGAGTGTAACTTACCCTCTGAGGGGGAAAGGCGACAGTCAGAAGAACGTATTGCCTTATCACTCAGCCAGTACAGGCCTTTCACATTTGAAATGGTGTATCTTTCACTTGCATTAACCTGTTGTCTTGAAATACTAATCAGTTACATATGTTACCTAGAAAAATGTAGTTCCGGAATTTCATTACTCTACATTATTTTTTGGTATTGCGGTTTTTTTCGTCCGCATATTAAAATATTAACACCTATGGTAGTACAATGAGGAACATGCAAGTAATCAATGAAGATACAATTACATGAGATTTTATGTCACAACATATTTATTTTATGAGGCAGCTACAATATTCGTTGAATGCCGAAAAGCGCAAAACACAGAAACGTCCAAAAACAAAACACACAACACAGAAGTTCACTTAATGTGATTCGGACCGAGAACCATACCAAGTACCAACGGACCAACGTTTACGATTTGTTGCAGAAAAAAAAAACGGTAGCTGTAATGTGTACCACTTGTTTTTAAAACATCAGTTAAGAGAAAACTCGGGGATCTAGCCTTTCGCCCCTACTGTTCAGTCTGTACATCGAAGAAGTAATGATGGAAATAAAAGAAAGGTTGAGGAGTAGAATTAAAATTCATGGTGAAAGGATATCAGTGATACGATTCGCTGATGACATTGCTATCCTTAGCGAAAGTGAAGAAGGAATACGTGATCTGCTGCTGAATGGAATGGACTTCCTAATGAGTACAGAATAAGGACTGAGAGTAAATCTAAGAAAGACGAAAGGAATGAGAAGCAGCAGAAATGAGAACAGTGAGCCACTTAACATCAGGATTGAGGGTCACAAAGTAGATCCTGCTACCTAGACAGCAAAGCAACAAATGAGGGGCGGAGCAAGGACGACATCAAAAGCAGACTACCAGTGGAGAAAAGTGTATTCCTAGTCAAGATAAGTCTTCTGGTTTTTTTTTCTTTCTTTTTTTTTTGTCATCAGTCTACTGACTGGTTTGATGCGGCCCGCCACGAATTCCTTTCCTGTGCTAACCTCTTCATCTCAGAGTAGCACTTGCAACCTACGTCCTCAATTATTTGCTTGACGTATTCCAATCTCTGTCTTCCTCTACAGTTTTTGCTCTCTACAGCTCCCTCTAGTACCATGGAAGTCATTCCCTCATGTCTTAGCAGATGTCCTATCATCCTGTCCCTTCTCCTTATCAGTGTTTTCCACATATTCCTTTCCTCTCCGATTCTGCGTAGAACCTCCTCATTCCTTACCTTATCAGTCAACCTAATTTTCAGCATTCGTCTATAGCACCACATCTCAAATGCTTCGATTCTCTTCTGTTCCGGTTTTCCCACAGTCCATGTTTCACTACCATACAATGCTGTACTCCAGACGTACATCCTCAGAAATTTCTTCCTCAAATTAAGGCCGGTATTTGATATTAGTAGACTTCTCTTGGCCAGAAATGCCTTTTTTGCTATAGCGAGTCTGCTTTTGATGCCCTCCTTGCTCCGTCCGTCATTAGTTATTTTACTGCCTAGGTAGCAGAATTCCTTAACTTCATTGACTTCGTGACCATCAATACTGATGTTAAGTTTCTCGCTGTTCTCATTTCTACTACTTCTCATTACCTTCGTCTT
Source organism: Schistocerca piceifrons (assembly GCF_021461385.2). Taxonomy (NCBI): domain Eukaryota; kingdom Metazoa; phylum Arthropoda; class Insecta; order Orthoptera; family Acrididae; genus Schistocerca; species Schistocerca piceifrons. The sequence goes on from NC_060142.1 coordinate 292,578,074, forward strand.
TCTCCGATTTACTCTCAAACCATACTGTGTTCTCATTAGACTGTTCATTCCGTTCAACAGATCATTTAATTCTTCTTCACTTTCACTCAGGATAGCAATGTCATCAGCGAATCGTATCATTGATATCCTTTCACCTTGTATTTTAATTCCACTCCTGAACCTTTCTTTTATTTCCATCATTGCTTCCTCGATGTACAGATTGAAGAGTAGGGGCGAAAGGCTACAGCCGTGTCTTACACCCTTCTTAGTACGAGCACTTCGTTCTTGATCGTCCACTCTTATTATTCCCTCTTGGTTGTTGTACATATTGTATATGATCCGTCTCTCCCTATAGCTTACCCCTACTTTTTTCAGAATCTCGAACAGCTTGCACCATTTTATATTGTCGAACGCTTTTTCCAGGTCGACAAATCCTATGAAAGTGTCTTGATTTTTCTTTAGCCTTGCTTCCATTATTAGCCGTAACGTCAGAATTGCCTCTCTCGTCCCTTTACTTTTCCTAAAGCCAAACTGATCGTCACCTAGCGCATTCTCAATTTTCTTTTCCATTCTTCTGTATATTATTCTTGTAAGCAGCTTCGATGCATGAGCTGTTAAGCTGATTGTGCGATAATTCTCGCACTTGTCAGCTCTTGCCGTCTTCGGAATTGTGTGGATGATGCTTTTCCGAAAGTCAGATGGTATACCGCCAGACTCATATATTCTACACACCAACGTGAATAGTCGTTTTGTTCCCACTTCCCCCAATGATTTTAGAAATTCTGATGGAATGTTATCTATCCCTTCTGCCTTATTTGACCGTAAGTCCTGCAAAGCTCTTTTAAATTCCGATTCTAATACTGGATCCCCTATCTCTTCTAAATCGACTCCTGTTTCTTCTTCTATCACATCAGACAAATCTTCACCCTCATAGAGGCTTTCAATGTATTCTTTCCACCTATCTGCTCTCTCCTCTGCATTTAACAGTGGAATTCCACCGTTGCTTTTAATGTCACCAAAGGTCTTCTGGTATCAAACAAAAAAATGGCTCTGAGCACTATGGGACTTAACTTCTGAAGACATCAGTCCCCTAGATCTTAGAACTACGCAAACCTAACTAACCTAAGCGCATCACACACATCCATGCCCGAGGCAGTATTCAAACCTGCGACCGTTGCGGTAGCGCGGTTCCAGACTGCAGCGCCTAGAACCGCTCGGCCACCCCGGCCCGCGGTATCAAACATAGGGCTTTTTCGAGAATGTTCGTTTGGAGCACAGCATTCTATGATAGCGAAACATGGACTGTGGGGAAACCGGAACAGAAGAGAATCGAAGTATTTGAGCTGTGGTGCTACAGACGAATGTTGAAAATTAGGTGGACTGATAAGGTAAAGAATGAGGAGGTTTTGCGCAGAATCGGAGAGGAAAGGGGTATGTGGAAAACATTGACAAGGAGATGGGACAGGATGATAGGACATCTGTTAAGATATCAGGGAATGACTTCCATGGTACTAGAGGGAGCTGCAGAGGATAGAGAGTGGAATACATCTACCAAATAATCAAGGACATAGGTTGCAAGTGCTACTCAGATGAAGGAATTAGTGGCGGGCCGCATAAAACCAGTCAGAAGACTGATGCCTCAAAAAACAGGTCACTATGAAATGAGTAATGACTCGTTTCATGGCGATGCTGCTTTGGCTGGCATAGTCCCACAGGATGTGGAAAATAAAAAATACCACATCGACAAGAGCAACACTGTATTGACGCAAGAGCCTCGAGCAACTCACGAGCCACGCCGTTGCCACCCCGCTTTTTATCAACCGCGAAGTGACTCCGCCTCGCACTTGATGTACTGCCGCAAAGCGGATAATAATCACTCGCACCGTCGTGACGTTTCGCCAGCGGCGCGCATCCATCCTCGGCGCCAGACCGGCTGTCCCCGGCGTGCCCCGCTGCCGGCTTTGATGGTCGCTGTTCCGCCGAGCTGGCGCGGCCAATAATACGACCGGCCCATTAATCAGGGTAATGGACGCCAATTTAGCGTGCAGCTGCAGGCGCGCTGCTCGTTCTTGCGTGTCGCTCCGCCAGATTTCGGCCGATAGCCGTTAATCTCGCCGCCTGGCAACTGTGTGATGCTGTGTTCGTCACAAGAATGTCCGCTGACGGGAGACGCTTCACTCGGGATAATCTCGGGGGGAAGGGAAACGCTCATAACGTGAGCCTCTCAACACCCTTGTAGGCGACGCGGGGACAAGACGTTCACAAGAGAGGTAATACACTGCTTGACAACTAGTAGGGAAAAATCGAGTCTGCTTCACGGTCGTAAAATTTACAGTGCTGTTCAGGGCGGACACGAAAGAGCTTTACATCCTCAAAAACTCACAGGCCTACAAACGAAATGATACAGTTTCTTCGCTTCAAACCTTCTCCTGTTAATACACTACTGGCCATTAACATTGCTACTCCACGAAGATGACGTGGTACAGACTTAACCGACAGGAAGAAGATGCTGTGATATGCAAATGATTAGCTTTTCAGAGCATTCACACAAGGTCGGCGCCGGTGGCGACATCTACAACGTGCTGACATGAGGAAAGTTTCCAAACGATTTCTCATACACAAACAGCAGTTGACCGTCGTTGCCTGGTGAAATGTTGTTGTGATGCCTCGTGTAAGGAGGACAAATGCGTATCATCACGTTTCCGACATCGATAAAGGTCGGATTGTAGCATATCGCGATTGCGGTTTATCGTATCGCGACATTGCTGCTCGCGTTGGTCGAGATCCAATGACTGTTAGCAGAATATGGAATCGGTGGGATCAGGAGGGTAATACGGAACGCCGTGCTGAATCCCAACGGCCTCGTATCACTAGCAGTCGAGATGACGGGCATCTTATCCGCATGGCTGTAACGGATCGTGCAGCCACGTCTCGATCCCTGAGTCAACAGGTGGGGACGTTCGCAAGACAACAACCATCTGCACGAACGGTTCGACGACGTTTGCAATAGCACGGACTATCAGCTCGGAGACCATGGCTGCGGTTACCCTTGACGCTGCAACACAGACAGGAGCGCATGCGATGGCGTACTCAACGACGAACCTGGGTGCACGAATGCCAAAACGTCATTTTTTCGGATGAAACCAGTTTCTGTCTACAGCATCATGGTGTTTGGCGACATCGCGGTGAACGCACATTGGAAGCGTGTATTCGTCATCGACATACTGGCGTATCACCCGGCGTGATGGTATGGGGTGCCACTGGTTATACGTCTCGGTCACCTCTTGTTCACATTGACGGCACTTTCAACAGTGGACGTTACATTTCAGATGCGTTACGACCCGTGGCTCTACCCTTCATTCGATCCCTGCGAAAGCCTATATTTCAGCAGGATAATGCACGATCGCATGTTGCGGGTCCTGTACGGGCCTTTCTGGATAAAGAAAATGTTCGACTGCGTCCCTGGCCAGCACATTCTCCAGATCTCTCACCAATTGAAAGCGTCTGGTCAATGGTGGTCGAGCAACTGGCTCGTCACAATACGCCAGTCACTACTCTTGATGAATTGTGGTATCGTGTTGAAGCTGCATGGGCTGTATCTGTACACGCCATCCAAGCTCTGTTTGACTGAATGCCCAGGCGTATCGAGGCCGTTATTACGGCCAGAGGTGGTTGTTCTGGGTACTGATTTCTCAGTATCTATGCACCCAAATTGCGTGAAAATGTAATCACATGTCAGTTCTAGTATAATGTATTGGTCCAATGAATACCCCTTTGTCATCTGTATTTCTTCTTGGTGTAGCAGTTGTAATGGCCAGTAGCGTAAAATATCTCTGGATCTTTTCGTGTTACAGGAGCCAGAATGATGCTCCTCGAATCACACTGCGAACGTTGAGACGAAATTTATTCCGAAACACGGGCAACATTTCTGTAACCCAGCTACGATTGGCTGCCGCAACTGTGTCAAGATTGTGTGCATAGGTGTAACATACCACAGCCCCTTTAAAAAAATCACAAGAGGTTAAATCCGGTGATAGTAGTGGCCATCTACACCATACTTCATTACCAGCACGTGCATGTCCGAGCTGTCGTCCAGACATATGTGTGTTTACGTGCTTGCATAAAGTGGAAGTGAGGAGGGGAGCCGTCTTGTTGCAAGATGAAATTGTTGGAGTTGTCTTTCAGTTGAAGCAGGTGCCACAAACAGAGCATGTCGAGATATGAAACGTCCGTCACGGTTTACTCAATGGAAAAGAAGGGCCGTAAATCTTCTCCATCGACACTGCGCAGAACACATTGACCTTTGGCGAATATCGTCCAAGATCGATGGAGAAATTGAGGTTTTGTGTTCTCTAGAAACGAATATTGTGCCTTGCAACTGTACCATTAGTGTGAGACGCTATGTCACTAAAAATTAACCCCCTTGAGGTGTTGTAATTTTTCATACTCGCCAACATCTCACAAGGAAACATCACCAACTTAAATTCACATTTTGAGGAGAAAAAAGCACATTTCCAAGATATCACCCTCAGCGTCCTATCCCGGACGAGAATTTGGGCCATAATTTTTACAGTACAAAAGTATGACATTTTTAATGTACAGTCGTGGACAGAACGAGCGAGAGCCCCGCCTTTTCGTTATACTGATCCGCACAACTTTGAAGTCTGCTACACAGCATAACAGGCAAGGTTACGAAGTGCTACCAACATATTATGCACAAGCGTGACAAACTATCCGAATTTTCTCAGACTGGGGTACTTTGTCTTACTAAAACAGTTATGTTATCCCGATAAGCTGAAATTCATTTTTATTAGTACAGTTCATACTAATTACCGTTTCTTCTTTCATTTACATCTTATACATACGTGTTGTGTTTAACGCACTAATCAGCATTAATATGGTCATACACATGATTGAAAACAGTCTGACAAAGTTCCGATAGTTTGTCAATTTCACACCTGTGCGTAGTATGTAGGTAGCACTTCGTCGCCTTGCCTGTTACGCTGTGTAGCAGACTTTAAAGCTGTGCAGATCAGCATAAGGGAAAGGCGAGGGGTCTCGCTCGTTTTGTCCACGACTGTACATAATCTTTCGCGCTCATAAGTTGTTCGTCACTCAATTCGCCCCATTGCAACCGCCAATGCCCGACCTCCTAGTACTGTACAGCGGACTGCCAACCAGAGGCCTTCTATATGCCAGATGTCGAAGACGAGGGAAGAGGAGGGGAGGAGGAGGAGATTAGTGTTTAACGTCCCGTCGACAACGAGGTCATTAGAGACGGAGCGCAAGCTCGGGTGAGGGAAGGATGGGGAAGGAAATCGGCCGTGCCCTTTCAAAGGAACCATCCCGGCATTTGCCTGAAGCTATTTAGGGAAATCACGGAAAACCTAAATCAGGATGGCCGGAGACGGGATTGAACGGTCGTCCTCCCGAATGCGAGTCCAGTGTGCTAACACGAGGGAAGAGGTGGACACGTCTGACCCTGTGTTTTGAAATCTTCAAATGGCTCTGAGCACTATGGGACTTAACATCTGAGGCCATCAGTCCCCTAGGACTTAGAACTACTTAAACATAACTAACCTAAGGACATCACACACATTCATCCCCGAGGCAGCGGTCGTAGCGGTCGCGCGGTTCCAGACTGAAGTGCCTAGAAGCGCTCGGCCACAGCGGCCCGCTGAAATCTTCCTCGAGAACATACTTTTCTACCTAAAAAATAGTGATAGGAGTCCGTAATACGGCAGGCCGTCGCACATTTACGTTCAGTCTTACTCTCAAAGACAAAAATAGATTACTATTCTAGAAGAAAAATTAATGATTTATTGAAGAGAAAGAGCTTCAGAAATTGAGGAAGTCAGTAACACTTTGGTTCACCTCTGGCCCTTATGCAAGCAGTTATTCGGCTTGGTATTGATTGATACAGCTGTTGAATGTCGTGATGGATATCGTGCCGAATTCTGCCCAATTGGCGCGTTATATCTTCAAAATCCCGAAGCGGTAGGAGATCCCTGCCCATAATGCTCCAAAATTCCTCAGTTAGACAGAGAACCGGCGACCTTTCTGGCGAAGATAGGGTCTGGAAAACAGGGAAGAAAAGCAGTAGAAACTCTCGCCTACTGAGGTCGGGCATTATCTTGCTGAAAGCTTAGGATGGCTCGCCATGAAGGGCAACAGAACAGGCGTAGAATGTCGTCGAAGTACCGCTGTGCTCTAAGAGTGGCAATCAAGTGCATTCTGCTGTGAAATGAAATGGCACTCGAGACTATCACTGCTGGTTGTCGGGCCATATGGTGTGCGGGGCGTCACAAGACACATCTTCGCTGGTCATCTGAGCTCAGTTATATGCGGGACTCATCACTGAAGACAATTCTACTCCACTCAATGAGGTCCCAGGCCGAAGACGTTTCTGCAGACGCCCCAGGCAGCATTCGGAAACCAACCTGATTGTCGCCCTCCGCGCGGCCCGACAGCCAAGTGTAATGGTCTGAGGTGCAAATTCATTTCATAGCAGTACCCCTTTGTCTTCCGCGGCCCCCATACATCACAGCGGTACCTAGACGATATTCTACACCTCGTTTTGTTGCCCTTCATAGCAAGCTATCCTGTGCTTACATTTCTACTGCTTGTCTCCATTTTTGTGAGACCCTGCCTTGACCAGCAATGTCGCCGGATCGCTACCAAATTGAGAAGCTTTGGAGCATTATGGATATGATATCCAATCAATCAATACGAAGCCGAATAACTGCTTGCATAAGAGCCCGAGGTGGACGACACTTCGTTGACTCGCCCAATTAGTGAAGCACTTTCTTTTGAAAAAAAAAATCATTGTTTTTCCGGAAGTGTAATCCTTCGTCTGTCTGTGCATGCACATCGCAGCTATCGATTTCCATCCCATCGGAAAATTTCTTCGTGGAGCATCGTTTTTAGAGGGTCTTTTAACAATATTCTCCCACTGATATTCTGCAGCTATACAGGGTGTAAATTTTAAGTTGACAAACCAGAATAATTCGAAAAATAAGCTTCACACGAAAAAAATGTGTAGAACCCAAAATTGATTATTTTCGACGGGGACATCTGCTGGTGCTAAAATTGGCCTGCCACCCCAGCCCCCTGGGGGTGGGGCGGGAGTCAACTTTAAAATTTCAAATGGGAACCCACATTTTTTATTGCAGAGTCAGATTCTACATAAAAAACAACGTACATTTTGTCTTAAACATTTGTTTTGATTCTTGTTAGTTGGGGCTGTGATTCAAGACGCTGTCGTTTATCGAGTAGTAAAGTCATCAGAAGATCAAAACAAACTGCAAAACGATTTAGAAAAAATTTCTGAATGGTTCGAAAAGTGGCAGTTGACCCTAAATAATGAAAAGTGTGAGGTCATCCACACGGGTGCTGAAAGGAACTTGCCAAACTTCGGTTACAGGATAAATCAGTCTAATCTAAAAGCCGTAAATTCAACTAAATACCTAGGTATTACAATTACGAACAACTTAAATTGGAAGGAACACATAGAAAATGTTGTGGGGAAGACTAACCAAAGACTGCGTTTCATTGGCAGGACACTTAGAAAATGTAACAGACCTACTAAGGAGACTGCCTACACTACTCTTGTCCATCCTCTTTTAGAATACTGCTGCGCGTTGTGGGATCCTTACCAGAAAGGACTGACGGAGTACATTGAAAAAGTTCAGAGAGAGGCAGCACGTTTTGTATTATCGCGAAATATGGGAGAGAGTGCCACAGAAATGATACAGGATTTGGGCTGGAAATCATTAAAAGAAAGGCGTTTTTCGTTGCGACGGAATCTTCTCACGAAATTCCAATCACCAACTTTCTCCTCCGAATGCGAAAATATTTTGTTGACCCCGACCTACATAGGGAGGAACGATCACCACGATAAAATAAGAGAAATCAGATCTCGTACGGAAAGATATAGGTGTTCATTTTTACCGCGCGCTATACGAGATTGGAATAATAGAGATTTGTGGTTCGATGAACCCTCTGCCAGGCACTTAAATGTGATTTGCAGAGTATCCATGCAGATGTAGAAGTTCGCAAACGTTTTATGCCCTGGTATCGACATACCGTCAGTTTACTGTCCTTGCCAGCTACGTGGTGAAACTGAGCTGCAGCGTCATACATTCATCCATCGGCCGCCGAAGTTTACAATTTTGCATTTTCCATCTATGCCTGTATGAATATTAATTTTCATCAATTTACCGTTTACGAGATAATTGTGATTTTGATGTTACGCTCAGCCTTTTATTTCAGTATGAAACATAGTGCTACATAACAAAATGTATTTAAAATTTACGCTTTTCGACTACGGCTTGTATAATTGGGATCAAATTTCAACTATGGTGTGTCTTCTGACCAAGATCACTTCTTTAACTCTTTACACGTTATTACAATTTACTGTTGAAGGTGGTGCTTCACTTTTTGATCTCTCGTTTGGTTGCCGTACTGCACTCTCGTCTCTGCTCGCAGTTAAGAATTCCTTCGAACAACCTCGATCACCTACTACGTCATGACAATTCGCTGCGCTTCAACCGTATTAGCACGAATGCTGTAAACTTCTGACAAGACCACAGACAAAAAATGCAAAAAACTGACGTCACGACATTTCGTATTACGTTCAAGGTGTGAAGAGTCAGCTGAAAAGCAATTTTTGTAGAATTACGGACGTGATATAAAGGACTATTATTATTATTATTATTGTAAACTGAGTGGCGTAAAATCGCGGCAAGAGCCGTTCCATTTGAAGATGTGCCGTTACGAATCTTGAATATCGCTGTTAGATGCAGCGTATGGCACAGGTTCATGCACGGTAGCTAGGCAGTTTACCACAGGCAAGTGTCTAGCGAGTATAATAGCACGTCGCAAGTTAACGGACTTTGAACGTGGGACAGTAAGCGGAGCAATATGCTTGGGTCATAACATGTTGAAGATTGCACGGGAATTCCGGTTTCCGAAGTTCAGCAGTGTCCAGGATGTATCTTAAATGTCGAAAAACACTGTTTCCACATCCGTCAACCGTCAATGAGGACAACCACAAGTGTCTGACGAAAGGAGGTTACGTCGCCTCCTCAAAGACGTAGGGTTTACTTTGAGTCATATCGCCGGCGTTTCTAATGTGGGGCGGCAGGACTCCGTATCTTCTACAACTACAGCCGAAGACCGATATCACATTCATGGCCTTCCCATGACTTTTGGCCCACCAGTGTGTCATTTTTGCCGTGTACAGGACGTGAGGTTGCGACGTTTGTGGCCGAACTGTACATTCTCTTTTTTTTCAGTTAATAGTAAAGAAAGCTCATGTTTTTTAGCAAGACACAGCGTGCAGGGATCAACAGCGGAAAGTCATTTGCAGGGTTGCCACAGCTCCAACAAGAGATATGGGTGTGAATTGTTTCGCACGAAGATAGCACTGTCAGTGCTTGGCCTCTGGTCGAATCGGCCGTAAGATCTGAGAGAGTTACAAGAGGGCCGGGCGCGGCGGCTTCATACGCCTACGTCAACCAATCACGTAACGCTATTTTGTAAACGTCTCTATGGCAACGCCTCACTGTTGTCGCAGCTCCATACGTGACTACTGTTTTCGCCTGCGGCCTTTTGCGCTTCGCAGCTGTAAGCTGACAACAGATGTCGGGATATGCCGACTCGACTCAACTATAGGAGGGAAACAGCGAGTTCTGCGAGCTAAATTAACTCGTATTCTAACACGTTGTGCATCCAGACAAGTCCCGTAATTTATCAGCTTTCAATCATTACGTTTTGCAGGTTCATTCAGACTTAGATCAGATATAAAATAATGTATAAATGCAGAAGCTACAGTCAATCGATGTGTACAGCTTAAGCACCCATAACTCCGCTACTGCGCCTCATGCAACTGGACTTTTTTTTTCTTTGAAATGTTTGGACAGTGTAGCAGAACTGGTATATTTTGATGGCGTTGTTTGCCCTCATAAATCCATGTATGGGTATCAACGAATTTGAAAGTAAAACGAATCTCTCACTCATCTTCCTCCTCCTCTCCTGGCTATCTTACCCATAATAATAAATGTATACGGGTGTGCTAACCTCTTCAAGAACATCTTATGTGACCTGGAGGGAGGTTAGAAGGTTACATGTTGACTCAGGGAAATTCTGCTTGAAGTTCATCATCGCTAATCCGCTAGGTACGAATTCACGTGAGCGACCTGTACTTGTCTTAAGCGTGGTTCTACGGAATAAACAGACCTGACAGGAACGTTTGCGAGTGTCTGCAAGCAACGAGCGAGGTTCCGAAGATACACATTTGTTTCTTATTTACTTCTGGACATTTGCCAGGCATTTACGTAGAATCAGAGGTACTGTTTTTTTTCATACATTAACGATCACTGGGGGTATCTAACCAATTCGCCGAAAGATATTTGGTCTTAACATCCACATAAATTCTTATACCCACTAATATCAATGTCAAACATATATATATATATCGCAACTGAGGATAATAGCTGCAGTATCAACAGCGTTATCGGAATTCTCTTGAAGACTACTAAAATAAAGGGATAATTCACGTGCTTATCGTCCATAAGAGGTTTGCGTGTTGAGGCTGTTTCCATGTTTCCGAGTTTTATAGCGGAGGAAGGCACGCACCCATTTCCAGCTGCTAAACAGAGCACGAGTGACAGACGGAGAGAAGGATTTTTTCTTTCCTTCTTTCCTAACTCGTTCTTTCCGCCTGCCATGTGTTGCGAGACTCCATAACTTCTGCAGTGGGGCATTTCCTTAGTTTCTCATAAGGTGTGCCACTCTCTCTGAGTAAGAATGAATGATAACGATTTTATAACTTCGGAATTTAACCGGGATTTCTTGTGACAACTCGTAGAGCTGCTATTGGCCTCAGACTTTGCAAAATGCAGTGTGTTTCAAAAAGATTCATTCTATTCCACAAGACTACATCTTTTACACGTAATATAGAAAATTGAACCAAATTTTAACTTACTTTCCAAAAGAATCGTCCGTTATGACGAGGGTATATGTTTTACATGCATGCACTTAAGATTTTCTGAAGATTTTACATCTACCTTTTAAGATTAAAGTTTTCATTTATCTTTCGCAACATGACAACAGTCAAACTCGACCCATATTTTTCCGATCCTGCCTCGAGTTACTGAGTCACTGCTGTTGCTATAAGGTGTCGCAGCTCACCAGAAGTCAGTAATTCCAGACATTTTCGGGAAGGGGAAAGTGATCCTACGTAATTTGTTTCAATGTAAAAAAAAATCTTTTGACTGCCTAAACATTTGCATAAAATTAAAATACCTTGACTAGACTAGTTTCATTTGTCAGTGCAGCCATCCTCAGTTCATTCTCTTATTAGATGCAGGATCAACAAAAACTAGATATACCGGTTATAACCATACCATACAAGAACTTGCACTTGTACAAGAGGAAAGTTCGGTGATTTTTTAACAGCACAATAACTGTGAGACTGGCTGTAGACCATAGTTAATGAAGTCGTAGTCAGGTGTAAAATATAAAACCGCTGTAGTTACACGAGGTAAGTTGTCGACAGCAAAATAAAATGTGTGAGTGTAGTCGGACTAACGTGACTAACTTGTCAAAGTATTTTCTAAATTGACCCTTCCTCAGTGACAAAATGTCCTTCACTGATCCAAAAGGACTGCAGTTTTAGATGGTGGATGAAAAACCATTTTTACCTGAACTCACGCAGGATTCTTGTTATTTTATATTGCCGAAAAAGGAAAGGAAAGCTATAGATTTTGCCAGCAAGCTCTCGCCGTTATTTACTTTCTGGTTCTTGCTTTTAGCTGATAGTACCCCCGTTAATTTGTCGAGTAGAATACTATTGCCCCTGAACGTTGTCTTTAGAGGGGGGGCGGCATTTTAGGTAAACCATCTGGACCTGGGGCTGTTGAGCTCTGTGTGCAAGAGTTTTAAGCAAGGGTGATGACAGCTCGACGCTTGTAAACACAAATCAGTGTGAGTGGGCTTTCGATAAACTGAATTCCCCAGAGAGCCATCATCCTTCTGTCTAACTAAATCGTCCAGGGACGGCTGACAACCATCTTATAAATGTAGTTAAGGTCATATAAAAGCTACATTAATTTATCTATGAAAGTGTCGTTCACATATCTTCAAAGCGGAGGTGGTTTAAGGGCCGCTGATTCAAGCGCTCTCTCCTCAAAGGCCTCCATACAAAATTTGTCTCCAGGGAGACAGAGGGCTGCACATGGTGAAACCGTCACTCTGCCCAAAATATCCCTGTTAAAAACAAAATAGATTGAGGAAAGAGCTTCCCGAAATAAAGCAGTGATGCCCACCTGAAAATTATTACCAGTTGGTGCCAAACTGTTTCCTGGACCGGAATTTGAACCTGGTACCTTTGCCTTTCGAGGGCAACTGCTTGACCGACTGAGCTATGCAAGCACGACTTCCGATCCGCCCTCATGCTGCCTCGCCTTCTACCTTCCAAACTTCTCGGCGGTTCTTAATAAGGCCATGCATGTCATGACCATCCACTTTTATTACTTCCATTTTGGGTTTTGAATCTAAGCAGGATTGTGAAGCTTGGTGGGTATGGAAGAGTTACTGGCAAATGTTAAAGCTGTTCTCGGATAAGTCTGTCTGTAGAGCACTTATCACGAAATGCAAAGGCCCTAGTTTCGTATCCCAGTTTTAGTCGGCCAGGTAGTTTCAAATATACGAACACATCGCTGCAGAGTGAAAACTTATCCAGAAACTACAGCTAATGATCGCAGCCGAAAACACTCTTCTTGCCATATGGAAGAAAGATTTAGAAGATTTAGAGAGAGGAATTGACAGAAAGCTTAAAATATGGCTTAAGGAAAAACGAAGCAAAAACGAAGGTGATGAGTGGTGGAAAGGAGCACGGCGATTCGATTAACCTCAGGACTGGGAAGGGTGCAGTGGTGGAAGAAGTGGGAAAATTATCGTATTTAGCTAGGAAGCAAGATTACACAGCAAGGGGCAGATATGTGATGCCGACCGTTGTTAGTCGATCTCGGTTATGTGTCAAATACTTTTATCTTGTGACTTCGGTTTTATATATCTGATGGAATAGAATGACCATGAGAGCAGTTGTTTTTTAATTTTTATTTCTGCGACAATGATTTTATATCAGCTGGTCTGCCTCATGTATCGTTATATCCAAATGAGGTATGCATGTTAAGCTACATTCAGATCCGATTATGACACCTTTAGTGTGTTGAAACCGTTCATCTAGTAGACAGTGTTTTAGCGATCTTGGCTTTTGAGTTCTTTATTAACCTATGAACCTATGCCCCGATGGGGCATCATCAGGATATCTCACACTTTATGCAGTGATCTTCCTGTGCTGCTACGACTATTGTCATCAACGATGATGAGATAACCTGAAAATGTTCTACACTTGAGCGAAACGCGTTGCTCACGAGTTAATAAAGAACACTGTGCAACCCACGACTGCTTTTAATATTAGCCATATCAAGGTTGCTGTACCATCACTTCACGATGATAATGTTTGCAGCAAGTAAATTAAAATGGACGTAGGCTTCAGTACCTAAACAGATGTGAAGAGGCTAATGCAAGGTAGACTTACATGAGAAGGTGTATTGAACCAGTCTCCGGACTGAAGACCACAGCAACAACGGTTTGTTGACATTAGAAAACATGGAGGAGCTACGTATTTCTGAAGACGACAAAGCGTGTATTGGTCTAGCTGAGGCATTTATCCTGCATTGAAAGTGAGACGGCTGCTGCTGATGTTGATCATCATCATCATGATAAATAGGAGAAGCTGTGACAGTAAGAATCTTCTGTAAAATAGGACATTGAGGACTTTTGCCGGAGCAGTTCTCCAGAGATGTAAAAATCAGCATAGGAGATAAATTGACATTTGTATCTGTGAGCCCGCAACTCGAAAGAAAAAAAAAATGGAGGGTTGGAAACGAGAATTTCCAGCAGTGTAGCGAAAAGCAATACGGTCCTCGCCGTGTTGCAGAATAACAGACTGGCAACTCGTCATGTATTTACACCGACCGCACATTCCTGTCAGAAGCGCCGCGGGCAGAGTTGTATATTGCTTGGGAGGTAAAAAAGATTTCCGCGACATCGGAAAACTGGGGACGTCCCGGAGGCGGTACAAGTTGCGCCGCCGTATACCACGCCGGCGTAAACACGCCTCTCCCCTCCCCTCTACTCTTCCTGTCTCTGAAAACTTTACTGTCGCACCTGCTGCAACCCGTCGTCAGCTCCTTTTCCTTCTCTCTTGCTTCGCAGCATCCTCTAGGATAACAGTACTTTCTGGGGTTGGCAAGCTGACTGCCTCTGAAGAGCTACGTCGCCATAACTGTCGCTGCATTAGTGTTCAGAGTTCTGAGTAGAGAGAGAGAGAGAGAGAGAGAGAGAGAGAGAGAGACAGACAGAGACAGAGAGAGAGAATCCTCCTCGTCAAGCGGGACAACTTGGTAGAAGGTAACCATTGAAGAAAGATTATAGTTCTACGGAGCGTACAAGAAAATTTATTCCGTGTATTGAAAGCAGAGGACTTCCGCTGGCCTGTCGTAAGATAACACTCTCTGGGAACTATAACGAGGCGAAGCGTACTGCACAGTGGCGACGAGATACAAGAAGATGAAAATGTTCATGTGTGTAAACAAGCACAGTGTTATGCCTCTTGTAAAATTTGTACATGCTGTCCACCATCGCAGAAGCAAGATCCCTATAGTACCATGGAAATTATTCTCCGATGTCTTAACATATGTCGTATCGTCCTGTCTGTTCTTATTGCCAGTGTTATCTTCACCAATTCTGAGGGGAAATTCCTCATTCCTTACCTTACCAGTCTACCTAATTTTCAACATTCTTCTGTAACATCACAACTTTGATGCTCCTCTTTCCCGGTTTTCACACTGTCCATGAGTCACTACCATACAGTGCTGTGTTCCAAATGTAGATTCTCAGAAATTGCTTTCTCAAATTAAGATCTACGTTTGATACTCGTAGACTTCCCTTCCAGGAATGCCCTTTTTGGCAGTGCTAGTCTGCTTTTGATGTCTTTGCTCCGTCCGTCATTGGTTATTTTGGTGCCAAGGTTGCAGAATTCCTTAACTTCACCTATTTTATGACCAGCAGTCCTGATACGTTTTTCGCTGTTCTCATTTCTGGTACCTTCTCCTACCTTCGTCTTTCAGAGGGTTTACTCTTAATCCATGTTCTGCACTCGTTAGACTGTTCATTCCATTCAGCAGATCATGCAATTCTTCTTGGTTTTCACTCAGGATAGCAATGTCATTAGTGAATCGTGTCATTGGTATCCATTCACTTTGAATTTTAATGCCACCCTTGAACCTTTCCTTTATTTCCGTCATTGCTGCTTCCATATACAGATTGAACAGTATGGGCGAAAGACTGCATCCCTGTCTTACCCCTTCTTAATCCGAGCTCTTCGTTGCTGCTCTTCCTCTTTATTCTTCACTCTTGTCTCTTGTACATATTGTATATTACCTGTCTTTGTCTACAGCTTACTCCTATTTTTCTTAGAATTTAAACATCTTGCACCATTTTTCACTGTCGAACGTTTTCTCCAGGTGGACAGATCCTCCGTATGCGTTTTGACTTTTTTTTAGCCTGCTTCCATTATCAACCGCAACATCAGAACTGCTTCTCTCGTGCCTTCACCTTTCCTAAAGCTGAACTGATCGTCTTCTAACACATCTCAGTTTTGTTTTCCATTCTTCTGTCTATTATTCTTGTCAGCAACTTGGATGCACCAGCTGTTAAGCTGACTGTGCGATAATTCTCGCAGTTGTCAGCTCTTGTAGTCTTCGGAATTGAGTGGATGATATTTTTCGTAAGTCAGATGATACGTCGCCAGACTCCATTCTATATTCCAACGCGAATAGTCGTTTCGTTTCAACTTCCCCCAATGATTTTAGAAATTATGATGGAATGTTATCTATCCCTTTTGCCTTATTTGATCTTAAGTCCTGAAAAGCTCTTTTAAATTCTCTTTCTAATATTGGATCCCCTGTCTCTTCTAAATCGACTTGTGTTTCTTCTTTTATAACATCAGGCAAATCTTCCCCCTCATGGAGGCCTTCAGTATACTCTTTCCAAATATCTGCTATCTCCTCTGCATTTAATAGTGGAATTACCGTTGCACTCGCAATATTACCACCCTTGCTTTTAATGTCACCGAAGGCTGTTTAGACTTTCCTGTATGCTGAGTCTGTCCTTCCGACAATCATTTCTTTTTCGATTTCTTCACATTTTTCATGCAGCAATTTCGTCTTAGCTTCCCTGCACTTTTCATTTATTTCACTCCTCAGCGACATGTATTTCTGTATTCCTGAGTGTCGCGGAACATTTTTGTACTTTCTCCTTTCATCAAAATGGCTCTGAGCACTATAGGACTTAACTTCAGAGGTCATCAGTCCGGTAGAACTTTTGGACTTAACTTCAGAGGTCATCAGTCCGGTAGAACTTAGAACTAATTAAACATAAGTAACCTAAGGACATCACAGACATCGATGGCCGAGGCAGGATTCGAACCTGCGATCGTAGCGGTCGCGCGACTCCAGGCTGTAGCGCCTAGAACCGCTCGGCCACATCGGCCGGCCTCCTTTCATCGCTCAACTGAAGTGTTTCGTCTGTTACCCAAAGTTTCTACCTAGTTACCTTCTTTGTACTTTGTGCAAAGTGGCCTTGGCGGGCAAAATGGTCATTTGGGTCATGGGGGCTGTGGTGAGGAAAATGCTGTAACATTTTCTTCATGGAAGGTCTAGCCACAGCATGAAGTCTATCGTGTTTGCTGTGCCACCCCTCAGAGCTAACAATATTTTCCTTGGATTTCAATTATCGTGATGTAAGACAAGTGGTCAGTTTGTGGAGAGTGAACGTGACTTACGTCTTTGTATGAAATTGTGTCTAAATCGTCATACCTTAACTCCATAACCTTACCTTAGTTATTGAAATTCCTCTCATGCTGTTAGACGGGCTGTACAGCTTTTGCTGTTGACCTCCGCGAGGGCGAAATGGTCATCTCCGTGGTGGCTTGTGGCCACTTTGTGCAGGGAGAAAACGAAAGGGCAGCGGCCGACGGAAGGGCTCCGTAGCGATACGTATGGCAAGAAAGAGAAATAAAATAAAGTAGAAACTTCCTGGGAGATTAAAACTGTGTGCCCGACCGAGACTCGAACTCCTGAGGATAATTGAGGATCGGCTTGAAGACTGACAACAGCCTGAAGAGCTTTCCATAACGCATCCAGTGACAGCGGATGATACGGTCCTAGCCAATGAGCTCGTCAGGGCTTGTGGACGGAGATTGCATTTACGATTATGAGCGATATTAAGTGTAATAGTTACGTACAGATGAAAGAATCAGCACATGTCAGGGAAATATGGAGGACAGTGTGTTATCATCTGAGAGACTTAAGACAAAAAAAGAAATATAAAGAAAAAAGAAAACGTAGCTGCCATCTACTGCTGTATCTCCAACGTTTGTCGCCCCTCACCTAAAATCATCATCATCAAACGTTCCTACAGGTAAAACAATTTATTTCAAAGCATCGAGGCTGACAGGAAAAAATAGCACTCAGTGAAACACAACACGCTTTGTTGCGCACAGGCTGTTTTAAAAGCAGAAGATGAATATCACCAGACGGACTCCAACGTGTTAAATGTCCAAGTGGAGAGATGTGATAATACGGCGTATCTTCACATACAAGACGTTTTATAATTCCTATTACAGGCTTCTAGGGGTTTTCGAGGGAGTTAGTGGATAAAGTTTTGATAAGGACCATATCCGGAAGTATACTATTTGGATGTGAAATAAGTTTCAAGGTCGGAACACTTTCAAATCTCCCACTTCACAGTACACACAGAGCGTTTACAATGAGCTCTGGCAGGTGTGATCTACAGGAACTGTACACAATGTTTAGAGTGCATGACGAAGGACATCCTCTTCACAGTCGAGGGCGCTTCAGGTCCGTGGAGCACCACAGTCAACCCTCCTAGTTGTGAACGTATCAGTTTCTCATAGCCGTTGTTGTTATCAGACGAAAATGGAACATGATGTAACAACTACAACGGCGACCGACGACGGCCTTCTTTTCAGTTTGTGTGCGTTACGTGAAGTGGTAGATATGACAGTGATGTGACCTTCAATATCCAATCTGTACAATTCTGCGAATGATTCCTTATCAACACTTTATCCGTTGCTTCCAAGGTTCTTGGGTATTCTGCCAGATCCAATGGTCGGAGAACACTGAGGACAATTGAGGACAAGCGTGGAAAAACGGGCTAACCCTCAAATGTAAAAACATAGAGATAAGTGTTGCGATCTGTTGCTGGGTACGGAAATTATCGAAGTTGACACTGATCTCACCCCTAAGTGATATTTAGGGTTGAGACCAACGCCAGTTTTGATAGTTCCCGTACCCAGCAACAGGTGGCAACACTTAGAGATAAGTTTTTACATTTGCGGGTTAGCCAGTTTTCCCGCGCGTGTCTTCAATTCCATCCTAGTTATTGAGATTCCAGGTGAAAGACGCGTCTTCCAGCCTGGCCATCGCCCGCCATACGGCGTGACAACCAGAGGTGATGGTGTGGGGTGTGATTTCTTTTCATTGTAGGATCCCCTTGGGTTGTCACCCTTTGGCACCCTTATAGCACAGCGGTAGGTCAGCGATGCACTACTTCCCGTTTTGTTGTACTTAATCGCAAGCCATCGCGGTCCTAAATTTCAGCGAGATAATGCCCGCCCACACGTGGCGTAAGTTTGTACCGCTTGTTTTCGTGCTTGCCAAACCCTACCTTTGCCAGCCAGGTCGTCGGATCTTTGCTTCACTGAGGAATTTAGGATTGGTGAGGCCCTTCAACCATCTCGAGATTCTGACGACCTATTGCGCCAGTTGGATAGAATTTGGCACGATATCCCTCATGTTGAGGACAGCCAATAAATCTATCAGTCAGTGCCATTGCTTGCCCAAGGGCCAGACGTTATTGACTTGCTCAATTTACGAAGCTCATTCTCTTGAATTCATCGTTTAATTTTTCTTCAATTGTAAGCATTTGTTTGTATGTACATGTATATTTAATCCATCAATTTCCGTCCCATTCGGATAATTCCTTTGTGGTGTGTCTTTTTTTTTTTTTGTCTTGGGCTGTATTTATGTGTAATACTAAAGACCAGTATGAAATATGACGAAACTTGAAGTTAGTTGCGCGGGAGATAATTGGGAGGCAGATTGTTTGGAACCGAATGGAAAATTTCAGTACTTCTCTAGGAGACGGCATACAAGGCATTTGTGCGATTGCTATTCCAACTTTTGGTGTGTTAAACAAAGTAGACGTGACAGCGGACGTCAAACGAATGCAGACGCGCTAGTAGTATCGTGACAGGTCGTTGAAGCGAATGCAAAAGTTTAACAGCGCTGCTCATCGAACTTAATGGTATTGTTTGGAACAAAGTCGACATTGTTCTCGGGAAACCCTTTGGGAAAATTTAGAGGACAGGAAGTCGAGGCAGAGAGTGTTACAGTCCTCCTTTCCCATTAACCATCGTTACTTCGCAAACTTACACCGCCATTCGGAAATTAACAGTTCCTCGTTTTATCGAATTTCCTCGCTGCACCCCGAAACACTGAATTCGCGCTGCCTTCGGTGAAAGTTTCCGCGGCAAAGGGTTCATTACTGAGAAAATTGCTGTGTGTAACTAGATTCTAGACCGCAAATGACCTATTACACAAGTAAGCAATTCCATAAAGCTAAGACGTTACGCGCTTCTGGTAGCGGCTGTGTGCGCAAATAGAATTGCAGCTAGAAAACTACCTTTGCTTTGACAATGTTTTCTCCGCAGTTCTTGGTGGTTCTGAAATACGACGTTCTTCAGATGTAGTAAAACCTTACTTATTCGTACTTCAGTAATGCGGAATTCGCGATAATTCAGACTTCCTTTTATCGCGGAATAAAACGCTAACGGGAGTTATTCGCGCCAAGCTCATTTATTGTAGAATATTGAACGGATCCTATCCCTTCCCCTGCTCTTTACTCGTGACCGATTGTGATGTGTTCTCTAAGACAAGAAACGAGTTACGGCCCTGCCCATAATACGAGGGGCATTTGAAAAGTCCGTGCAAAAATAAAAACTACTTATGTGTTTGGGGTAAACCTTTTTTATTTTTCGACTAATACACCTCGTCCATCGCTGCTCTAATTTGTCGATCCCTTCCGAATAATAGGAATTATCCAAGTCTGCAAAATAGCTATTAGTTGCTGCAATTACCTCCTCGTTTGAATAAAATCTTTGTCCCGTCAGCCATTTCTTCAAATTGCGGAACAAATAGTAGTCCGAGGGAGCCAGGTCTGGAGAATAGGGGGGATGTGAAACGCGTTGGAACCTTATTTCCATTAATTTTGCGACCACAACTGCTGAGGTGTGTGCTGGTGCATTGTCGCGATGGAAAAAGACTTATTTGCGGTCCAATCGTCGGCGTTTTTCTTGCAGCTCGGTTTCCAAACGGTCCAATAACGATGATAATATGCACCTGTAGTAATTTTACCCTTTTCCATATAGTCGATGAGGAGTATCCCTTTCGAATCCCAAAAGACACTCGCCATAACCTTTCCGGCCGAAGGAATGGTCTTCGCCTTTTTTGGTGCAGATTCTCCGTTGGTAACTCGTTGTTTCGAGTGTTGTTTGGTCTCAGGAGTATAGTAATGTATCCACAGTGACGAAACGACGGCTAAAGTCCTGCAGATTCTTCCTGAACAGCTGCAACAATCCTTGCAACACTTCACACAATTCCGTTTATGGTCAAGCGTGAGCAATCGCGAAACCCATCTTGCGGATAGCTTGCTGATGTCCAAATGTTTATGCAAAATATTATGTACCCGTTCATTCGAGATGCCCATAGCATTAGGAATCTTACGCACCTTACCTCTTCTATCATCCATCACCATATCATGGATTTTATCAATGATTTCTGGAGTCGTAACCTCCACAGGGCGTCCAGAACGTTCAGCATCACTTGTGCCCATATGACCACTCCGAAAATTTTGAACCACTTATAAACTGTTCTAATCGGAGATGCAGAGACACCGTAATGTTTATCAAGTTTCTCTTTAGTCTCCTGAGGCGTTTTGCCTTTCATAAAGTAATGTTTAATCACCACACGGAATTCTTTTCCGTCCATTTCTTGACAATCACTCGACTTCCTTGATTCACACGAATGCCAAACACAAAGAAATAGACCAATATGGCTGAAACTTGGTGTGCGTTCTTTCCAAAGATGTTACTAACTAAACATGACCTAGATACGCGATGGTGGTGCCATCTCTCGGACTTTGCACGGACTTTTCAAATGGCCCTCGTACTGCGGAGAGATCTAGCGGCCTTAATCGAAAAGATAGGATTTGACAAGCACGAAGGCAAGCAGTAGAAACTCTCCCCGTATGCGGGCCGGTATTATCTTGCTGAAGTTAAGCCCAGAATGGCCTGCGATGAAGGGCAACACAAAGGAGCGTATAATACCGTCAACGTACCGCTGTGCTGTGGGTGTGCTGCAGGTGACAACGAATGGGGTCCTGCTATGAAAAGGAATCGCACCCCTGGCGACCACTCATGGTCGTCGAGGCGTATGGCGGCCGATAGTCAGATTGATGTCCCATCGCTGTCTGGGGCGTCTCCAGACACATCTTCGCTGGTCATTCTACTCCACTCAATGAAATTCCAAGTCGGAGACGCGTTATTGACTATCTTAGGTTGTGAAGCTCTTTCTCTTGAATAAATCATCTAGTTTTTTTCTGAAATTGTAATCGTTTGTTTGTTCATGTAACTCAAATTTGTCGGATTTCCGTCCTATATGCTGCTGCGTCTTTTTTTTTTCCCAAGCGAACAACGAAGGAAAGCATAGTCAGGTCGCTTACTGAGGCTCACATGACGAGTTGTTTTAAATTCCCTTACTGTGGCCTCTTACAACTGCATTAAACTATCGCACCCTACTATACATTTACCAAGACAAGTGTGAAAAGTAAATATGAATCGGTGAGTTTAAAAGATAAAATGAGAGTGCTTAGGAATCCAACAAAAGGCGGTGCTGCCTAGACATGACAAAGAGTTTGGCATTGCGAAGTAGACTTTTTACGACACTAAGAAAAACTGAAATATGACTTACGATTTCGGGCAAAAACAGACGAACAAGCTGGAAAAATGAAACATACGGCTGAACCATTTCCGTGTTGTCATCATGAAGTAATTCAGCCAATCAGATGCCGTCTTCTGGCCATAAAAGTGAGAGCCTCGCCAGTTTCACGACAGTCAGGCTTAGCCCCTGACGGGGATGATTGCTTCTACCATCGAAAGCCCGGGATTTTATCCGAATTTGAAGCGGCAAGTAAACTCCCAGAACTTTTTATGTAAGGACTCCGTCGCGGAAGACTTCGTAGTCATACGTCACATTTGTTTATGTTTAGGATCAACTGCCTGTCCTTGCACGAAGCGTCGGTCCTCTGCAGGTCTTCCTGCATCATTTCGGTACAGTTTCCAGCGTTGCGTCATCTAATTGTACACCAATATTCGCGAAAACCCTTGTGGAAGTACCCAATTGGTTTTTTTTATGTATTGCGAAAAGTAATGGTTCTATAACACTCGCCTTAGGTACGCCCGAATTTACTTTTTGTTATATTCACGAAATACCTTGGCGTTAAACACCAGAAAGATAAACACGTACCATCGAATGTAGTGCTAGCATTCCTTGCTAGCATGCGCCAATTTTACAAAATTGGAAAATGGTTCAGATGGCTCTGAGCACTATGGGACTTAACTTATGAGGTCATCAGTCCGCTAGAACTTAGAACTACTTAAACCTAAGTCACCTGAGGACAACACACACATCCATGCCCACGGCAGGATTCAAACCTGCGACCGTAGCGGTCGCACGGTTCCAACCTGTAGCGCCTAGAACCGTTCGGCCCCTCCGGCCGGCACAAAATTGGAAATTTGTGGTAAGGACAATGGGACCAAACTGCTGAGGTCATCGGTCCCTAGGCGTACGCATTACTTAAACTAACTTACGCTAAGGACAACACAGACACACATACACCCATGCCCGAGGGAGGACTCAAACCTCCGACGGGGGGAAGCCGCGCGAACCTGACAAGACGTCTAAGACCGCAAGGCTACCCCGCGCGCAGATTCCGCATTACGACAACGACTGTGCTGTTTTCTACGTCTCCCTCCCCCTTCCCCACCTCCACACGTTCTATATGCCCGTCACAGCCAGTGCTGCCATCTGCTGCCTGTGAGTGCTTATTGGACCTTGACGTCGAACATTGGCAGTGGTAACATTACTGTCACTGGAACGTGTACATCCATCTAATTTTTATTTAACATCGAGATAAACTGCATGTTATATTTCTGAGACAGCAAAGAACTTGGAAGAGCAGTTGAACGGAATGGATGGTGTCTTGAAAGGAGGATATAAGATGAAAATCAACAAAAGCAAAACAAGGATAATGGAATGTAGTCAAATTAAGTCGGGTGATGCTGAGGGAATTAGATTAGGAAATGAGACACTTAAAGTAGTAAAGGAGTTCTGCTATTTGGGGAGCAAAATAACTGATGATGGTCGAAGTAGAGAGGATATAAAATGTAGACTGGCAATGGCAAGGAAAGCGTTTCTGAAGAAGAGAAATTTGCTACCATCGAGTATAGATTTAAGTGTCAGGAAGTCGTTTCTGAAAGTATTTGTATGGAGTGTAGCCATGTATGGAAGCGAAACATGGACGATAAATAGACAAGAACAGAATAGAAGCTTTCGAAAAGTGGTGCTACAGAAGAATGCTGAAGATTAGATGGGTAGATCACATAACTAATGAGGAAGTATTGAATAGGGTTGGGGACAAGAGAAGTTTGTGGCACAACTTGACTAGAAGAAGGGATCGGTTGGTAGGACATGTTCTGAGGCATCAAGGGATCACCAGTTTAGTATTGGAGGGCAGCGTGGAGGGTAAAAATCGTAGAGGGAGACCAAGAGATGAATACACTAAGCAGATTCAGAAGAATGTAGGTTGCAGTAGGTACTGGGAGATGAAGACGCTTGCACAGGATAGAGTAGCATGGAGAGCTGCATCAAACCGGTCTCAAGACTGAAGACCACAACAACAACATATTTCTGATATTGCTTGACATTAATTTAGGACAGATTTCTCGTATGATTTGGATTTTGAATAATTCCGGTTGGGGCTTTGTAGGGAAGCAGCCTACTCACGCCGTAATAAATTCACATCAGTCTTTCCATTGTGTGCCAGCCTAGTCCGCTGTAACTAGCTCTGACGTCATAAATGTTGCGCAATACTTTAAAAATCAAGCAAATAACCTGAAACGGTTCTAGCATGTCAGGAGTAATAGTAAATTAATATGTGTTGAATATCAGTTCGATAACTTTAACCAAATTCGAAATTTGGACGTTTTTCTGTAAAAATCATTGGCGCAACAGAAAAGAGCTAGAGACTTAAAAATTTATGTTTAGATTCCTTTTTCATAATTATTTAATAGAAACAGTCTTCTGGATCTCACAAATTAAGATTTTAGCTAAAATTCATGATTTTCTGGTTTTTCTCTTAAAAATTAAGGAAGCAAGATAGATTAAGTAGGCTAATAAATAAGGCTATATTTAAGTAGAATGGAGATCCGCTATAACCGTAAAGATGTGAGAAGTTTCATTTGAATAACTATATAACTATAGCGATAGCGTATCTCCAAAGGGCTGGTTCAGAGCTCGTCTACTGCGTGTAGTCTAATTAAATTAATTCTCTCGCCCAAAATGTTTAACTTAGCCACGTCAAACTTTTATTATGATTACTTACGTGTGTGCTGATTGCACATTTAAATTGAGAGCTTCATCGGCCATCAGCAAAAGAAGCTATGATTTATTCGATAACTTAAAGTGGTGCATTATTAGCCCAGCGGCTAGTTGGGAGAGCCGATTTGATCAAGCGTTCCCTTAGGCGTCCGCAGCGCGGCTTTATATATAAGAACGCTGCGTGAGGAAGCAAGGCCCCAGTTCTCTCCAGACGCTGAATAGCACACCATCTGTGTCGGGAGTCGCGTCGCATCGGTATCATTGCTATAAACAGCCTCGGATGCCGTAACAAGTTACTCGGGATACGCGTAACCATGAAATCATTTTCGAGTGAAGTGTTAATTCTGGGATGACTTTAATTATCTATCTTCAGTTTGCGTATGTCGTATTTTCACGTGCCGCGACGGGACAGACATTCTACCATTATTTAGCGTGACGTTTGATGAACCTAATCATCAAATTATGGCGAGCATTCGTTTAAATATTTAATTTGGACAGTTATAGTTGCATCAGCGCATTAGACTCTGAACTGCTCTGTTAGTCAGATTGTGTGGATTCTTTTTTTTTTTTTTTCATCTGTGACTTTCAGAATATACTCAACTATGTTAGAAAATCGTTTTTGATTATGAATCCCAGACAATCTCCTAATTCCTCAGAGCTATAAGCTACAGCTATAAGTGTGTTTCTCAGATGAAGTGGGCACTAGGAATTCTAATTACAGGCTTCACGTTTTGCTAATCACTTTCTGGTTGCCAATATTGTAGTTAGAGAGCCAGTGTTGAGAACGGCAAAGCAACAGCATAAATAATAGGAACACTTATATAACAATTAATTCCACCCGCCGCCGCACATGTGGTTAATCGGCCGGGAAATGCATCTTTTCTACAAACAAAACTTTTTATTGAATAACAGAAATAACTCCACCCGCCGCCCCACAAATGGTTAATCGGCCGTGAAGTGTTTCAACATTCAAACATTTATACAACAGTAAATAACTCCACCAGCCGCCCCACAGCTTGCCTCAGTTAGTTCGAATTGGCGAGGTCCGCTGCTTTTACGAGCTGTGGGGGTTTAGCTAAAGTTCTGCAACATTTGTACGCTGTTTTTTGCGCGCCGTCTGGACCCCGTAATGAATTATCAATTCGGCTGTACGTCCCAGACGCAGCGCCATCCCGGCGGAGGCGGCAGCAGCAGCGGCACACGAGCGCTCGCCGCGCCGGTCGGTTACGCTCCCCTCGGCCGGTCGCATCTGGGGAATTGCGCGCCACGTTTTGCGCGGGCTGGAGGGTCAGCGGCGCTTCGGAAAACAGTGGCGCCTGATTTGCATGTCTGCCGGGCCGACATATTCATGAGGATGCAAATGAAACGGCGCGCACCGCCTCGCCCTATCAGCCTGCGGGCCGGACGACCATCGCGCTGCGATAAGCCCGCCAGCATCTGCCGCGTGCCGCCTCTACTTTACGTCCCCTTAAGATTCACCACGGCTGCGGATTTACATTCCCACCCGCCGATTTCCGCAACAAATCAATTCCGCTGAGTAGTCAGACAGGCAGAAATTTTATCGGGCGCACTTGGAGTAATTTTATTTCGTTATGGTGCTCTCTCTGGGACTATCTGTTGAATTCACAGTACTACTACACGGTCCACTCACATAAATGTGACCATCGCCTGTGTTCGACGTTAACGTGCAATAAACACTCTGTAACAGCAGGTGGCACCACTATCAATGGTGATTATACACTGAAGCTACAAAGAAAGTGATACAGGCATGAGCATTCAAATACAGAGACATGTAAACAGGCACAATATGGCACTGCGGTCGGCAACGCCTATACAGGGTGAAAAGTATTTAAAACGACAAACTCTTGGAGATTGTAGGGGATACCAAAACAAATATTTTTCCCTAATGTCATTTTTTCCTACGAGGAGTATTTAAACCGGTAGAGGAAGATTTCTCTGGCGGCAAACTAATTACAACAACAAACAATTTTCCATTTTTTATGACCAAAAGACAACACATTAACGGAACACAATTTCAATTACAGTAGATTTTCAATTCCATTGACGCGTAAACAAAGGTTGCACCGTCGGATCATGTTCTGTCTGACACGGGCAAAAACCCCAGAAGTATCCTGAATTGTTCTTGCTGCTGCTACTATCCGGGCAACCAGATCCTCTTCTGATGCAACAGGAGTTGCGTAAACAAGGTTGCGCATCTCTCCCCACACAAGAAAGTCCAGAGGGGATCGAGCGGGCCATGGTACAGGACCACCTGTGCCAATCCACGTTTCTGGGAACCGTCGGTCCAGGAATCGACGCACACGACGGCTGAAATGTGCCGGCGCCCCGTCATGTTGGAACCATATGCGTTGTCTTGTAGGGAGCGGGACGTTTTCCAGCAATTCTGGCAATGCTCTGGCGAGAAAATTGTAATAGTGCCTGCCATTTAATGGTCTAGGTAGCAGATACGGCCCAATTAAACAGTCCCCAACAACACCGGCCTACACATTAACGAAGAACCGCACTTGATGAGCGCTAGTAACTGTGGCGTGTGGGTTATCCTCACTCCAAACATGCAAATTGTGCATGTTGAAGACTCCATCACTCCCGAACGTTGCTTCATCGGTAAACAACACAGAGGATGGAAATGTAGGATGCATTTCACACTGTTTCAGGTACCATTGCGAAAACTGTGCTCTGGGTGGATAATCAACTGGTTCCAGGTTGTGGACACGCTGTAAGTGAAATGGACGTAACAACTGCTCTCGAAGGACTGTTCTTACATCCGTCTGATTCGTCCCCATGTTACGTGCAATTGCACGAGTGCTGATTCAAGGATCCTGCTCCACATGCTGCAAGACAGCTTCCTCAAATTGCAGCGTTCTTACCGTGTGACGTCTTCGCTGTCCAGGTAATCTGCTAAATGACCCGGTCTCACGCAGACGTTGGTACACAACAGCAAAGGTCGTATGGTGCGGGATACGGCGATTAGGATATTGTTGTTGATAAACCCGCTGTGCAGCTCGTCCGTTGTGGTAAGTTACCTAGTACGCACCAACCATATCAGTGTACTCACTCCAGGTGTATCGCTCCATTAGAAAACAGAGACAATGCACTACTACACTGGTGGACAGCAGTTGTCTACAACTGAAGAGCGTAATACGCCCTCTAACAATTGAAGATCGTAATACGGCCTCTAACAACTGAAGAGCGTAATACGGCCTCCACCGGTTTAAATAATCCTTATAGGAAAAAAAAGACATTAGGGAAAAATATTTGTTTTGATGTCCCTTACAACCTCCCAGAGTTTGTCGGTTTAAATGCTTTTCACCCTGTATAAGACAGCAAGTGTCTGGCACAGTTGTTAGATCGGTTACTAATGCTACAATCGCAGGTTACCAAGATTTAAATGAGTTTGAACGTGGCGTTATAGTCGGCACGAGGGATGGGAAACAGCATCTCCAAGGTACCGTGAATATCAGGAATCCGATAAAGCCTCGAATCTCCGACATCGTTGTGCCGAAAAATATCCTCTGAGCGGAGTGGCGGCGCGGTTAGAAGCGCCATGTCACGAATCGGGCGGCCACCCCCGCTGGAGGTTCGAGTCCTCCCTCGGGCATGGGTGTGTGTGTTGTCTTTACCGTAAGTTAGTTTAAGTAGTGTGTAAGTCTAGGGACCGATGACCTCAGCAGTTTGGTCCCATAGAAATTCACACACATTTGAACATTTGGAAAATATCCCACAAGAATGGGAACAACGAGGAGACTGAAGAGAATCGTTCAACGTGAGAGAAGTGCAGCCCTTTTGCAAATTGCTGCAGATTTCAATGCTAGGCCATCAGCAAATGTCAGCGTGCGAGCCATTTTACGAAACATCATCGATATGGGCTTTCGGAGCCGAAGGCCCACTTGAGTACCCTTGAGGACTGCACGACACAAAGATTTACCCCTCGCCTGGGCCCGTCAACACCGACATTGGACTGTTGATGACAGGAAACATGTTGCCTGGCCGGACGAGTCTCGTTTCAAAATGTATCGCCGGCCGCAGTGGTCTCGCGGTTCTAGGCGCTCAGTCCGGAACCGCGCGACTGCTACGGTCGCAGGTTCGAATCCTGCCTCGGGTATGGATGTGTGTGATGTCCTTAGGTTAGTTAGGTTTAAGTAGTTCTAAGTTCTAAGGGACTGATGACCACAGATGTTAAGTCCCATAGTGCTCAGAGCCATTTGAACCATTTAGCCAAACTGTATCAAAATAAAAAAGTTCAAATGTGTGTGAAATCTTATGGGACGTAACTGCTAAGGTCATCAGTCCCTAACCTTACACACTACTTAACCTAAATTATCCTAACGACAGACACACACACACCCATGCCCGTCAAACTGTATTGACCGGATGGACGTGTACGGGTATGGAGACAAACTCATGAATCCATGGATCCGCGTATCAGGAGGGGACTATTCAAGCTGGTTGAGGCTCTGTAATGGTGTGGGGCGTCTGGAGTGAGAGTGATACGGAACCCCTGATATGTATAGATATAACTCTGACGGGGGACACGTACATAAGCTTCCTGCATCATCACCTGCACCCGTTCATGTCCATTGTGTATACCGACGGAGTTGGGTAATTCCAGCAGGACAATGCGACACCCCACACGTCCAGAATTGCTAGAGAATGGCTCCAGGAGCACTCTTCTGAGTTTGAACACTTCCGCTGGCCACCAAACTCGCCAGACATGAACATTATTGAGCATATCTAAGATGGCTTGCAAAGTGTTGTTCAGAACTCTTACACATTTATGGACAGCTCTGCAGGATTCATGGTGCCAGTTTCCTTCAGACATTAGTGGAGTGCATGCCACGTCGTATTGCGGCACTTCTGCGCGCTCGCTGGGCCCTTACACGGTATTAGGCAGGTGTACCAATTTCTTTGGCTCTTCAGTGTATAAAGCGTGTAGGGGGCACGCGGATAACAGCACTGTCATTGTCATAATGCGGAACGGGAGCGATTTGTCTGACGTCTAAATGAGCACGGTCATTGGCTTTTGGGTCAAGAATGGAAGCATTCCCGAAATTGCTAAGTTTGTAAGCCGTTCTCGTGTCGCCGTTGTTTAAGTATACCTTGCGCGGCAAAATGGCGCTATCCATAATCAGAGACAAGGCAGTTGTGGTTCATCACGGGCAATGTATGACAGGTGAACGACGGGTGCAGAGGTGTGTACAGTTGGAGGAAACGATACTGCATTGGTGTTGCCTCACGAAGACGACCATTGCGAAGTCTGTCATTCGCATTCGTCTCTCTGTACTTTCTCCACACCTCGCATGCACTACCTTGAGTGACATGTAACCGATCGCAACATCTTGCTGCGTATGACCTGGTGAAAGTGTGTTGTATGCCTCTACGTGGCACGTTACTGCATTACTGAACACAACTGAATGAAACTGTTGTTGATACTAGAGTGCTCCCTGTGTGTTGCTGCGGCAACGGTAAGTTTATATGACTAAGAAACGGCAACAAAGCATGCCAGTAGTAAACACAGTCCAGTATATGGCCTCTATCTGGATAAGGCATGAAGTGCCTAGTTGAGTGAGACCTCTGCCATCGTAAATTATATTTTACTATAGTATTCCAAATTTTTCTTGAGCAGCGTAGGATAATAACACGCAACTAGCGTTGTTCTACTACTACCTGCGCCACCAGATAACTACCTCAAAAAGCTACACTCTACGCCGTACCAAACTACGTGCGTATCATAAACTCTTTTAAAATATTACAAACAACTGATGATTTGCATAGAAAAGGCAACAAAAGGAATTCTCGGTGTTAGAGCTCACGACGTAGTTCATACAAAAGACTTTTGGATTAATACACTTAATCAAGCTCAAACTTGTTAACTACAAGTGGAAATGCTCTCGGTCACAGTGCACACACCCACACTCCTATTTGCCATCGACCAACAGCCACCACTTATCACACGACAACCACGGACTTCGTCGCTTCCACATACGGCGTCGCATCAAGCATAAAGTTACCAGTGTGCAAACGTCAGCTGCAGAAGCACTCAGATGGTGCTCCTCTTGATTTGCAGAAGCCCCTCTGTTCGCCTCGTCTGGGATCATTGCCTGTCCGGCTGGGAAAGGCACACCGACCGCTCTATCAGGCTTTTGTGTGCACACAGCAGCCACACCCCTGGCAGCCCACAGTGACATCTGGCTGACGGTACTGTAGAACACCAGTATCTCGGGGCCCTTGTCCCGTGCTCTGCCCAGATCATGCTCGTTCATCTCCGTACAGGGGCTGGACACTAACACGATGAGGCCCAGCCTCCCCATCCCCTTCAGCTGTGGGTGCATGGACCGTGCTTTCGAACGTCAACATTGAAGGTGTCGAGTTCAACGTGCTGCTAAACGCTATGAAACTACCCGACTCGTGCATCGCTGCATGTGCCTCAGCGTGGTTCACGCAATCGGTGTGCGATCCAACGGCAGTTGTGGGCTGTATGTGACCCGCACATCACACTATTTACGATATGTATGGGCACAAAATTCCTGCCTTAGCTTTATTAAAACGCACATTTGCTCCTTTGTCCATATGACAGCTATGGAGTTCTGTCTGTAGTACACATACACTATGTGATCAAAAGTATCCCAAAACTTGGCTGATAATGACTTACGAGTTTGTGGCGCCCTCCACAAGTAATGCTGGAATTCAATATGGTGTTGGCCACCCTTAGCTTTGATGACAGCTTCCACTCTCGCAGGCATACGTTCAGTCAGGTACCGGAAGGTTTCTTGGGGAATGGCAGCCCATTCTTCACCGAGTGCTGCACTGAGGAGAGGTATAAATGTCGGTTGCTGAGGCCTGCCACGAAGTAGGCGTCCCAAAACATACCAAAAGTGTTCTTTAGGATTCAGGTGAGGACTGTGCAGACCACTCCATTGCAGGGATGCTCTTTTAGTGTAACCACTCCGCTACAGGCCGTGAATTATGAACAGGTGCTCGATCTTGTTGAAAGATGCAATCGCCATCCCCGAATTGCTCTTCAACAGTGAGAATCAAGAAGGTGCTTAAAACATCGATGTAAGCATGTGCTGTGATAGTGCCACGCAAAACAACAAGGAGTGCAAGCCCCTTCCATGAAAAACACGACCATACCATAACACGACCGCCTTCGAATTTTACTCTTGGCACTACTCACGGTGGCAGATGACGTTCATCGGGCATTCGCCATACCCTCACCCTGTCATCGGATCTCCACGTTGTGTACCGTGATTCGTCACTCCACACAGCGTTTTTCCAGTGTTCCAGTGTTCAATCGTCCAATATTTAAGCTCCCTACACCAAGCTAGGCGTCGTTTGGCATTTACAGGCGTGATGTGAGGCTTATGAGAAGCCGCTCGAACGTGAAATCCAAGTTTTCTCACCTCCCGCGTAACTGTCATACTACTTGCAGTGGATCCTGATGCAGTTTGGAATTCCTGTGAGATAGTCTGGATAGATGTCTGCCTATTACACATTACGACCCTCGTCAACTGTAGGCGGTCGCTGTCAGTCAGCAGACGAGGTCGGGCTGTACGCTTTTGTGCTGTACGTGTCCCTTCACGTTTCCACGTCACTATCACATCCTCAGACTTTTAGTTATTTAGGGTCAACAGCCAATTTTCGCACCATTCAGATATTTTTTCTAAATCGTTTTTCAGTTTGTTTTGATCTTCTGGTGACTTTATTAGTCGACAATCGACAGCGTCATCTGCAGAAAACCGAAGACGGCTGCTCAGATTGACTCCCAAATCGTTTATACAGATAAGGAACAGCAAAGGGTATGTAACACTACCTTGGAGAACGCCAGAAATCACTTCCGTTTTACTCGATGACTTCCCGTCAGTTCCTACGAACTGTGACTCTCTGACAGCAAATAACAAATCCAGTCACATAACTGAGACGATATTCTGTAAGGACGCAATTTCACTACAAACCTCTTGTGTTGTACAGTGTCAAAAGCCTTCGGGAAATCCAGAAATATGGAATCGATGTGAAATCCCTTGTCAATAACACTCAATACTTCATTCGAATAAAGAGCTAGTTGTGTTAAACAAGAACGATGTTTACTAAACCCATGTTGACTGTGTGTCAATAGACCCTTTTCTTCGAGGTAATGCATAATGTTCGCACACAATATATGTTCCAGAATCCTGCTGCTTATCGACGTTAATGATATGGGCCTGCAATGAAGTGAATTACTCCTACTACCTTTCTTGAATATTGGAGTGACCTGTGCAACTTTCCAGTCTTTGGGTACAGATCTTTCGTCGAGCGAACGGTTGTATATGAATGTTAAGTATGGAGCTAATGCATCAGCATGCTCTGAAAGGAACATAATTCGTATACAGTCTGGACCAGAAGATATGCTTTTATTAAGTGATTTAAGTTGCTTCACTACCTCGAGGATATTTACTTCTACGTTACTCATGTTCGCAGCTGTTCTTGATTCGAATTCTGGAATATTTACTTCGCCTTCTTTTGTGAACGCATTTCGGAAGGCTGTGTTTAGTAACTCTGCCTTGGCAGCACTGTCTTCGACAATATCTCCATTGCTATCTCGTAGGGAAGGCGTTGATTGTTTCTTGCCACTAACATATTTCACACACGACCAGTATCTCTTTGGATTTTCTGCCAGGTTTCGAGACAAAGTTTCGTTGTGGAAACAGTTATAAGCATCTCGCATTGAAGTCCGCGCTAAATTTCGAGCTTCTGTAAAAGATCGCCAATGTTGGAGATTTTGCGTCTGTTTAAATTTGGCATGTTTGTTTCGTTGTTTCTGCAACAGTGTTCTGACCGGTTTTGTGTCCCAAGGAGGATCAGCTCCATCGTTTGTTAATTTATTTCGTATAACTCTCTCAGTTGCTGCTGATACTGTTTCTTTGAATTCAAGCCACATCTGGTCTGCACTTATATCATTAACTTGGAAGGAGTGGAGATTGTCTCTCAGGAAGGCGTCAAGTCGATTTTTATCTGCTTTTTTGAATAGGTATATTTTTCATTTATTTTTGGAGGATTTGGGGATTTCAATATTCAATCTCGCTGCGACAACCCTGTGTTCACTAATCCCTGTATCCGTTTTGATGCTCGTTATTAATTCAGGATTATTTGTTGCTAACAGGTCAAGTGTCTTTTTACAACCGTTTACTATTCACGTGGGCTCATGAACTAACTGCTCGAAATAATTGTCGGAGAATGCGTTTAGCACAATTTCGGGTGATGTTTTATGCGTACCTCCGGAATTAAACATGTATTTTCTCCAGCATATCGAAGGCAAATTAAAGTCACCACCAACTACATTCGTATGAATCGGGTACGTATTTGAAATCAAACTCAAGTTTTATTTTATCTTTTCAGCAACTGTATCATCTGAATTGGAAGGTCAGTAAAAGGGCCCAATTATTATTTTATTTCGGTTGCCAAAAATGGCCTCTGGCCATACTACCTCACAGGAACTATCTACTTCAATTTCAGGACAAGATAAACTACTTCTAAAAGCAACAAACACGCCATCGCCAACAGCGTTTAGCCTATCCTTTCGGAACACCGTTAGGTTCTTCGCAAAAATTTCGGCTGAGCTTATATCCGGCTTTAGCCAGCTTTCAGTGCCAATAACGATTTGAGCATCGGTGCTTTCTATTAGCGCTTGGAGCTCTGGCACTTTCCCAACACAGCTACGACAATTTACAACTGTTATACCGATGGTTCCTGTATCTACATTCTTCCTGTGTTCGACCTGCACCCTTTGTGACTGAAGTCCTTCTTGTGTTTTGCGGGACCCTCTAACCTAAAAATCGCCCAGTGCACGCCACACAGCCCCTGCTACCCGTGTAGCCGCCTCCTGTGTATAGTGGACACCTGACCTATTCAGCGGAACCCGAAACCCAACCACCCTTTGGCGCAAGTCGAGGAATCTGCAGCCTACACGGTCGCAGAACCGTCTGAGCTACTCGGCTCTGCACCAGAGGTCCGCAATCGGTCCTGTGGACTATGCTGCAAATGGTCAGCTCTGCTTCCATCTTGCAAGCTAGACTGGCAGCCTTCACCACTTCTGTTAGCCGCTCGATGCCAGAGAGAATCTCTTCTGATTCAAAGTGACACACATCATTGGTACCGAGGTGAGCAACCACCTGCAGATGGCTGCAGCCTGTGCTCTTCATGGCAGGCGGGAGGACCCATTCCACATCTGGAATGACTCCACCCGGTATGCACACTGAGTGCACATTGGTTTTCTTTCCCTTCTTACAGCCATGTCCCTAAGGGGCCCCATAACGCGCCTGACGCTGGAGATCTCAGCTATCAATAATCCCACCCTCTGTAACTGTCCGGATCTTGCAGGCTGAGTGGTTTCTTCTGAAACAGGACAGGCGACGGCATCTGGCTCAGCGACGGTGTCAGCCACAGACAGCACCTGGAACCTGTTTGTCAGACAAACCGAGGAGGCCTTACGCGCGGCCGCCTGGGAAGTCTTCCGCCGCCTGCTACGCCCCGGGGTGACCTCACATTCGACCACAGGTGAGGGGTCAACCTCAGTGCGAGCAGTAACTGGAGTGGCCACAGGTGAGGGCCGATCGGGGAACTCGGACATGCTGGACGTCCGTTGGATCCCCACGGCCGGCCCACAACAGTGGTACTCATCCACTACAGCCTCAAGCTGTGTAACCGAAGTCATCACAGCCTGAAGCTGAGAGCGAAGTGTCACCAACTCGGCTCGCATCCGCACACAACAATCACAGTCTATGTCCATACTAAAAGCCGTGGAAAACGAAACTATGCAGATAAACGGACTATCGGCACGTCCTACGCAACTCTGCTGTAGACCCTGACGAAAACGCGGGAACTGTGTCTAATAAATTAGATTAATACGCAGAGATTCAAAAACCTAACTACCGAAACACTCAGGTGAAACTATATACTTCGCCCCTGATTAGAGACTTGTGATATGTCACAAAATCTGTTTACTTTCCGAAACGAACGAAAACGGGAAAACTGTGGCTATTAGATACTAAATTAACGCGCAGAAACTCAAGAAAATAAACTATGAAAGCACGCAGATGGTATTATAAAATTCGCTCCTGGTTAGGAACTCGTAAAAGTCACAATATCGGCTGCTTGTGTCTCGGCCGGCTACTGCTGGAGTGTATTGTGCTATTTTCATGATACTAAAGAAACTACTTCAGAGCGTTCGTCATCACAAAAATGCAAGCGAACTCCTCCGTGACAACGCAAGGTTTCCCACACGTCTGTACACCCGAGATGAGGGCACAAAACTTCATGAAACTGTTCTTCCTGATCCATGCTACACCCCGGGTTTCTCACCTTCCTACTTCCATCTGTTTGGGCCAATGAAAGATGCATTTGATACGAAGCATTACGTGGATGACGGGAGGTTATTAATGTAGGAAGACGTTTTCTCCGATGTCGACCGTGTGAGGTAACGGGCGAGTTGTGACGCCTTGAAAATATTCTAAGTTCGGAGTTGGCGTGGCCACGCTGGAGCCTCTCGGCGGACCGCGGCTTGCCGCCGGCCGTGTGGTGACGAACTTTAGCCAGGGTCCAGGCCGACCACGTGGCTGGGAATTCCTTGGTGACGCTGAGTCGGTGAAAGAGACTTGTATGCCGAGAGTGCCAAAGATGGCGGACTTTCTGAAACAATCATGGCAGACATTTCACTGTTCGTTTAGAAATTAATAGTAGCCGGATGAATCATGATACCTCAAAAAGAAACATGTAGATTACCATTATTTGCACAACGATTCTGATGGTTTATCTTTATTAGTTTAAAGTTTAGTATCTGTCGATAAATTATACAAGTAACACTCAGCAACGAATTTCCAAAATCTAAACGGTTCATCCGATTTTGTCGTAAGACATGTCTTTAGAAAGCTATTACTGTAAACCTAAATTGGTATAAATCACAGGCATGTAACTTGAACAGTACATGAGTTATTGGAGGTCAAAGTGGCCGATTACTATCGATCGCGTCAGGCCGTAAGTACTCCACAGTTACACGAAAAAACGGTAGCAGCATGCTTATAAACATATTTATTTGTTTATATCCGATATATACTATTCATGATGAAATTGGTCAGTTATTTACTGTGTTTTAGAAAGCACAGACACATTAGGCTACTGGCCTACCTTTTGTTTCTATGCCTTTGATATATGTTTATTTGATTTGTTTATGTATTTAATAATGTGTGTCACAGCGTGTTTATGGTCCAGCAGTAGGAATGTTTATTTAATTTCAAGTTATTTAAATGTAAATCCAGTATTTCGAATGTGTTTCAGAATGTTTGTGAGTGTACGTTGGCTTGGAGACGTGACGGGAGCGCTATCGCCAGTCACAGCACTCGTTACAGAAGGTGGCGACTACCGAAGTGAATGGAGGTGGAGTTCTGAGTAGTGCGGCGCGAGGAACAGTCGCAGAGGACACGGGAGAGTGCTGGACGGTCGCAGGAACTACGTTGGTGGGGCAGTTTGCGCGTGATCGCGAGAGATATAAATATTTCGTAGTGTCGACCTGTGCACTTATGAGATTTCTGTCGCTTCTGCAGTGAAGACGTAGTATGCGTTTAGAAGTGGATATCTCGTGAGCTTATGTTGTTTTAATTACGCGAAGTAGGAATCTATTATTTCCCTCCTGTTATTCAACTTATATTTTATTTAGTTACTGGACCATCGACACCAGTAAGTGTTTTGCAGTAATAAACGGTATTCTAAATGGTACTTCTGCTATCGTACTCATCCTCTGAAAGTCGTTAAGATACTGCCTTCAGATTTTATTTAATTGCAATCTTTCATTTATAAGTACTATGTTGCGTTAAAAATTCGCAATTGCCGAGTGATAGGAACCTTCGACCATTCGATTCATGTGTCTATTCACATTGTGTACTGTAGATGCGGCAGCTACGTATCCCAGCCCCTAGAGCAGGTGTCTCCAAACTACGGCCCGCAGGCCGGCAAACCGGCCCGCCTTAGCTGGCCGGACATCCCCGGTATCCGGCCCGCCAAATATTTGAGGTGGTACCTAGACTGCCAACCATTGAGTTTCGAGGCCTATCGCGGCCAATACACCGCTACATTGTCGGAGCTCTATCTTTACAAAGCGGAAGGTCATGGTTAAACTTGTGGCTATCCACAATAAACAGACAGACCATTCTCCGATTTTCAGATTTTCCTTGTCTCTTCGAATTCAAACTTTGAATTGTCCCACACTTCGTCTTCTCACCTACTAGTACAGCCCATAAAACACTAAAAAACTCGTGAGACACTCGCAACATATCCACAATCACGCAACAGAGCTATCAAATATATGCTCTGGCTCTGCTACTCGCTACAAGACTACACAACTAAACTTATTGTTGCGCCGCTTGAAATAACAATGCGTCGACATACTCTACCTCTGTTAAGTCTTGCAATAATAGTGTTGCTAACAATGATTTTGAATTTCGTTAACTTGCTGGACGTTTTCGTGAAGAACGTGCAGTGACATACTTTTTTGTCGGTGAAATTCGCCAGAATAAAATACGCCAGAATTTCGGTCAGGTACGTCCACCGATCAAAATTATGTAATTAAATAAAAATCGTAGTTCGTTTCAGTGCTAGCTATTCCCACAATCTTAGATTTTTGCGATTTCATCTTTCCTTTAGCCTTACATTACGGTGATCATGGAGTGCTAGGGTGCTTTAATCCCACTAGGTAGATCTTGGCCCTTATGACTTCGTGTAGGAGTCAGTGTGGCCCGCAGACTAAAAAGTTTGGAGACGTCTACCCTAGACAACGAAACCAGCCAAAACTTTTAATATTTCACCTCTGAGTCAGATGGTACGTAGTTCAGGACCACCACACCCCATCTCATCATTCTTTTATTTGAGAGCTCGCAACCGGAAGAGTGGTACCTGGCGAGTATAGAGGCCCCCCTAGTAGGGGCGTCGCACCGAACGGAGGCTGTGTTTAAATGTAGCGCTTTGTAGCCGAAGAAGTGAGGAATCATGTGGTGTATTGGCATCCTGAATAAAACCGACCTGCTTTCAAAAAAAAAAAAAAAAAAAAATGGCTATGAGCACTATGGGACTCAACTCCTGAGGTCATTAGTCCCCTAGAACTTAGAACTAGTTAAACCTAACTAACCTAAGGACATCACAAACATCCATGCCCGAGGCAGGATTCGAACCTGCGGCCGTAGCGGTCTCGCGGTTCCAGACTGCAGCGCCTTTAACCGCACCGCCACTTCGGCCGGCGACCTGCTTTCAGAGAAGAAAGTGTTACATTACTTATAGAACGGCCCTCGTATGTGACATGTAAAAACTGAAAGAGGAGGTCAAGGCTCGAATACACTAGCCAGGTTCAAATGCATGTAGTCCGCATTAGACATGAAGAGGTTTCCCGCAGAATAGACCAGCGCGGA
Source organism: Schistocerca piceifrons (assembly GCF_021461385.2). NCBI lineage: Eukaryota > Metazoa > Arthropoda > Insecta > Orthoptera > Acrididae > Schistocerca > Schistocerca piceifrons. The sequence continues at coordinate 292,617,372 of NC_060142.1, forward strand.
GAGCCGCATCAAACGAGTCTTCGGATTGAAGGCCAGAAAACAAGGACGGTGAGAGAGGGAATGGAAGGCGCCGTGGGCAGCAGATGTTTGCTCTGCTGGGCTGCGGGGAGCACGTATAGCGGTGCGGCTGGTGTGGGGATAGAGACGCGTCTGTGTGTTCTGGAAGCGGGTGTGGGGCACTCAGCAACAAGTGGCACAGTGCAGCGCAAACGCTCCACCGGCCAGCTAAGTCTTCGCCCTCTGGCGCACTGCAGTCTCCCCCGCTGCGGCTATCTGCGGCTTAGCCGCACAGCTTTCTGTCCAGACTCTGCCGCGAAGGTGATTGCTAACTCGGTACCTGCACATTCTCTCCTAGCAAAAAGTCACACACTATATGAAGTTACTGGATACTCACATTTATAGTGCTAAAACTACCTAGGCTGCTGTATACGGTCACAAGTAACGTACACTGCTGGCCACCGTAAACGCAACACCCTGAAGGAAGCATCCGAATCAAGTGAAATTTACACCATGGGTTTGCAACGATGAGATATGCAACTGATTAGAATTTCATCGCAGACACACATCACGTGCGCCTGTGGCGCCACCTCATAGCGCCATTTAAGGCTTGGCGATTTCGACGAGTGTACGTTCGGCACGTGTGTTTACCTTGTGGTTGTTTCACAAGACGATCAGTTATGCCTCGTAGACAACAGCGAACATCGTTTGATCAAGTATCCGAGTTCGAAAGAGGAAGGATAGTGGCTTACCGAGATTGTGGATTATCATACAGAGAAATCGCTAGTCGTGTTGGACGAAACCAAACAACTGTAATGCGGATATGTGACCGTTGGATGCAGGAGGGTACGACGGACCGACGTGGTCGATCGCATTCACCTCGGTGCACCACTGCACGTGCTGATAGGCAAATTGTGCGCATGGCAGTGACGGATCGCTCAGTGACATCCCGAACCATAGCACAGCACATTGCGTCTGTAACGCATCATTCAGTGTCTGCGCGTACCATTCGACGCCGTTTACAGCAGAGTGGTCTGTCCGCAAGACGTCCATTGCTTCGTCTACCATTGACGCAGAACCACAGACGTCTCCGTCGCCAATGGTGTGATGAAAGACGGATGTGGACGGCAGAATGGAATGACGTTGTCTTCACTGACGAGGCACGCTTCTGTCTGCAGCACCACGATAGTCGGATTCGAGTGTGGAGACACCGTGGAGAGAGGATGCTGGACAGCTGCATTATGCACCGCCACACTGGTCTTGCACCGGGTATTATGGTATGGGGCGGTATTGGATATTACTCTCGCACACCTCTAGTACGCATTGCCGGTACTTTAAATAGCCGGCGCTACATATCCGAGGTGCTGGAGCCAGTTGTCCTTCCTTACCTTCAGGGCTCGGCCACAGCCATATTTCAACAGGATAATGCGCGACCGCACGTGGTACGCATTGTCCAAAGGTTCTTCGTCAATAACCAGATTGAAGTGCTTCCCTGGCCGGCTCGCTCTCCGGATCTTTCGCCGATAGAAAACATGTGGTCCATGGTTGCTCAACGAGTGACCCAGATTACATCCCCAGCTGCCACACCAGATGATCTTTGGCAACGTGTGGAAGCTGCTTGGGCTGCTGTACCCCAGGAACACATCCAACGTCTCTTTGACTCAATGCCGAGACGTGTGGCAGCGGTGATCTCCAACAATGGCGGCTACTCTAGCTACTGATTCTGGCAGGAACCACATGTCGCAGACGGCTGTAAACGTAATCATTTGATACTTGGTCAACATGTTATCTACAAAATAAATTTTGTTGTGCTACCTCTTGTCTTTCTTGGTGTTGCATTTACGGTGGCCAGCAGTGTAGATAATGGTAGTTTCCCCAGCAGCTATGGTCAGTTACAATCGTAACCGTGTAACGTATATGTTAGGCGATCGGGAGTTACCTCGTTTCGATCGCTTTATTTGAGTATGAGATGAGTGTTTTATTACACTGAAGCGCCAGAGATACCGGTGTAGGCATGCGTATTCAAAAACAGAGATACATAAACAGGCGGGAGACCGTGCTGCGACCGGAAACGCCTATATAGGACAAGAAGTGTCTGGCGCATTTATTAGATCGGTTACTGCTGATACAGTTGCAGGTTATTAAGATTCAAGTTAGTCTGAACGTGGTGTTACAGTCGGTGCACGAGAGATGGGACACAGCACCTCCGAGTACCGATGAAGTGGGGATTTTCCCATTGCCGATTTCAGTGCTGGGCCGTCGACAAGTGTCAGCGTGCGAACCATTCAACGAAACATCATCGACATGGGAATTCTGAGCCCAAGGTCCACTCGTGCACCCTTGATGACTGCACGACACAGAGCTTTACGCCTCGCCTGGGCCCGTCAACACCGACATCGGACAGTTGATGACTGGAAACATGTTGCCTGGTCGGACGAGTCTCGTTTCAAATTGTATCGAGCTGATAGACGTGTAGGGGTAGGGTGACATTAGTCGAGTCAATACCACTTCGTGTTGCGGCTCTTCTGCATACCTGGGGGTGGGGGTGGGGGGAGGGGGCTACACGATATTAGGCAGTTGTACCAGTTTCTTTGGCTCTTCAGTGTAGATTCTCCTAAAACCCGGAAGCGGTAAACGGTCTAGAAACTGAGTGAGACTATACAAAAGGACATGTAACCTACGGAACATTTTTGTTCCACATAGTACAATCCTGTCTATTACTTACAAATAAATAGTATTTATAGCACAGTTGAATTTGTCAATATTTAATTCAGGTATTATTCGAAAATCGTTGATTTGTAACACGAAACGGAAGGTTGTAGTAGTAAAAATAGAGTTATCATACAACGTTAGTAAACACAATATTCTCAAAAGAAAGGTAAATATTTTTAAAAAATTCGTGAAACAAAAACATGTTAAAAATCGCTTTAATACTTCAATGAGCTTATATAAAGCATGCATATGTTATTCACAAACAACTTTCGCGCCTATTAGTAATAACAGGAAACTCTTGCCTTTGATCATAATGAAGAACTTTCTATTCAGTACAAAATACAACACTTGTAATACAGATTCTTTTATGTTGGTAGACGTACACTGTACTTGCATCAAAAGTAATTCCAAAAAAATGGTTCAAATGGCTCTAAGCACTATGGGACTTAACTTCTGAGGTCATCAGTCCCCTAGAACTTAGAACTTAGAACTACTTAAACCTAACTAACCTAAGGACATCACACACATCCATGCCCAAGGCAGGATTCGAACCTGCGACCGTAGCGGACGCGCGGTCCAGTCTGTAGCGCCTAGAACCGCTCGGTCACTCCGGCCGGCTAAAGTAGTTCCTTTTCTTACACAAGAGCGCAGACGTAACGCTGTCACAAATTTTTATTAATTATAAAATGCAATTTATATGTTCTAAGGATATAGAAAACACAATGAACTGACACTGAACGATGTGCAGTGCTCATTACGTGCATAATAAACAAAAAAACAAGAGGAATTCGTCGGCTCCCAGTTTTTGTCTCACACTTTCATTTATGTTTCCTCCCCTACCAAAGCTACCAATACTGTCGGTAATCCTACCATTTACTACGCCATTCATGTATTGTAGCAAAACGACCGCATCATAATTTTGGTAGAGCTCAACTGGCTACCAGATGTCACGAGAGGCGGGTCACTGGTATAAAAGGGGGAGGGGGGGATGGGGGGGGGTGAGATTTTGTTGTCAGTAGAGAAGAGGTACAACAGTATGCGTCGTTTAGAACAGCTCAGTGACTTGGAATGTGGTCTAGTCATTGGTTGTCACCTCAGTAAGAATAATCCATCAGGAACGTTTCTCCCCTTTTATAGCTGCCCAGGTTGACTGCTGGTGATGTGACTGTGAAGTCGAAGCGCGAAGCAGCAACCGGAGCTAAACCAAGATGAGGTACGCCTCATGTAGTGACGGAGAGGGATCGTCGAGCCTTATGAAGGATAGTTGTAACTAATCACTGGGAATCAGCGGCAGGAATCACTCGTGAGGTAAAAAGTGCTGCCAGCAGTCCATCTAGCACAATGACTGAGCCTAGTGAGCTAAAAAGAATAGAATACGACGGTCGAGCAACTCCTCATAACCCATACATTTCTGTAAGTCAGAGCTAAGTGAAGCTTGAGGTGGTGTAACGATGACGCCACTGGATAGTGGATGACTTGAAACGAATGATCTGGAGTGATCAATCACGCAATACTCTGTGGCAATCCTATAGAGGGGTTTGGGTTTTGTGAATGCCTGGAGAATGTTATCTGGCTTCGATTGTAGTGCCAAAAGTTAAGAGTGGACGAGATGGTGCAACGGTACGACGGTGCTTCTCATGGCTAGGATGTGGCCCCCTTAACATGCTTAAGAAACCGCTGAGTGCGGAAGTATTTGAACACATTTGCAGCCTGATTTACACGTAACGCTTTTATTTTTGCACTCTCTTTACTGTAAACTGTTCAAAATCAGTTGATCCTTTTGGTGAACACCGCTTTCGTTGCTACACGATCCACTTCATTGAACTTAGGAACCAAAGCGGCATATGTCTTCCTTTCTGGTTCAAAATGGTTCAAATGGCTCTTAGTACTATGGGACTTATCATCAGGTCATCAGTCCGTTAGAACTACTTACACTTAACTAACTTAAGGACATTACACACATCCATGGCCGAGGCAGCATTCGAACCTGCGACCGTAGCAACAGCGCGGTTTCGGACTGAAGCGCCTAGAACCGCTCGGCCAAAGCCGCCGGCTTTCTTTCTGGTCCCGGTTGCTGTAATGCTTAGATTTTAGTCGCCATAGTCAAGGAAAATTTTGGTACAGCTCTATGAACTGCGTGAAAAATTTGAGAGTCCAGTGTCGCGAGTCTGCCATTTATTTTCGCCACTATACGTACCAAACTGAACCTCTAGTGTCACCAAGAATCGACTGACAGCAGAGCTAAGTTTGAGCGATAAGACTGTCATGCGCCTGCATGCACAGACTTGTCGGCAGTCTTGTATGTACACAAAACTCGAGCCCGACAGTCTTTTGCGCCAGTGTCGAACTTCACTCATTTCATGCAAGACTGTCCAACTTCGGTCCACACGTAATGTTTTGTGTGACAAATTTGGCAGGATCAAGCAAGACTGAGACAAAACGTTACGTATAGACCAGGCTTTAGTGCATTGTGTCCTGCGTACAGTAGAGGAACGATTTCGAATTCACGACTGATTATATCAGCATGACAATGCACCTTGTCATAAAGCAGCTAATGTAAGGCATCTATTTGTAGACAGTAAGGTTCTTGAAACCGACTGTCCTGCCCAGAGACCTGACCTGAACCCAATGGAACACCTTTGAGATGAGTTTTAACGTCGACTTCTCTTCAGACCCCAGCGTCCAAGAACAATCCGGTAATGTACAGTGAGGACATTAGCTGTTCATTGGGTACGCATTCGACGTAATTTTAATTGCTGTTGAACATTCGACACCAGGTATAGCACGCCACATTACGTGATTCAAAAATCCGAGAAACGAAAACATATTTGATAATATACACCACGTGATCGTGTCTCGATTAATTGTTGACTGTGTAGTACAACGTCGAACGCCTTTGGTAAATGTAGGAAGACGCAATCTGCGTTCAGTTACATCTACTGTTTGCTCTCCTATCTTTATTCATGCCAGTATCTCGTGAGGCTTGTTGTCATTATGGGAGATATGAATCATTTGATCTGTTATTTCATGCTTAAATATTATTTATTTCACTGTGTGTGTGTGTGTGTGTCTGTGTGTGTGTGTGTCTGTTTTTGCATTTGGATGCCCATAGTGGAATACTTCATGTGCAACTGGAGGAGGACAATTGGAGCAACTCAGAATATGGGACAGTGTTACCTCAACACCCTGGGAACATCAGAGTTCATGTCCCGGTGAAATATTGGAACCGTGCTACAATATAAACTGCGACTGAGATAGAATGTACGCTGGCAGAAATAAAAAGTGTGACGCTACGAAGCATCTGTTCTGTATTTATGTGGTGATGTACGTCACGTAATGGGTATTACAAGGCTAAATTTTCATTTAATTTGGAGCTGATATCCATGCCGGCCGTTGTGACCGAGCGGTTCTAGGCGCTTCAGTCCGGAACCGCGCTGCTGCTACGGTCGCAGGTTCGAATCCTGCATCGGGCATGGATGTGTGTGATGTCCTTAGGTTAGTTAGGTTTAAGTAGTTCTAAGTTCTAGGAGACTGATGACCTCATATATTAAGCCCCATTGTGCTCAGAGCCATTTGAACAATTTGAACTGATGTCCATCATCAACATCAGTTTGAGGTATACCTTGTGGCACTCAAGCAAACAGCCTTGGAATGTTATCTTCAAGAATTTCTAGCCATATCTGAAACACGTGCAGTTCATGAAGATCGCTGGATTGAGGATAGCAGGTATTGGGACTACTTCCTACACGACGGCACAGAGTGGTACAGCAGGAGTCGTCATAGGGAAGCTGGACAGGAGTAGAAATGATTAGTGAAGACACAAGTGCCGTAGTCAGAAGTACTACTGTTGTTGCCACACATGTCTGCCGGGTCCATTGCGGCACCACTCCCTCCGCAGTCATTGCACTACAGGCAACTGTTTGTTGGTATGATGTTCCCGTGTCCCTCAGGTCAATGAATCGAACTTTCTCGAAGTCCGAAAGATGGCGCGATAGTTGCACGGAAATGCTGTACTGTGAATTATGCCTAAAAAAATTCCAGATAGTAATCATCGTGTCTTCAAACCATTCTTCCGGCAGGAATGACGCTTTTCTGTAATGAAAATTAGCTCACATAGGGGTGAAAGTTTATCTGACAGATATGGTCTATTTGGTAACCTTCGGTGTTTATGTTGTAACATCACCATTTTCATATATAGCGTCCCACCTAACTCCGAAAGTAAACATATATGAGAAACGCAATTGACTCATGTATATTTTTCTACGGTAATGTAACCTAGAGGTGCAGTTAGTGATTGCAAACGTTTCACTGTTCTAAACCGCATGCCTTCTGAAATACGTATACTCTAAAGAATTGCAACGGCACCGTAGCTTCTGCCGTAATGTGCAGAGTATGGGCTGCCCACAGTATGCTTCAGGACAGTGCAGGCAACCCGCATTACAGCGTTACGGCAGAAACAGTGGCACCATCTCCATTGTTTAAAGTCGTAGTATTCCAGAAGTTATAAGGTTTGGAGCAGTGTAACCAAGTCTGCTATCACTAATTCTATCTCTAGTTTCCATTTCGGTTGGAACAACACACACGTGCCACATAAAAAAAGGTAATTTTTAGTTGAAAGTGATATTCCTTGCCGACCGGAGTGGCCGAGTGGTTCTAGGCGCTGCAGTCTGGAATCGAGCGACCGCTACGGTCGCAGGTTCGAATCCTGCCTCGGGCATGGATGTGTGTGATCTCCTTAGGTTAGTTAGGTTTAACTAGTTCTAAGTTCTAGGGGACTGATGACCTCAGAAATTAAGTCCCATAGTGCTCAGAGAAATTTGAACTATTTTTTTGATATTTGTTTACTTATAGGGATTGTGCATTGCTACCCATTGTGTGAGCCCCTGACATCAACATTTCATATTTAGTTTCATATCGGAAGTACATGACGTTGCAAAGTTAGATAGGACACCATGTAAAATATTGTTGTTGTTGTGGTCTCCAGTCCTGAGACTGGTTTGATGCAGCTCTCCATGCTACTCTATCCTGTCCAATCTCCTTCATCTCCCAGTACCTACTGCAGCCTATATCCTTCTGAATCTGCTTAGTGTATTCATTTCTTGGTCTCCCTCTACGATTTTTACCCTCCATGCTGCCCTCCAGTTCTATATTGGTGATCCCTTGATGCCTCACAACATGCCCTACCAACCGATCCCTTCTTCTAGTGCCGGCCAGAGTGGCCGTGCGGTTCTAGGCGCTACAGTCTGGAACCGAGCGACCGCTACGGTCGCAGGTTCGAATCCTGCCTCGGGCATGGATGTGTGTGATGTCCTTAGGTTAGTTAGGTTTAAGTAGTTCTAAGTTCTAGGCGACTAATGACCTCAGAAGTTAAGTCACATAGTGCTCAGAGCCATTTGAACCTTCTTCTAGTCAAGTTGTGCCACAAACTCCTCTCCTCCCCAATTCTGTCAAATACTTCCTCATTAGTTATGTGATCTACCCATCTAATCTTCAGCATTCTTCTGTAGCACCACATTTCGAAAGCTTCTATTCTCTTCTTGTCTAAACTATTTATCGTCCACGTTTCACTTTCATAAATGGCTACACTCCATACAAATACTTTCAGAAACGACTTCCTGACACTTAAACCTATACTCGATGTTAACAAATTTCTCTTCTTCAGAAACGCTTTCCTTGCCATTGCCAGTCTACATTTTATTTCCTCTCTACTTCGACCATCATCAGTTATTTTGCTCCCCAAATAGCAAACCTCCTTTACTACTTTAAGTGTCTCATTTCCTAATCTAATTTCCTCAGCATCACCCGACTTAATTCGACTTAATATATATATAGTTCTTCAGTTAAAATGCAGTAAAGTATATATAATATATGTATATTCTTTAGGTCGTTTGGCTCATTTTCTCTGTTTTTTCGGCAGATTTTTGCTGTTTCTTGAAATGCTTAAGATTTTCATTAAAACAGCTGATGGTCAGATATACATTTCGTGAATTACTTGCCGGCTGTTAACAGTAACCTAACAAGAATGTTTATTTGCAGTTTATTTTTTTACGATGTGTATTTGGGATCATTCCAGACAATTACTGCTCATCACATCTTTCATGCGATGTCAAGTGTCGACAGAAAGCGTCGATTTATTTCCCATTACAGCCAAAATTTTTTTAAATTAGATTTTTACGTGCCCATTCGATAGAGCGACCCCAGTTTAGTCTAGTCCGATAGTAGTTTTATCGAAATGTATTAATAAGAACAACACGAAGAATAAACTGCAATACAGCAGCAACTCAACGGTGCTACGTTCTTGGCGGTAGCAGTCAGCTGGGCCAGGACAGTGCTGTCGCTACTGGAATCCTGGTTATTCTTAGGTTTTCACTGTCGCTGTTAACACACTGATAAAGCAAATGTCGTACTACACTAATCTAGAACTGTTGCAGCGAATGGGCACGTAAGACTCCGCTTTGAAAATAACTTTGTTTAATGGTGCGACTGTACCTAACAGTTCCTGCTAATGTAGTCGCTCTTCCAAACAGCATCTCAAGTGAGCAAACCAGCTGTGTCCCTACCTACGTTTCTTGTAGTGTAGGTACTTCTGCTATGCACGCCTCATTTTAAAAAGGAACAGCTTGATGTAGTCACGGGGTCGATTCGAGCACGTTTGCTTTCTTGCCCCGCAGCTAATTTGCTGAAAATACGAGTAATAAGCCGTAGCTGCGATCCTGCAGTCAAATACTCTATGTACTGGTTAGTATTCCAGTTAAAAAAATACACAGAAATAGGAAATGAAAGTTAAATGAATAATTTAATAGCAAGAGTTCTATTTTAACATCTGTCATTGATGTAATTGACAGAAGTATGTTGAATAATGTTTATTCAAGAAAGGACATATTAAATAAACGGCAAGTGGTCCTACGATCTTCAGTTAAAATACAGACAGAAAATGATGTGTCGACAGAAGTGCCGACACAGTGTGGTTTGAGGAGACCGAAATACACGCTATAAGCTCACGCAGGATGGCGTGAGGTCTGAAACAGGATAAGTAATGAATGCTATAAAGAAAAGTACGTAGCTTCTGGAATACTTAACTTTAATCCATCCTTGGTACATAGCTATTGACGATACAAGTGAGACTCTATAGTTTCAGACAATATACTGCTAATGGCGCCTTGCTAGGTCGTAGCCATTGACTTAGCTGAAGGCTATTCTAACTATCTGCTCTGCAAATGAGCGAGGCTTCGTCAGTGTGCATCGCTAGCTACGTCGTCCGTACAACTGGGGCGAGTGCTAGTAAGTCTCTCTAGACCTGCCGTGTGGTGGCGCTCGGTCTGCTATCACTGAAAGTGGCGATACGCGGTTCCGACATGTACTAATGGGCCGCGGCCGATTTAAAGCTACCACCTAGCAAGTGTGGTGTCTGGCGGTGACACCACAGAAAATACCCTTCACAAATCCAATGAAGTTACTCTGAGCATGTTACATAAATGTCGTGTGACTAGGGCCTCCCGTTGGGTAGACCGTTCGCTGGGTGCAAGTCTTTCGATTTGACGCCACTTCGGCGACTTGCGCGATGATGGGGATGAAATGATGATGATTAGGACAACACAACACCCAGTCCCTGAGCGGAGAAAGTCTCCGATCCAGCCGGGAATCGAACCTTTATTTTTGTAACCGTATATATTTATTTAAATATATTAACAACGATACATTTAAAAAAAAACTTTTCATTCTATTAACCTGTTATATTCCTAGAGTTGGTTAACATTCTACAGCTACATCTACATGGACACTCTGCTAATCACATTTAAGTGCCTGGCAGAAGGTTCATCGAACCATCTTCACAATTCTCGATTATTCCAATCTCGTATAGCGCGCAGGAAGAATGAACACATTTCCGTACGAGCTCTGATTTCTCTTATTTTATCTATGTGATCGTTCCTCCCTATGTAAGTCGGTGTCAACAAAATATTTTCGCATTCGGAGGAGAAAGTTGGTGTTTGGAATTTCGTAAGAAGATTCCGTCGCAACGAAAAACGCCTTTCTTTTAATGATATCCATCCCAAATCCTGTATCATTTCTGTGTCACTCTCTCCCATATTTCGCGATAATACAAAACGTGCTGCCTTTCTCTGAACTTTTTCAATGTACTCAGTCAGTCCTATCTGGTAAGGATCCCACACTGCGCAACGGTATTCTAAAAGAGGACGGACAAGAGTAGTGTAGGCAGTCTCCTTAGTAGGTCTGTTACATTTTCTAAGTGTCCTGCCAATGAAACGTAATCTTTGGTTAGCCTTCTCCACAACGTTTTCTATGTGTTCCTTCCAGTTTAAATTGTTCGTAATTGTAATTCATAGGTATTTAGTTGAATTTACGGCTTTTAGATTAGAGTGATTTATTGCGTAACCGAAGTTTAACGCGTTCTTTTTAGCACTCATGTGGATGACATCACACTTTTCGTTATTTAAGGACAACTGCCCCTTTTCGCACCATTTCGATATTTCTTCTAAATCGTTTTGTTGTTTGTTTTGATCTTCTGATGACTTTATTAGTCGATAAACAACAGCGTAATCTGCAAACAACCGAAGCCAGCTGTTCAGATTGTCTCCCAAATCGTTTATATATACAAGGAACAGCAAAGGGCATATAACACTACCTTGGGAAACGCCAGAAATCACTTCTGTTTTACTCGATGACTTTCCGTCAATTACAACGAACTGTGACCTCCCTGACAGGAAATCAAAGATCCGGTCACATAACTGAGACGATATTCCATAAGCACGCAATTTCACTACGAGCAGCTTGTGTGGTACAGTGGCAAAAGCCTTCCGGAAATCCCTTAAATACGGAATCGATCTGAAATCCCTTGTCAGTAGCACTCAGCACTTCATGTGAATAAAGAGCAAGTTGTGTTTCACAAGAAAGATGTTTTCTAAACTCATGTTGGCAGTGTGCCAACAGACCGTTTTCTTCGAGGTAATTCATAATGTTCGGACACAATATATGTTCCAGAATCCTGCTGCATATCGACGTTAATGATATGGATCTGTAATTTAGTGGATTACTCCTACTACCTTTCTTGAATCTTGGTGTGACCTGTGCAACTTTTCAGTCGTTGGGTACGGATCTTTCGTCGAGCGAACGATTGTGTATGATTCTTAAGTATGGAGCTAACCCATGAGCATACTACGAAAGGAACCTAACTGGTATGATGTCTGGACCAGAAGACTTGCTTTTATTAAGTGATTTAAGTTACTTGACTACTCCGAGGATATTTACTTCTACGTTACTCATGTTGGCAGCTGTTCTCGATTCGAATTCTGGAACATTTACTTCGTCTTCTTTTGTGAAGGCATTTTGGAAGGCTGTGTTTAGTAACTCTGCTTTGGCAGCAATGTCTTCGATAGTATCTCCATTGCTATCGCGCAGAGAAGGCATTGATTGTTTCTTTCCGCTAACATACTTCACATATGACCAGAATCGCTTCAGATTTTCTGCCAGGTTTCGAGACAAAGTTTCGTTGTGGAAACGGTTATAAACATCTCACATTGAAGCCCGCGCTAAATTTCGAGCTTCTGTAAAAGAACGCCAATCTTGGGGATCTTGCGTCTGTTTAAATTTGGCATGTTTGTTTCGTTGTTTCTGCAACAGTGTTCTAACCCGTTTTGTGTACCAAGGAGGATCAGCTCCGTCGTTTGTTAATTTATTTGGTATAAATCACTCAATTGCTGCCGATACTATTTCTTTGAATTTAAGCCACATCTGGTCTACACTTATATTATTAATTTGGAATGAGTGGAGATTGTCTCTCAGGAAGGCCTCGTTTTATAGGTTTTCGTTTGTATATTCTTTTCTTTTTCGTTTTCTCTTATTGTTGTTCCTTGAACCCTTTTACATGGCGATTTGTCGTCTTTTCTGGGGGGGAGGAGGGGTGGGGGTAAAACATTGCAGGACAGGCATAATAATTTATATGTAGCATCGACACATTGGTTTTGAGTTCAAATTTATGTATGTCATGCGCTTGTGATGCCACAGGCACATTGTGCATTCTGGTTTCATCCCTTCCTCTAGTTTGCACTGTTAGGTGGGACACTATGAAGGAAAACATCAGCATGATAGATGGAGTAGAAGTGGGAGAAAACTTTTTTACACATACTACAGATTGTAAAGTGTGAGTAAACAATATAAATTTTATGGGGCACATAGTAAAGGAAATCATAAAAAAAGTCATGCTTGTATCCTAGACAATATTGTACAAATAATGAAAAAATAAACACTGTTAGTACTACTGGGCATACTTTTGACACTGGTTTGGCTGCGAGCATGACAGAGGTTTGGTGAGAAGCACTTTGTATCACTGATTTCTCTAAGAAGAAACACTTTAGGATACTATACTTCACTAGGGAGGAGAAAACACTATCTTTTTTGCTGCACTTATTCACTATCACTGCGCACTTTCTTCGTGTGGTGAGTGTGGTGAAGTGGCTGGTGGCGGTGCTGAGGGTCACCAGGAAGTTTCTGAAGTTCTCGCGGTAGCGCCTGTGCTGCTGGGCCGTCTTGTTCTCGTCCCAGAGGTCCATCAGGAAGGCCAGCTGGTCATTCTGCCTCCTCGCTATGATGGCGTGTGCCGTCATGGCGAGGATCCAGAGCGTAGCCAGTAGCTTGGATCGTGGAAATGGGTTGCAATCTGGGGCGGTGATTGCTTCCACTGTGATGCTTCCCGGCGCCGTTCTGTTGATGTGGGCCACCACCTGCTGGCGCGCTTTCCATACGTTGGTCGCATTTCCGCAGGTGAATCGGTGCTCGAGGGTGTCGATCATGGCACATACGTCGCACTTGTACTTGCGACGAGTTTTATCTCCGCCAGCCTTTGGATGGTTGGTCCCGTTCTGTTAACTATTTTGTACCATGTCTCCTTCGCATGTTTAGGCAACACGTTTTCCGAGACGTTTCCCTATATTTGTTTCCAATTGTATTGCAGGAGTTTGTGTTCAGAGAGCCCAGCTAATTCTCTTGGCTGTTCTGTGGCTGGGGTTCGCCACGGTGTCCAGAACGTAACTTTTGTCGGCGTAGCGCAGCCTGACGTGTCGCATTCTGAAGGGAATGTGCCTCGTGTCGACTGGCGCTTCTTCTGATGCGGGCTTATATCCTGCAATCATCTTGGTTGTGACACTGTCAGGGTATTTGTTGTGGATGGCAAGCGTTCGTTTTAGTAGAAGGGCTGCACATTTGGTCTTTATATCAACTAGACTGAGTCCCCCTTCTTTTGTTGGCAGCGACCACGTTGCTTGCGCCACTTTGAATATATTTCGACGCCACAACAGGTAGTACACTGCGCTCGTAAGTGTTCGCGCAATTTCGGTCAACCCGGGCGCTTAGGATTGACGTTCTGTCGCGCTGACTACTGAGCTGCCGGGGGCGGACTTGAGCAGGTTACGAGAATGGTAGTAAAATCCCCAGACCAAATAGTCATCAAAGATACGAAAAAGGTATGTCCATTTCGTGATCACAGTACAGGAAATACTCACCAGCTCAAAACAGTTCGCAGTTAAATTACAACAAATTGTAGTTAAATACTGTTTAAACAACTACTTAGACCTGCTTGTTAGAAGCCTTTTTTGGCAGTCTTTTCAATAGTGGTGGACCTTTTACACCATTTGAAATGGACTGGCACTGTGATGACAACCGTGTATGATAGTGTGCTGAATTTTATCCACTTGATTTCTTGTGCGTGAGGTTCTGCGTAAAATGAATATGTTCCACAACAAAAAGATGTTAAACACCTGAAGATAACAGCAATGTCTGTTGAAACCGGTCGTCTTAAAAAAATTATGCCATCTTGGCTTTTGAATGGTTTTTAACTAATATTTATAACATTTATGTATTTAAATATTGTTGTAACATATCAGTTTAGTCCAGGAACTGGTCAAGCTTAGTCATATCATGCTTGCAGAACCTAAGCATGATGTGTTTTTGTGGGGACGGCCATCAGCCAATGGAAAACACGAAGCACAGTTTTTTTAGTAGCACTTGCAATCAACATTTAGATAAAGTTACTGGCACAATAGTAAATTTTTCATTAAGTAACCACAAAAGCACGTCAAGATGTGAGATATTCGTACGGCATTGATAACCTGTGTAACTGTGGAGAATACGATGTGCTGGCAAACATTTGCGTAATAAGAAGGATGTAATAGACATCTTAAGTCAGTAAATAAAGTAGATACAGATCAATGGCTTTCTGGAACGGTAGATATCGTGAAATGGTGTCATCTGAGATACTGTTTGTTGAAGTCGCATGAAGTGTTTACAAGTTGTTAATCCAGACGTTCACAGTGGAAATGTTTAGCTACTGTCAAATACTAACTCCTGTAGTTTTAGAGAAACTGAAAATATTGTTGTCACAGGATGCGCCTCATTTTTCTGAGATCGCAAAAGTATCCACATTTGCTTTAAAACTGGACTGTGAATTATATAGATTCTCAGAGAGTTGTAAGAAGCCATTTTTCAGCTTGTCTGACACTCCACTGTTTTTGGTGCACCTCGCGCACAAAGGCCATGCGAGCAACAGCCGTCCAAATTCCCAGCTATGGGAGTTACCCCTTTCTGGCGATGCTGCGCGCCCTGAGCCCTAGACGCGCTAGCGTTCAGCTGTAGTACAATAAGTATTTCACCTCCCCACCTACCACCTCGAGGTGGCCAAATCGCTCGCCTACATACGTGTAATGTCACAAAATGAAACAAACCGACGCTTTCTGTCGATACTCGGCGTCGCTTGAAACACGCGATGAGCACTATTTGTTTCAATTGGCTCCAGCTACAAAATGCATAAACGAATTTGCAAGTATCTGTTGAAACCCCCACAGAAAATGCGCCTGACAAATATTATAAAAGATACCTTAAAAACGTGTGTGTGTGTGTGTGTGTGTGTGTGTGTGTGTGTGTGTGTGTGTCTTGATGGTGCCATCGTCATCATCGTTATGAATCAGGAATTGAAAGTATTTTGTACATTCTCCCATGTGGAAGTTTCTCCTCTTTCCTCACCAATATTAGCAATTGACGTGAAGTGGCGGCGATGGTTGCTTGATTAGAGCGAGGCGCAACTTGCGTGTGTTTTGCTGGGCGGGCTACCATGGTGCCGACATCAAAGCAGCAGAGAGCGGAGCAGCACAGGACACTAAGAGGATGAGGCCCTGGGGCGCTGTTGAGGGTAGGGGAGGGGGGGAAGGTTCTGGCGTCCTCTCCATGCACGTCAGCGTTCCCCGGCTAAATGGAATCTTCACGCACTGGGGGACAGAGATTTCTTAGCCGTAAAAAGGACCTACGATAGAGTCTATAGGCCAAGAGGGAAGTGCTCGGCTTAAAAGGGGGCGTAAGGCAGAGGTCCAGTCTTTCTCCTTCACTATCTAACCTGTCGAAGCGACAGTGAACGGAAATAAGGTAGAAGCTCAGAAGTGGCGTTAAAATTCAAGGTTAAAATGTAAGCATTTTCTAATGACGTTGGTAATGTATACTCGTATTAGTGAGGAACAAATACACAGCAAGTTGATTGCAATAAATAATCTACTGAGTGCAAAGTAAGAATTGTGAGTAAATAAAGAAGAAAGTATTAAGGAATAACATAAATTAGATTAGCGACAAATGTAACATCGTAATTGCATATCACCTAGTAGGCGAACTGAAGAAATTCTGCTGCATTGGAAGTAAAATAACACGTGATGAACGGAACTAGAGAGATATAAGAAGCAAACCAGCACAGCAAAGAAAGCATCGCTCGTCAAACAAGTCTACTAGCATTAATTATTTGCCATAATTTGAAAAATAAATATCCGAGAAGGTACGTGTGGAGCACAGCAGTGTACGAAACTGAATCGTTGAAGGTAGTCGAAATGTCTGAAATGTGGTGTTACAGGACGCTGAAAATTAAGTGAAGTGTGTCTCAGCAGAATCAGCAAGGAAAGAATAACTTGCAAGATACTAAGTACGACATTCAGGGTGGTAGGTCACGTGTTAGATTCCCCACAAGGAACTCCGTGATCAGACCCAGAAGAACATCCGATACCGAGTGGCTGTTACGTGAAATAAGAGGCCAGTTCTCTAGCTGTACGCAAGTATTATTTCAAATCGATGAAAAACATCTGGTACAAAATATATTATAGAGGGCGTGCTGCAAGCACAATTGTTGGATCATGCGCCGTGCACAGTCTACGAAAACGACTTGCCAACGCTCCCACATTTAGAAGGCGATAAGGTCATAACGAAGAGCTGTGGACGGCTTAGGATCGCCATAAACCAGCTGCAAACTTAGTTTGATGAATTTCACGCGTGAGGACGAGAAATAAAATGAAAGTTAACGAAGAGCTGTATCTGTATTCGTGAAAAATTGATTCCCAGTAGATGACACATTTGGTACAACTGTAAAATTAAGTAGGTACACGATATTAATTTACAGCAGTCACAGAAATCATAAAACACTTTTCTGAACACGAAGAAGTGAACCACTTACATGGAACAGATCTTACGGTTTTCTGTTCATGAGTTCATACTTAAATCTTCAATGATGACTTCATAAGCATGAGCGGTTCAGTTAAATCACGGAGAACGGCTACACCAACAATGAGTTTCCGTTAACCGGCCATCTTCAAGTCACGGATGACCGTCAGGTTAATTGAAGATTCCTCGGAGTGAAGTACATATTTATTATCATTTGCAGCATGTGTCGCGTACCTGATCAATGGTATTCGGAGACATATTAGCTGACATTAATATGGCGATAACTTGAAATCTGCTGAAGACACTTTCAAGGACATGTCTGAAAATCTGCTGGGAAATGCTGCCCATTCCTTCTCTGGAGTCGAAACCAGAGGAGGTAGTAATGGACACTGAGTCCTGGAGTGAAGTCGACGTTCTAAGTCATACCAAATAAGTTACAAAGAGTGCAGGTCGGGACTCTAGCAGGCTAGTCCATTTCAGGAAAGTTGTTGTCCACAGTCCATTGTGTCACAGAAACTGCTTTACGACAGTGTTCTTGTCATGCTGATGCAGTGATCGTCTCTGAACTGTTCCTCTATTGTACGCAGTACATAAATGCTGTAGACTGTGTTCACATCCTTCCACATTTAGCTTAAACCACGAAAAACACACCCATACCGTAACGCTACCTCTTCTGTACTTCACTGTTGACACTGCTCATAATAGTAGCTAATGTCCTACAGGCATTCGCCATAGACACCGAAGTCGACCATGTAATAAAAGATCCTGCAGTCAGAGGCTATTTTATTTATACGTAGCTGAGTATCCGGCTTTACCCGAGTATGTATTTATTGTATTCCTCTATTAGACAATCTCTAACTCCTCGTCTCTGTCCATCTTCTCCACCCCCTCACTCTGCCTATTTCCCCCACCCTACTCTGGCAAACTCCTTCTGCCCTCTCCCTATTCATCCCCTCCCCTTTCCTTTCTGCGCTCATCTCCTCCTCTCCTCTCTGTCCATTTCCTTCTCTTCCTTTTCCCTGACCATCTACTCCTCTCCCCTCTCCCCCATTTCCCTCCTTCCTTATCTCTGCCCATCATCTCCTCCTCCTATGTGTGCATATCTTCTCCTTCCCCCTCATTGTGTGTTCATCTGCACCCTTCTCTCTCCACGTTATAACACTCGCCTCAGCAGGACGCTGGTGGTTCTTACCACTACAGTATTTCTTTCTTGATTGTAGCAATATTATGAGAAGGAAAGTTGCTGCCATAAGCGGAGATGCTGAGTCGCAGATAGGCACAACAAAAAGACTTCACAAACACCTCACGCACTGAGTGTGTGTGTGTGTGTGTGTGTGTGTGTGTGTGTGTTGTTGACGAAGGCTATTGGCCGAAAGCTTTAAGTATGAAAGTCTTTTTGTTGTGCCTATCTGCGACTCAGCGTCTCCGCTATATGGTGAGTAGCAAGTTTCCTTCTCATAATATTGTTACATTCTGTCCTGGATTTTCCATTGTTTGATTTCTTGATTGTAAGTAATACATGTACGAAATTTGATTGAAACTGTTTCAGGGGTTTAAGAAGAGCTGTCTACTCGTGGCTTTGCCTGCATACGCACATGTCGAACAAATTTCACAAATATTTGTACACATATTTCATCTGTATCTCTAGCGAATTTCGCTCTGTAATTTCATTTTCCCGCTGCTGAAAGTTTAGATGTCGTATCTTCTGAATTATGTGCTGTACAGTGATATCATTTTGCAGGTACATTCCGTGTTATATGCGACTACTGTCTCCGAAATATAGAGCTTAGTCAAGAATTAATAAATTTATTCATCTTGCATGATGCGTCACTTTTTTCATGCGTCTCAGTATTTGACGTCATATCTCCTAAACAATGTATTGTACTGTCAATGATATATTTCTGCAAGTTTACTCAGCGGCAGACGTGGATACTGTCAAAAAAAAAAAAATGGTTCGAATGGCTCTAAGCGCTATGGGACTTAACATCTGAGGTCATCAGTCCCCTAGAACTTAGAACTACTTAAACCTAACTAACCTAAGGACACCACACACATCCATGCCCGAGGCAGGATTCGAACCTGCGACCGTAGCAGCAGCGCGGTTCCAGATTGAAGCGCCTAGAATTGCTCGACCTCAGCAGCAGACATGTGGATACTGTGAGCAAAAAGAGTTGTGAATAGAGTTCTAAGTAAAGAAGTACTAAATTCAAACGTCCTGCATGATGTGGTAGTTCTTCACGCATTTCAGTGTTTATGACGTCATATCTCCTAAACTAAGTGTCGCACAATGCTGCAAATTTTCTGGTACATTCTATATGAATACTGACCGCAAAAAGTGTCACGAATACGGTTAGAAGTAAAGAAGTAGTAAATTAAAACGTCTTGCTTCATGTGGCAGTTTTACTGCATGAACAGCGAAAATGTAGTAAGGGAAAAACATTTTTCCTTTCGTCGTTTTGTGGGGATCGTCTTAGAGAAACACTTTCGTATAGGTTCGAAATTATGTGTAAAGTTTGTGGCAAGTTCCTAAGCGCTCTCATTCTCAAATACTAGACGACTAAACTATGTGTCGCATCGTGGGCTACACTGCTTTTCCGTCCCCACCGCCACACCTTTGATAAGTGGGTGGTTCTTTCCCCCACAGTGATTCAGACAGTAAGTGACATGTGTACATCCCAAATCACGAATCTGGCGTTGTGATGCGGGCAGTTGCCCCTGAAAAATACCATCGCCTTCAGGCAAGACATAAAGCACGAAGGGGTGCTGTTGGTCTACAATAGTGTTCACATTGTTCACAGCTGTCTGGTGCCTTTGTTACTATGACTGGTCCCCCACAGCATAATACTATGCCCACCACCCTGTGTCCACTGTGCGATGCGAGTCTCGAGTAGACTTCCACGTGGATAACGATCATCGACCTGTTGTAAAATAAAAACATAAATCATCTACCAGGCGGTACAGTTCAAAAATGGCTCAAATGGCTCTGAGCACTATGGGACTTAACATCTATGGTCATCAGTCCCCTAGAACTTAGAACTACTTAAACCTAACTAACCTAAGGACAGCACACAACACCCAGTCATCACGAGGCAGAGAAAATCCCTGACCCCACCGGGAATCCAACCCGGGAACCCGGGCGTGGGGGTACAGTTCCATTGATACACAGTCGAATCCCGATGATGCCGTGCCAACTGCAGTCGTAATTCGCGGTGACATTGCGTCAACATGGGAGTTTGTAGGAGTGCCCTGTACGGTGTGCTCCAAAACAGTTCTGCCTGCACCAGCGTTGTACTCTGCCACGGATCGGCTGCTCTCCTGCTTCACAGACCATGGAAGTCTGTGTGATAGGGCCTAGACCTCCAACACACTGTCACCTACTTGTGGTTTCATTGTCCTTCTGGCACCTTTTCAGAGATGCGCAAGATAGCAGCATAAGGATGGCCGACCAGCTTCGCCATTTCCGAGATGCTCGTTCCTAGGTGAAGGGTCACAACAATCTGCTGCTTCCCAGATTCGGTTACGTCAGTGGGTTTCACCGTTTGCCGCCCGTAGAGTCGCTATAATTATCCCCCGTACGCTTATACTCTGCTTATCTGCTTTTTCTTAGTATCTCGCGTGCCCACAAGACCACCAGGCAATATTCCATCTCGCGGTGGGCAGTGCTCATAATGTTCTGGTTTATTACTGTATTGGACGTCGTGTTTGTGATACCGAGTGCTGATCTTAAACGCTAACGGTCTGCCGCCAGAGCAATGAATATCCGATGATACTCGCGTCTGACGAGCGCGTGCGTGGGTCACAGTCTGATGATTGGTTTGATGCGGCCCGCCACGAATTTCTCTTCTGTGCCAACCTTTTCATCCGACAGTGGCAACTGCAACCTACCCTAAATTATTTTCTGGATGTATCCCAATCTCTTCCTTCCTCTACAGTTTTTACCCTCTACAGCCTACTCTGGTACCATGAAAGTTATTCCGTGATGTCTTAACAAATGTCCTATCATCCTGTCCCTTCTCCTTGTTAGTGTCATCCACATTTTTCTTTCCAATTCCGCACAGAACCTCCTCATTCCTTACCTTATCAGGCCACCTTATTTCTAACATTCGTCTGTAGCACCGCATCTCAAATGCTTCGATTCTCCTTTGTTCAGGTTTTCACACAGTCCATGTTTCACTACCATACAACGCTGTGCTCCAAAACCTACATTCTCAGAAATTTCTTCCTCAAATTAAGGCCTATGGTTGAAACTAGTAGACGTCCCTTGGCCAGCAATGCCCTTTTTGCCTGTGGTAGTCTGCTTTTGATATCCTCCTTGCACCGTCCGTCATTAGTTATTTTACTGTTTAGGTACTATAATTCCGTAACTTCATCACCTCGTGACCATCAGTCCTGGTGTTAAGTTTCTCGCTGTTCTGATTTTGCTACTTCTCATTACTTTTGTGTTTCTTCAGTTTCGTCTCGATTCGACAATACAGAGCGGTAATAGCGAATCACTTTGTGCGTGACGTATGGCTGTTTTATTTAATGTTGAGTCAAAAGTTTTCACGAAGTTTATCAATCCCAGGCGAAGTGGTAGTTCATACTCATGGCTACATTCGATAGTTCGGTTCACATGAGATGATCCATTGCGTTTTATCCGCTTCTAGAGCAATTTTTATGAGCTGCAGAAGAATGGAGAAGAAAATTAAAATGTTAGATGACGATCAATTTGGATTTAGGAAAGGTAAAGGGTAGGAAGGAAGGAAGGAAAAAAGTTTGGGTTTAACGTCCTGTCGACATCGAGGTCACTGGAGAAGGAGCACAGGCACGGATTGTGTCAAGGATGGGGCTGGAAATCGGTCGTGCCCTTTCGAAGGCGAACGCACAGGAAACACAGTTCTAATGTTTCGCTATAAGAAAAATCAAAATACATTCGTAGTGTTTCTTGATCCAGAAAAAGCGTTCGATAATGCAAAGTAGTGCAAGATGTTCAAAATCTCAGGAAAATAGTAGTAAGCTGTAGGGAAGGGTGGGTAATGTACAAAATCCAGATTTTTACAGGGAAAAGTAATAATGGAAGACCAAGAACGAAGTGCTTAGATTAGAAAAGGTGGAATACAGGAACGTAGTTTTTCGTCGTTATTGTTCAATGTGAGCATTAAAACAAGGAATGACAGAAATAAGAGAAAAGTTTACGAGTGGGATTAAAATTCGGGGTAGAAGTATACCAATGACAAGATTCACTGAAGACGTTGCTGCCCTCAGAGAAGGAGAATGGAATAAACAGTCTAACGAGCGCACGTGGTGGTTTGAGAGGAAACTTAAGTCGAAAATAATGAGGTCTCAGGAACGAGATTAGCGATAAACTTGACATCATTATTGAGGACCACGAAGTAGACGGAGTGAAGTAATGCTAGCTTGGACACAAAATAACAAACAAGTGGCTGAAGCAAAGTAACACATGGTAGGACGAAGCAAGAAGGACGTAAAAAGAAGAGTTAGTACAGGCAAAGAGGGCATTGCTGACCAAAAGAATTCCTCTAGTAGCAAGCAGGTGCCTAAGTTTGAAGAAGAAATTTCTGAGAATATGCATTTGACGCACAGCATTGAGTGGAATTGGGTGACGGAATGTGACAAAACGAGGAAAGGAGAGAACCGAAGCGTTTGAAATGTTCTGCTGCAGATGAATGTTGAAAATTAGGTACAGTGAGAAGACTAGAAGGTTCTCCGTAGAAACGACCATGAAACAAATACGTGGAAACCGCTGACAACAAGAAGGGATGGGACGATAGGAGTTTAACACATTAAGGGGTAAGTTTCATGGTACTTGAGGAGGCTGTGGAAGGTAATGGCTGTAGGGAATGACAGGCATTAGAATGTATCCAACAAATAACTGAGGACAATTTGGTTCAATTGGCTCTGAGCACTATGGGACTGAACTTCTGAGGTCATCAGTCCCCTATAACTTAGAACTACTTAAACCTAACTAACCTACGGACACCACACACATCCATGCCCGAGGCAGGATTCGAACCTGCGGCCGTAGCAGTCGCGCGGTTCCAGACTGAAGCACCTAGAACCGCTCGGCCACACCGGCTGACAACTGAGTACACTACGCTGGGATGAAGAGGTTGGTGCAGTAGAGGAATTTGTGTTAGGCCGCATCAAACCAGTAAAACTGCCGAGAGAGAGAGAGAGAGAGAGAGAGAGAGAGAGAGAGAGAGAGAGAGAGAGAGAGAAAGGGGGTGGGAAGGAGATTCAGATTTAAAACACTGTAGTAAACCTGCATCACAGGGAACAGAGTTAATCTGTAAGGGTAGAAATGGTGGAAGGTGAAGTAATGAATCAAAATTTGTGGCAATGCTGGGACTTGAACCCAAGTCTCCTGCTTGCTAGGCAAATGTGTAAACCGCTACACCATCCTGACGGTGTGGCTAACTCAGCTGGACAAAGTACCGTAATCCAGTGCCCTCTCTAACACAATACTGACGATATGAGCAGGGGAAAATCAAGATGGGCTGAGGGTATGAATTGAAGTTTGTGTTACGAAGGGCATTGGACTAGGGTAGTAAATGTACCTGTTTTAGCCGCAGTCCTAGGGTTGAGTCGTGGATAATACATCTGCCTAGTACAGAGGACACTATAATATAATAAAATAATGGAATAGATCATAATAAAATGTTGAAATGCGTGGTTTTTTAAAATGTATTAAATTAATGAGGTTAATTTTTTGGTATGAATGACAAGCACAATAAGCTGAGCTATGCCTGCAAATAAGTTCGTATTAGTTCATATTATTTTGCAGGGCGAAGTAGTTTCTTTCTCCGCTGTAGATTTGTGCTTACCATTCTTTATAATGATACGTTTCGTCGCCGTGTTCACCTTCGATGTCTTGACCGTGTTCCCATTGAGCTTATCGGATCTTCGTAATTTTCAAAAGTACACAGGTGGGCTTCAGTTTTTGTAATTATCGTACTATTTGAAATAACAACTTATACGACCTTTCTGTTAATAAAACAATACTGTATTTTTCTAAAACATATGAAATACATACTCCTCACTTAATCATAGCGACCCCAAAATGGCAGTCTACAATTATTCGCTAAAAATGGCGTGCTTCTCACTCGTTCACTAGCCGAACGCGAATCCTCCTTTCCTCATACTGGTACAAGAAAATTTCCTCTGTTTTTTAACAACTGAAAAACGAAAATACCTGACGGTAGGCATAGGCTCTATGATGGGCTACCGCTTCATCTTTTCTCTTTGCCTTTAAAGAAGACGAAAACATAAAAGAAATGCAAAAAGGTGTATCACAACACCCGGGTTCAAATCCTGGCCTTCGCAGAAATTTTGATTCATTACTTCGGCTTCTATTCTTATCGAAGGTGAAGTTGAGACTCAATATGTCTCCAGGAGAATTTAATTACATATTATCGGAGCGTTGCTATTCCGGAGACGGTGACAGTAAAGAACGCCTTCGCCATCAGTAACTGTCCCTCCGGTTGCAGTCTCTCCACGCCATGCGCTCGCGTCCTTTCTTTCTTAGCGGACGGTGCCAGTCTCTCTCTCTCTCTCTCTCTCTGTGTGTGTGTGTGTGTGTGTGTGTGTGTGTGTGTGTTGGCTCTTTATTAGGCCCCGCCCTGTAGGGCGAGCAAACAGCGCTGTCCTTTTGCCACGAGCTGTGTTTGCATCGGCCGCCACAGGACACGGCGCTTGCCGCATGTCCGCAGGCTCGCACTCTACAGAGTCGCATTGGATTCGCTCTTCTTTTTTCCGTGCTTTCAGGTTCTCTCTTTTTGTGCTTCGCTCTCGACACTGAGATATAGGGTGCTGCGAAGTGGCCGGTATGGACCTGACGAAAGCAGCCAATGAGGAAATCATCCGTGTCGCGTCGATTTGTACCTGTTTCCATTCCTTTCGCTGCACGTTATGCTTTATTCCGCTACAAGTCATATTCGTTTCACACTTGCGCGATCTTTGTGCGCCTTTCAACGACCACAGCTGTACTCCTGAGAAGATGCAAGTAGCTACAAGCACTCTGCTGTCTATTAAAACTGCATTATCATTAACGCTGCATCCAACTAACTTCCGATTGCCATGAAGTTTATTACATGCTTAGATATGACGCACTAAACATTTATGAATTTTTAAAGAATGGTTGTTTGTTTTTGTGGTTTTCAGTCCTGAGACTGGATTGATGCAGCTCCCCATGCTACTCTATCCCGTGCAAGCTTCTTCCTCTCCCAGTACCTACTGCAGCCTACATCCTTCTAATCTGCTTAGTGTATTCATCTCTTGGTCTCCCGCTACGATTATTGCCCTCCACGCTGCCCTCCAGTACTAAATTGGTGATACCTTGATGCCTCAGAACATATCCTACCAACCGATCCCTTCTTCTAGTCAAGTTGTGCCACAAACTCCTCTTCTCCCCAATTCTATTCAGTACCTTCTCATTAGTTATGTGATCCACCCATCTAATCTTCAGCATTCTTCTGTAGCACCACATTTCGAAAGCTTCTATTCTCTTCTTGTCTAAACTGTTTATCGTCCATGTTTCACTTCCATACATGGCTACACTCCAAACAAATACTTTCAGAAACGACTTCCTGACACTTAAATCAATACTCGATGTTAACAAATTTCTCTTCATCGGAAACGCTTTCCTTGCCATTACCAGTCTACATTTTATATCCTCTCTACTTCGACCATCATCAGTTATTTTGCTCCCTAAATAGCAAAACTCCTTTACTACTTTAAGTGTCTCATTCCCTAATCTAATTCCCGCAGCGTCACCCGACTTAATTCGACTACATTCCATTATCCTCGTTTTGCTTTTGTTGATGTTTATCTTATACCCTCCTTTCAAGACTCTGTCCATTCCGTTCAACTGCTCTTCCAAGTCCTTTGCTGTCTCTGACAGAATTACAATGTCATCGGCGAACCTCAAAGTTTTTATTTCTTCTCCATGGATTTTAACACCTACTCCGAACTTTTCTTTCGTTTCCTTTACTGCTTGCTCAATATACAGAGTGAATAACATCGGGAAGAGGCTACAACCCTGTCTCACTACCTTCCCGACCACTGCTTCCATTTCATACCACTCGACTCTTATAACTGCCATCTGGTTTCTGTACAAATTGTAAATAGCCTTTCGCTCCCTGTATTTTACCCCTGCCACCTTTAGAATGTGAAAGAGATTATTTCAGTCAACATTGTCAAAAGCTTTCTCTAAGTCTACAATTGCTAGAAACGTAGGTTTGCCTTTCCTTAATCTTTCTCCTAAGATAAGTCGTAGGGTCAGTATTGCTTCACGTGTTCCAACATTTCTACGGAATCCAAACTGGAATGGTATTTTACGTTTATACGGAGGCATGAAGTGAACGTGTGTTCTCCATATACTCGTATTTCTGGCTTGTTATTACTGTTCTTGACCGTCAAATTAAAGTAATTTAAAAATCCCTGTTGCTCATGTTCTTCTGTCAATATTTAGATTCTTGTGTACCTTTTTAAGGTAACGAGCAATTAATTTTCTTTTCCTCGGATCCTTGACGCACTATAGCATCGTCAACGTATCTTCCATATGTACATAGTTAGCAGTTTTCTTTAAAGAAAGCTACTCGTATGCATTCAATAAAATGTCCGCCATCTACCGTGCCACTGAATAACTCATAACTAAACCATACTCTTGTATGTAATGCTTACTATTAAAATAGTCGAACGTTAAGGCAAACTTAAATAATCCTATGAGTCTGATCTACGAGGATTGGAACTTTAATAGTGGCAACCAATTATTTACAGCTTGTACAAAATAGAAACGTGTTTCAAAGTTTCACTGACCTTCAAAGTAGTCACCAGCGTTGTGTATAACCCGTTGCCAGCGATGTGGAAGTCGTAGGATACTCTTAGCAGTGCCAGTTGTATTGACAGTTCGAGCGGCGCGGTGTATTGCCCGACGAATTTGTAGCAATTCTGAATCGAATGCCGTGAACTGTTTCCTTCAGTTTAGAAATCGAGCTGAACTCACGAGGGCTTAAGTCAGGGGAGAGCAGTATGTGGTATAGCACTTAGCAGCCCCAACAGTCAAACAAATCAGTAACAGCTTGCACTATACGTGCTTGAGCATTGTCCTGCAAAGTGATGGTCAGGTCGTGCAGAAAGTGTCATCACTTCTGTCTCTATGCTGTTCATTTTTGGAACACAACCCACGACCAGCTTAGAGACACACTGTCAACACAACTGGCACTGCTAAGGGTATCCTCTTCCACATCGCTGGCAACGGGTTATACAAAATGCTGGTGACTACTTTGAAGGTCAGGAAAACTTTGAAACACGTATCTATTTTGTACGAGCTGTAAATAAATGGTCGCCACTATTAAAGTTCCAACCCTCGTATCTCAAAGTCAGAAACGCAGTGTATACAGCTAATACAGTCCCGCTAAACCATAAAAACAAGAATTCAGAAATGAAAACACTTAAAAAAACAGCGGTAGAAAATGATTTTTTTGTAGATAGGATTGATGCAACGGTAGGAGACAGAAAACAGCAAAACGAGACAAATCCGAAGAAATATAAAGTCATGCCGTATTGAGAAATTATATAAACTGGTGAGGTTATTCAACAATAAAGGCCTCTGAATTGCTTTCCGGGCGGATAACAAACTGGAACAGACGCTGAAGCATAAGATCGACACAGGAGGCAACTGGATGAGAAAAGCGGGAATTTATTAGATAAAGAGTCGGGATTTTGAAGTACGAGGGTTGTCCAGAAAGTAAGTTCCGATCGTTCGAGAAATAGAAACCACGGTGAAAGCCAGAAACGTTTTATTTGCAACAGTTAGGTACACCTTCCAACCACTTCTCTGCATTCTCGCCGCTCCAACTTCGAGTTTTGTCGTAATGTTGTATCAACTTTCCAATATCCTCGTCATAGAAAGCAGCCGCCTGTGCTTTCGGCCAGTTATCTGCACTGGTCTGCAGCTCGTTGTCTGTAAAAAATTCTGTCTTCATAGCCAGCGGCACTTGTGAGGAGAGATGAGACTCAGAGGGAGCCAATTACGGACTGTACTGTGGGTGATCAAACACTTCTCATCGGAAACGCTGCAGAAGCGTCTTCATTGCCCCTGCAGTGCGCGGCTGAGAATTGGCATGAAGAAGGAACGGCTCGACAGTTGTGTTATGTAGGCTGCATGACACAGGTGAAATCTCTAACCAAGCCCTCATGCTTGGCGGGAGACACTACTCCCTATGCATCTTTACGTGCTCACTGTTTACTCAAAATTGAAAAGACCGACGCGACACAATCGACAGGCCTAGTAGAGACACTGCCCAACACATCTGTGAAAAGCTTTACCGGATTTTCCCAGTGGTTTCCATTTCGCGACCGATCGGAACTTACTTTCGGGACAACCGTCGTATGTGGATCGAATGGTGCGAAAGTTTAGAATAAGGGTTAAAGAGCATAATCATGAAGAGAATGGTTCATCGGCAGCGACAAACCGCCTGAAGAGCGAGCAGCATTCGTTGCGAAGCATTGCAGACAGCAAGAATGTATCGCACTTAGAAGAAAACAGTTGCTTGCTGTCAGATTTGAGGGAAATAAGAGACGTTTTTGCGGTTTAAGAGAGGAATGCGTCAACGTATTAAATAAAAAGACGTAAGTATCCAATTGGCGTATCCGCGTCCACTTTAGTGACGTGCTCGTGAGAAGTAGTAGCCAACCTAATCACCTTAGTGGGCCTTCAGTTTAATTTATTTTCGCGATGTAATGATTTGTGTATCCTTTTTTTATAGAACTTGATAATGGGGTAATGTTGTCCCAAAACATGTTGTCGCAAATAAATCACATATTTTGACAACTGCAGCTTAATATTCTCGGCACTGATCGTGACACTGTTGTACAGTGAGTTCATAGCACATTAACTGAAGTAAATACCGGCTGTGAAAACCTACAGTGACACGTAATATTAATGCACCAATATTACTGTAATCAGGAGACTTGTCTGAGACATATAAAGCACTTGGAGAAGTCAGCAACTATCGATGCAGTCGCTTACAAACAAAGAGAGCTGAATAAAATTATAATCGCGTTTCCAATCGCAGATTCGTATTGCTTATATTATTACGGGTTTGGTAATAGGCACTGGCCTGTAAGTCAATTAATCTACCTATTAATGCATTAAAATCATTTTACTCCGGCCAGCCGAGATTACTGATAGCTCACCTGAGTAGAGAACTGTCAAATACACAACACAGCGAAAAATGGCACACACGTCGTAGATACAAGGTCTTAAGTTTTACTGTCCTTCCAAATAGTCACCAGCATTGTGTATATCCCGTTGCCAGCGATGTGCATGTCATAGCACGTCCTTAGCAGCGCCAGTTGTGTTGATAATTCGAGTGGAGCGATCTATTGCCTGACGAATCTCTCTAACAGTTCTGAAGCGAATGCCATGATGTATCTCCTTCATCTCAGGAACAGAAGTCACAGGGGGTTAAGTCAGGGCAGTGTGGTGTGTGGTACTTCCCACCCCTATCGATCGAACAAATCAATCACCACTTACGACGTATGTGTCACAGCCTAGTCCAGCAAAATGATGGGCGGGATTTGCAGGAAGTCTCGCCGATTCCTCCGCTAAACTGCTCGCAGGTCGTGTTTCAAAAATGAGAAAGGAGCGGTGACTCTTTCTACAGGACCTGCCCATCATTTTGCAGGACAAGGCTCGTGCGCGTATGGTGGAAGGTGTGACTGATTTGTTCAATAGATATGGCTGGGAAGTGCTATATCACATACCACACTGCCGGTCTTCAACCTGATTCCTGAGACGAACGAAATACTTCACGGCATTCGCTTCGGAACTGTTAGAAAGATTCGTCGGGCAATAGATCGCACCACTAGAATTGTCAGCACAACTGGCGCTGCACATCAGTGGCACCGGATTATACAAAATGCTGTGGAATGAACAGTAAAACTTCGAAGCGTGTATTGTGTGAGAAAAGTAATGAGACTGATTTTTCATATAGGAAACATTTTATTTTATTTTTGTTATTTTTTTTACAACAACAATACTGTCCCATTCAAAGTAATTCCCTTCGCTCGCCATACACCGGCCAGTCTTTGTAGCAGCGCTGTAATGGTTCAAGTGTCTGTAAGCAATATGGAACTTAACATCTGAGGTCATCAGTCCCCTAGACTTAGAGCTACTTAAACCTAACTAACTTAAGGACATCACACACACGCATACCCGAGGCAGGATTCGAACCTGCGACCGTAGCAGTAGCGCGGTTCCAGACTGAAGCGCCTAGAATCTCTCAGCCACAGCAACCGGCATCGCTGAAATGGTTCAGCTGGTAGGGCAGTTAACATGACGGTCAAATTCTTAGCTCTCTTTTTTTAAGATACTTTTCAATTTCTGCAAAAGACAAAAGTCACAATGATTCAGATAAGGTGAATAGGCGGGCTGTGGAACAATAGGAATGCCTTTTCAAGTAAAAAATTCCGTGACGGAAGTAGCCGTGTGACGTGAGGCGTCGTCATGGTGCAGCATCCAGTCGTCTGCAAATTGGGGCTGTTACTTTCAAATTCAAGACACAATAACGCTGGAACATAGGAACACTGGCCCTGCCCGCGTTCGGACTGGTGCCACCACAGTGTCACCAACCTGAGTGCCAGAAGGCCTAAAACAGTAGCCATGGTTTGCATTGCCAGCCCCAGTCAAGTTGGCTACAGCGACCTTTCTCTGTCGCAGGAGGCACACAGTTGAGCTGCGACAGAGATAACTAAACTGCTGAGAGACGCTCTATCAGCCCCCTTTCGTTGTCTTTCTTAGTCAGCTTCGCCTTGTGGCTGGCAGTAGTGCAGTAGTTGCCGCCATTTTGTAGTACGTGTTTCGCCTTCCACCACCTCGGAAGCAACTATGTGCAAGTTCAGTCTTACTCAAGACTTTTCGCGATAGAATGCTCGCGGCAAGTTCGTCTCTGATTAAGATGCAATTACGTGATTTGCACCGCAAGCAACCAGCACTAAGGCTTCACCGATGTTAGACCGGTAAAATTGGTAGCACTGCTCCTGTCTGTATGATCGTATTACGTGACTCCTCCTGGCTGACTGCATTCGTTCGTGATTCCCATTTCTCAAGATTCATCTCTATTTCTCCAGTTCTCACTCTCTCTAGGAGAGTGGTTCCCAACCTGGGGGTAATTACCCCTTGATGAGTGAAATGAGATTTTCTGAGGGGTAAAATCTAAACGATTCGATTATGTTTCAGACACGAAACTAAATTATTTTCGAGAGATCATTACTATTATCACAGTTTTGTAAGACTCTAATACTGTTTACATAAGTTGTGAATAATGACTTTTTCTCAGCCGGCGTGGGTGGCGGAGCGGTTCTAGGCGCTACAGTCTGGAACCGCGCGACCGCTACGGTTGCAGGTTCGAATCCTGCCTCGGGCATGGATGTGTGTGATGTTCTTCGGTTAGTTGGGTTTAAGTAGTTCTAAGTTCTAGGGGACTGATGACCTCAGAAGTTAAGTCCCATTGTGCTCAGAGCCATTTGAACCATTTGAACTTTTTCTTAATTAGTAACATTAATGCAGTGGAGGTTACAGGTTCCCTACATAGTCTGTCTATTACATACAGTTGTTGTGCTTTGTCCCGTGCATCGCTGAGGATAAAAGTGAGACAAATACATAACAAATGCTGAATATCTCAAGAAAATGTCTTCTCTGAGTTGTAGATAGTACCTGCTGTAGCCCAGAAACTGCTTCATTACTCGCTTCGAAACAGATAATTGAATTAGTTGACATCACGACGCAGCAGAGACTGTGTAAGGGTTACTATAGTTCTCTGGACAGTGTTGCTATTATTATTGTTATTATTCTAGTGATTAGACACAAAGCATTAACAGCCTGAAGTCGTCCAGTTTCTGCCAGTTCAGTACTAAGGAGTGCAGCAATCAAGTGGTTTACAACCACTATCTGCTTGATGTTAAATGGAGTTGCAGGGTGCAGGTCGAGCAAGTGCCGCATTGGAGGGGAGTAATGCAAGGGGAACATATTTTGTAACCAGTGTCTGTCCTCACTGTTGATGGTTCAAATGCCTCTGAGCACTATGGGATTTAACATCTGAGGTCATCAGTCCCCTAGTTGGTTTGTTGGTTAGTTGGTAGTTTGGGGAAGGAGACCAGACAGCGAGGTCATCGGTCTTATCGGATGAAGGAGGGAAGTCGGCCGTGCCCTTTCACAGCAACCATCCCGGCATTTGCCTGGAGCGATTTAGGGAAATCACGGAAAAACTGAATCAGGATGGCCGGACGCGGGATTGAACCGTCGTCCTCCCGAATGCGAGTCCATTGTCCTAGCCACTGCGCCACCTCGCTCGGTATCAGTCCCTTACAACTTAGAACTATTTAAATCTAGCTAACCTAAGGACATCACACACATCCATGCCCGAGGCAGGGTTCGAACCTGCGACGGTAGCGGTCGCGCGGTTCCAGACTGAAGCGCCTAGAATCGCTCTTCCACATCGGCCGGCTCACTGTTGATAGTTAGCTTTCTTCTCTGAAAAGGAGTTGTATGTAGCACTTGCTATTCACCACGAATTCCTTCGTCATTCATTCTAAAACACGACCCGCCCTCCCCCCCCCCCCCCCCCACACACACACACACACTAAATATCATTAACTTTTCTTCATTTTAAAAATGAAGATGTAAAGTCGTTCATTCTACAGCTTATTTAGGTGCTAAAGTTGGTGATAATGTGTAGTCGGGGGTAGGGGAGAGATATGAGGGTTGCCCAGAAAGTAATGCACCACATTTTTTCCTTCAACAATTCTTTATTGAACATAATGAGAATTACTCATACGAAAGAATAGTGTTTTATCTACACACCCAATTTTTCAACGTAATCTCAATCCCGTCCTGTGGCCTTCCTCCAGTGCGAAACAAGGTTGTGTATGGCCTGTCGGTACTAATCCTTGCCCTGGTGGCGCAGCCAGTACTTCACTGCGTTAACATCCTTTTCTGATTGACAGATGCAGTGCCAACTGCCGAGTCGTAATGCGTCTGCCCTCGCGAATGACATCAGCTCGCTGCAACACGTCATGTGTGACATTCGTGGACGTTCTCCCTGGCCGCTGCAAATCGTGGAGGTCCACCGAACCGCCTTCTGGTGACCTCACCCTCTATGGGTAGCGACTGACTGTAGTTCTGCCGATAGCAGCTTTGCACAAGCGTTTGTGGATATTCCCCGCAGTTTCTTACTCTGCAGTGAGAAATTCAATGATGGTACGTTGCTTGTAACGTACACCGTTCGACCATAGATACTAGCAGACTGGCCTTGCTGTGCAGAAGCTATAGGGCTGGTGTGGCTCCAACATAAACCACGTGACTGTTGGCAAAACGTGGCGGGATTTCAAATCAGCGGTCTGCCATTCTATTTTTGTATCGTATTTTCCCCACATTTCTCAAATGACTGCCAGACGCTTCCAACAAAAATTACTTTTTTGTTTGCGAAAAATTATGCCAGAACTACATTTCACCTGGGTTTGTTCACAGTACCATTTATAAAATCTAACAAATACATCGAACGCCACTCTGGTGGGCAGTGGGACGAAATTACTATAAACTATCAATTAAAGTAAAATGTTAAAATTCTCTTAAACAGTAAGAGTGGGTTCGTGTCAAAACTTTGGATTATCCGCTTTTCGAGCTCTACTCACTTATAAAAGAAGATGGGATGTGGGAATTATGTCAACTACAGGTGCCAAAATTGTTGACTTTAGGAGCAGGTCCATTTTAGAGTAACAATTTTAGGTGCACTTCAAAGTTTCAGTTCCCACTATTTTTACAAAAGTTTAAACTATCAGTTAAAAAAATGATATTTTAGATGAAAGGTGAGACTTTGAAGTTTCAGAAAATAATTTTGGAGCCTAGGTTTAAAAATGGCAGACACTGTAAATATAAATTATACATATACATTGTAAATAATAACTAACCTATCAAAACATTTCGCGAAGTGCTTCGAGCAAAGGCGCGTATGTACAAATGGCTTAAAGTTTTTCCGTTTCAGGGCCTGCATCCAAAGCTGCCTTCGGTTTTCATCCTTAGGGAACCTATGAGTAGAAACGAGAAACAATTATACTTACTTCTGTAACCGAATTATCACA
Organism: Schistocerca piceifrons; assembly: GCF_021461385.2. Lineage (NCBI taxonomy): Eukaryota > Metazoa > Arthropoda > Insecta > Orthoptera > Acrididae > Schistocerca > Schistocerca piceifrons. The sequence goes on from NC_060142.1 coordinate 292,651,704, forward strand.
GATACTTTCCAAAATGTAATATGAGCCTGACTTTACAGGCACCACTTTCAACACTTTAATTTACGTGATACTCTATTTCAAGTATAAAAAACATATAAAAGTCACTTCAGCAGATTTCAATAAACGCATCTGCACTATCATATAAACACTTACACGTGAAATGTAATGCCATTTCCCCCGACAGAACGCTGAGTTCAGCCATAAGCGCAACACTAAACAACCATGTTTTGCCAACATTCACGTGACTTCAGCCCAGAGATGTTGAAGCCACGAAAATGACGTCAGGACCAGTCTATTACGTTTATGGTCGAAGCGTACATCACCTACAGACGCCATTTTGAAAATGTCCTGCAGCTACGCTACCTGTCAGAAGTGACGCAAACTTGGCGTGCTCACTCAGGACACTTCAAATAATACATACGTAACGTTTCGCTTTCGTAGCATTGTTTCGGGCTGAGAAAGAAAATGAGCTGCATTACTTTCCGGGCAACTCTCGTACTAGCTAATGTCTGATTGCACTCAGGGGCAATGATCTAAGAAAATTTGGGAACCACTGCTTTAGGGACTATACGAGTTATCTTTGTTCTTCGATGGTTGTGTGTCTGTTTTATGTGCCTTTAGCTTGACAACAAGCAAGCCGGCAACTCGCCATTTAAACCAGAATTCTGGGCTCACATTTAAGCATTTTTATCGAGAATATACAAAATGTGTTTGAAGAGTTCGGCGAATGGTCTCAGAAATTAAAGGAAACAATATTTACTAACGAAATATTTTTACTGGCCTTCAGCATACTTCCGACAACGGTTGCAAAGCTGTTGGAAACTGTCAGCAAACGCTTTCTGAGGTCTCACTTGAAACACAGCGGTGACGCGTTGCTGAATATACGCAGAGTCTGCGAATGTTTGTAAACAGCACTGCTTACACTTGTCTTTGCTTACCTTCAGTTCTTCTACTCTCATTCTCAAAGACAACCGCCGATCACCCGCAAGCATCTGTCGCACTCGTGCCACTGCAAAATGGAGCGCAAAATGAAGCAACACGTTATCATGAAGTTTGTCTTCTGATTACGGAAACTGGCTACAGAGACTCGTGGAATGTTAGCGCAAGTGTGGTGTGGAAGCGGTGAGTAAAAAGTTCGTGTATGAGTGGTTTAAACGCTTTAGAGATGGGAAGCATGGCATTCGGAGGAGCCGCGTTCGAGTTAACACCCACAATCGGCAGACATGGAGCGAGTGCGACGCACATTTGTGGGTGTGTTTGAGGATGAGAACAGAAGAGATGAAGATTAACAAAGACAGTGTAAGCACTATTGTTCACGAACATTCACACAAGTTACGGATATCCAAGAACACGTGGGCACGGTGCGTCAAGTGACTCCACAAGAAACATTTGCTAACAGTTTCCAGCAGCTTTACAGCTGATGTTAGAAGTGTGTTGTGACTGAAAATTCGCAATTTTTCACAAACACAACTTTTATTGATGTAAGTTGACAAAGTTGATGACTGAACAACAAACGAAAGGTAACAATAGCAATGCCAGTAAAAGTCTCCTAGTTAAGGCAAACAAAAGTTCACTTCTAATTTTCTACAAAGGTTCATGGTAAAACACACACACACACACACACACACACACACACACACACACACACACAATAGTACACTAGTAACAGGTCAATTCAGAGACGAAGACGTTATATTCAACAGTAGCAGTACACGAGGTCGACATCCGGCATGAACTGAACTTCGGGACTGGTTCTAGCCCCTAAATAACTGTCTCCAGCCAATCAGGTTTTGGCGTAGTGATACGTCCTGCAGGCCGTGGCTCGAGCTCCCCCTGCAGGAAGTAGTGCTCGGCATGTCAGTTTCCATTATCTTGTATGTAAAGAGCCGGTGTTTACCGTGGTGATTTTGGTACACCTTGGGCATAAATAACCTCGTCCTCTGTGGTGTAATATGGGTTGCCGGCCCTCAGAGGCTCCCTTGGCTCCGGTATAACAAAGTGTGCTGTAGCTAATGTGATTACTTCAAAGGCTCTTGTTTCCTTTGTTTTCTGACGTCGTTGCAGTCTAACCTAGTACTTGCTTTAAATTACAGTTATTCGCTGTTACTCAGGTCCGGTTTATGGCCCAAGCGACATAACCTGCACCAAGCTGAGAGGGGCGTCCAAGTGCAACATATATACACAGTGCGTCTCACAATTAGTAGCGGAAACCGACATGTGTGGAACTGGGGTGGAAGGCGAGGACGGCAAATGTTAAATCGCGTGTGTGGAAAAATGTCCTGCTGTTACTGGTCTACTTCCCCCGTTCCCCCCCCCCCCTCCCCCCGCCGGTTCTCTTCATTAATCAAGTCCTTTATCTCGTCAAAAGAATTTCCTGCTGTTCGTAATCTAGTCTGGTGCCTCCATGGTCAACTTTTCGATTCCGCGACTGTAGAAATCGCGTCGTTTTGAGGCGAAGAACTCGTCGAGCTATGTTCGGTGCGCAATTTCATCCGGAAAGGAAGTTCCTTGAAGGAGAGAGAGAGAGAGAGAGAGAGAGAGAGAGCGGAAAAGGTGAAAATCCGAGGGCGCAAGTTCAGATGAATAAATTGACTTCCAACCCAACACCTGTATAGCGTTGTTTGTCAGTCTAGCAGAATGCGGGCTGGCGTTATCGTGCAGTAACGTCGCTTCACGCAGTCTCCCTGGTCGTGGTTCTTGGACTGCATCTGCAAGACGTCTCAGCACCAAAAAATGGCTCTAAGCACTATGGGACTTTACATCTGAGGTCATCAGTCCCCTAGACTTAGAACTACTTAAACCTAACTAACGTAAGGACATCACACACATCCATGCCCGAGGCAGCAGTCGAACCTGCTACCGTAGCAGCAGCGCGGTTCCGAACTGAAGCGTGTAGAACCGTTCGGCCACAGAGGCCGGTACGTCTCAGCCGTTGACAGTAAATGCCAGTAGTGATAGTTCCACCTCATTGAAGCAATTCGTCGTACACCACAACGCCGTGTTCCACCAGATGCATAACGTTATCTTTTGTGGATACGAGCAGCGTGTTGCTGCTTTGTTTGTGCTCAATCATTCCTTTCTTTTCCGGACGTTAGCTTCGAGACGCTATTTCTGTTCGTCAGTAATGTTACAGCGTAGGAATGATCGGTGTTGTTCACGAGCCAACCGATGAGGAGCAAGCAGAGATGCACATACCGCATTCCGCAGATTTTTGCGATTTTGGCTTAGATCATGCGATACCCATTGCGACGGGGCGGGCGATAAGTGCGGTTGAAGAGTTCACACTAATGTGCGTGTACAAATGATCGTTAAAAAATGTTAGTGCAAATTTTGGCTCTCACGTAAGTCTCAAGGGATAATTTCCACACTTGGAGCATTAGTACACTTCCACACCCACGCATTAGTTATAGTTTTTGAATTAATATTCACTCACACATGAGTAAAATTTATGCTAGGGAAAAAAAATTAGGCGATTATTATAGCAAAATTATTTTTCGTAACACAGTTCAATTAAGTTTTTATCATAACTATTTATTGGCGTCGTTCTTTTATTTCACACAATGAAATTAGCACTGGTGAGACGCTTTACAGTTTTACTTTAATAATAATTTGACTCCGAGCGCCCAATAGCAGTAATGTAGGCTGCTATAATCGAAAGTTACTCAATCAACTCGAACAGAACCACAAGTCCCACTATCCTCTTTGTTCTAACAGTTAACCATATGTTCACTTACGCCGATGTATATCCTCGTAATTCGTACTCACAGAAATAATCGTAGCACTTCCAGTTCACCAAATATACGCTTGCACACTTGCCCAATTAAACAGTACTCTATGTCGAAATAAATCGGCGCGAAAAATTCTTAACTCAAACTACCAAATGGGCCACCCACCGGCCAACTTCGCCACCCACATGCTCACCGACTGGCGAACGACTGCCCAACGACTCACCCCTTTGGCCAAGGTGGCCGCTCGCTTGTATAGGCTCGGATGTCAACCTCCCCTGGTTATGCAAGTACCAATCTCACTAGTTAAGGTTACAAATTTTTACGCATACATCTCTCAACAGAAATAACTACACTATCGGAACCGCGCTAAAAAGTACATCTTATTCAACGTTACATTAATTTCTAGGATTATTCCTTCGCCCGTAAATCAAGTTTTAGTTCCTGCAAAATTTCGTCACTTGGCGCAAATTTGTTTGTTTACATCTGTGCTGCAAAGTTTTAACATAGAATTGCATATGGCACTGTTTTTAGACGTAATCTATAGCGATCTTCACATTGCACTGCTCAAAATTTTCATATCTATAATAATTAATTAATTATGGGCAATAAATGTTAATAATAATTTGCAAACAATGGAAACTATTGCAAGTTAAGTGTACAGTATTACTTAATTAGTTTAAAAGAAGTGTGATGCCACCCAAAATATTATATAGTGCCGTTCTTTACGTCATGAATTTTCTATTGCATTTTATAAACAATTTCCCATCAAATTTTGTTTATTGCTTTTTACGAGCCTAATTATTTATGAATCTTTACATATGACTACGGCATTCGATCCTATGACGAGACGTTTCTAATGAGCCTTCGCTCATCCCTGTAAGTTGTTATTTACTATTTTTACTAATCTTTCAGTATTTGTGATATTAAACAATTTTCAAGTTGCTATCACTTTTGCGTCTCGTGACTTAAAGATCGATCTTTCAGAAGGTGCATATTGCTGACCATAATCCACTGCCACATCACTCTTCACCGTAAGTTACATAGTTTTCGCGTAATTCGCGAAAAACCAAACAATGCCGCAATCTGCGGGCCACGTGGCCGCCCGGCGGCGGAGACATCCCACCGACACGTTGCAAATCTCGCGCGGGCGCGCCACGCACTTCCGCGAATGGCGCACCATGTCGTGCGCTCGCTCTCCACAAAGCAATCCTTTCATACCAGACCTATTCATCTAATAACGGGGGTTGGTACCGCCACACCATACTCCGGATTTTCGAACCTTCCACATCGCATGCAAATGTCGCTCGGTGGTGAGACGATCACAATTCATCACAGTTGAGATTTCTCTAGTACACTAACGTGGATCTAATGGATTAATGCGTTTACACGATCTTCATCAAATCCTGAATGCCTTCCTGAACGTGGAGAATCATTAATGCCAAATGATCCTCCTTAAAACGAGAAAACCATTTTCTTGCCGTGCTCTAACCCCATACACACTGCAAACGTTTGTGGCTGCATCCACTGCTGTCACCTCTCTATCCAATTCAAACAGAAGAATATGTCGGGAATGTTATGATTTCTCCACTTGTCACATCACTCTTTAACGTCCAAAGCTCCACTCACTATGCTCAGAAGACAAAATGACACTACGTGAACTCGAATAGCAACAGTGAACTACAAATAAAAATGACAGTCGATAAATAAACCCATGGCAACCGGTGTACCAACATACAAAACAAAGACCCTACGAACTTATGCACCAACCAATCCGACAAGAGATTAGATTAGATTAATTGTGAATTCCATAGCCCCATAAAAGAGGGAATCCTCCTAGGTGTGTAACATGTCAGATAAACACATTACAGAAATGTAATTAGAAAAACTTGAGTTCCATTAATTTTAATGATCCTCAGTCAATAAACAGTAAAATTATGTACATGAATTAAATTTAAACTTCTAATATTTACAGGTTTAATACTTACATCTGCTTTCATTAAATCCATCATGCAGACATTTGCTAGTTTCTTGGCTATTACAACCAAGTATTGTCAAAAACTAAAGTACATTATTCATTTGAGTGATCCTCAGTTAAGAACAGTCAGATTATGTACAAGATTTAAAATATAACTTCCACTATTTACAGACTTAAGACTTACATCTGCTTTCCGTACATCCATCATTCACACAGTAGGTAGTTATTTGGCTGTTACAACCAAGTGTTGTCAAAAATTAAAGTATAATAAATTTTGATTAAAATGGTCTACTGCACTTGTTGAGAAACTCTTGGATGGAATAGAAGGAGTTGGCCACCAGAAATTCTTTTTAATTATGTTTAAATTGTGCCTTGTCTGAAACTAAACTCTTAATGGTTGCTGGTAACTTATTGAAAATATGCGTTGCTGAATACTGGACTACCGTCTGGGCAAGAGTAAGTTATTTTAAATCTTTATGTATATTGTTCTTATTCCTAGTATTGATACTGTGTACTAAGCAGTTAGTTGGAAAAAGAGATGTATTATTTACAACAAACTTCATTAAGGAATAAATATACTGAGAAGCTGTGGTTAATACGCCCAATTCTTTGAACAGGTTTCGACATGATATTCTTGGGTTTACACTACTCATTACTCTTATTATACTCTGTACTCCCTGTTTGTGGAGTTACCCCAAAATATGATACCATATGACATAATGGAGTGAAAATAAGCAAAATATGCCAGTTTTTTATATTTGTATCTCCTATGTCTCACATCATTCGCATTGGAAACATAGGCTTGTTTAGGCGCTTGAGCAGTTCGTTAGTATGTTGCTCCCAACTGAATTTATTATCAAGTTGTAATCCCAAGAATTTTACACTCTCAACTTCTCCTATTTCCATGTCATCATATTTTATACACACACCAGAAGGAAATCTCTTGGAAGTTCTGAACTGCATACAGTGGGTCTTTTCAAAGTTTAATGACAGTGAATTGGCTATGAACCACTTATTAATGTCAGTAAAAATTTGATTAGCTGCTCTTTCTAAATTTATATTTCATTTACTATTTATTGCAATGTTTTTATAATCTGCAAATAAGACAAACTTGGCATCTGGTAATGTAACAGATGACAGGTCATTAATATACACAACAAACAGTAGTAGATCTAGTATGGAACCTTGGGGAACACCACATGTAATTTCTTCCCAGTAACATGATGTCTGATTGCCTACTGCTGAAGTGTTACGCAATGACGCCCTTTGTTTTCTATTAGTAAGATATGACTGAAACCACTTTGCAGTACTATCAGTGACGTCATAATATTTTAATTTACTTAAAAGAATGCTGTGATTCACACAGTCAAACGCCTTTGACAGGTCACAGAATATACCAGTTGCCTCTAATTTGCTGTCCAATGAATTAAGGACATCATATTAACAGGATCTTCCGTCGGTTCTTGGTAGAACAACATTATAATAATAAATGAAAAGCACCAGTTTGCTTTTGTTCTACAATATTACTTTTATTGCTAACCGCTTTTTGGCTTACAAGGCCATCTTCAGCAAACTGGTGCTTTTCATTTATTATTAATTAAGGACATTTTTGCTTGAAGTTTAAATAGCTTTCTCAATATCAGAACTCTTAAGAAACCCAAACTGTGACTTTGACAGTATGTTATTTTCACTAAGGTGCTTAAGTAGACGCTTGAACATAACCTTTTCAAAGATTTTTGAAAAAGCTGGCAAAAGTGAGATCGGTCGGTAATTTGACGACATTTCTCTGTCCCCTTTCTTGTGGAGAGGTATAACTTCAGCATATTTAAGCCAGTCCGGGAATGTTCCTGTGACAAGTGATTGTTTAGACAAATAACTTAAGATATGACTAAGCTCACATGAACGCTCTCTTATTAACTTTGTTGATATGTTATCGTAACCACTAGAATGCTTTGATTTCAAGGACTTTATGGTGGATTCTATTTTTTTGGGTGACGTAAGTGTCAATACTATACAGGCTTAGCAAAGCGTCCAAGATCTACCGTATTCAGGGTTGCTCCTTACTGGATAACATGAATAAACAACCATGCGTCTCTGGCACTCATCTGGTGTGGTTGTAGAGCTCCAGTTTGATCGCCATTGGGTGGAAGTCCTCCTGGAGAGTGCCCACCGTCAGCTGCCGGCCGCAGCCGGAAGCACGTGCCGGCTCGCCCACTTCCGGCCTCCTCCGCCGCAGCCACGGGCGCCCGCATCTGCGCTGCATTAGCTGCACCACGCCATCCAACTTCATCCCCCGCCGCTCGCTACTTCGACAGTTAAACGCCGCCGGAAATTACCTCGAGCGCACGTTGTTTTGTAACAGCTGTGGGTCCTAGCGTGCACATGAGAACTGAGAGCGCAACAGGCACCGATTAAAAGTACTGTACGACATTTGTAACGCGGATGAGACACGGGGTTTGGAGCTTTAATGCTGGCAACTACTTACGAGGGTCACTCCAAAAGAAATGCACACTATTTTTTTAAAATCCATCTTTTATTCTACATGTTTAGGAACAATATTTTCATTTCTCCACGTAATTTCCACCCTTCTCAACTGCCTTACGCCATCTTGGAACCAGCGCCTGTATACCCGCACGGTAAAATTCTCGACCAACCTGTTGGAGCCACTGTTTGGCAGCGTGCACAAGGGAGTCATCATCTTCAAACCTTGCTCCATGAAGAGAGTCTTTCAGTTTCCCATAGAGATGAGAGTCACATGGAGCCAGGTCAGGACTGTAAGGCGAGTGTTTCAGTGTTGTTCATCCGAGTTTTGAGATCGCTTCCACGGTTTTTTGACTGACATGTCGTGCAACAGCAAAACATCCTACTTTTGCCGATGTAATCGAACACGACTCAGTCGAGCTTGAAGTTTCTTCAGTGTCTTTACATATGCATCAGAATTTATGGTGGTTCCACTTGGCATGATGTCCACAAGCAAGAGTCCTTCGGAATCGAAAAACTGTTCCAGCAGAAAGTGTTTTTTTTATGATGCCACTCCATTGATTGCCTCTTTGTCTCTGGTGAAAAATGATGGAGCCATGTTTCATCACCTGTCACAAATCTTCCAAGAAATTCATCTCCACCATTCTCGTACTGTTCCAAAAATTCGCTGCATACTGTTTTTCTTGTTTCTTTGTGAGCCACTGTCAAGATCCTGGGAACCCACCTGGCACTAACCTTTTTTTACGCCAACACTTTCAGTATTCTGCCAGCACTTCCTTCCCCTATCCCAACGTAGCGTGACAATTCGTTCACTGTGATGTGTCTGTCAGCAGTCACCAATTCGTTAACTCTCTGCACATTGTCTGGAGTGTGTGCAGTACGAGGCCTGCCGCTGCGAGGACAATCCTCAATATTGCCGTGCCTGCTTTCATCACGTAACCTGCTTGCCCACCGACCTGCGACCGACACCAGCATCTCCATACACCTTTTTCAACCTCTTGTGGATGTTTCCCACTGTCTCGTTTTCACAGCTCAGGAATCCTATGACAGCACGTTGTTTCTGACGAACATCAGGTGTAGCATCCATCTTGAAGGCATGCTGTGACGGCGCCACTCACAGGAACAGGTTGAACTAAGTTTGAAAACAAGCGGGAAGGATGTATCTACACTCTGTAAAACTTTCACACATGCAGAGTGAAAACTGTACTTTTACAAAAATAGTGTGCATTTCTTTTGTAGTGACCCTCGTATTTACAACTTATAGAAAATAAGAGGTTTATCAGGAAAGTAATGAGACTGATGATGACACAGCGAGCGACATGGCGACGATATGTTGTTCTACTTGCGTAGACCGGTGTGTTCATCCTTTCCAGATTCGCAGTCCGAATTTCAGCTCCGTACAGACACACGTAATTTTTGAGAGCGCCAACACTGATGTTTTTTGTTCTTCGTTACGAAAATAGGACAGCGGAATTTAGAGCAATGTTGTGCAATAATTTTTTGTGTTAAACTTGTGGAATCCACGAGTGTAAACTTGAAAATTTGTAATAGGCCTATGGGGAACTTTCTATATTTAGAGCACACCGACATAGTTACGTTACACACCACCATTTTAAGCGTTGCAATTCGGGGACCTCTAGCAGTGGAGGTCTGCGAGTATGTAGATATCAAGAATAAAGATATAGAATCTTAATAAAGTTTGTTTTATTTAAAAACCTTTAGCAGTTTTCACATTAAAATTCGGAGGCATTACTTTTCAACATACACTCGCGTACAAGTGTGGCCGCTGCAAGAATTATTACAACTAATTTCGTCTCTGAGTCCACAGAGGTAAAATGCACACCGCTTTTCAAGTAGCTCCAGAGAAAGAAGTGGGGATGTCGAAAGCCAATGTATTGGTCGTCCCCTACCTATTGCTCAAAGTATGTTCTGGTTCTGCAATATGCGCTGGGGCCCCATCACGCTGGAACCGCATCCCCACATCCTCCCTCTTATACGTGTGGATACCTCTTCTAGTGGCGTCGGCGGATACCCTTGCAAGAACTCTCCCTCCACTGCCCTCCCGAGTCGAGGAGGCAACATATGGGGCGCAAGTAAACAGTCACCCACGATATAGGCCTTCAACGATGTCTGAAGACGTTAGATTTTGCTTATCTCCTTCGCCGCGGGCGTACGTACGCCTACTTACTGCTCACTGAATATACGTTTCCGACGCCCGATTTGTTTTCAAAACACATTTTTTGTGGGCTCCGTTGTAATGTATGTTATTTTGGTAACTGAATTTTGGAACACCCTGTGGTGTTCTGTGTACATTGCCAGAAGTAAAATATCGGCATACTCTTGTCAAACCACACAATTTGATACTGCTCGCACGTGCACAATGAGGCTATCGTCCGCCACGCGAACCCACTCGTATCGCCGCCTGTGGAGGACCCCTTTCGCCCTTTCGTTGACGGTCCACCTGTCTGGACGGCCGTTATGGATGGCACTCCTAAACAAAACACCAGCGCTGCCGTCGCTGATGGACACTCGCAGTCTGTGACGCGCCTCCTTGTTTGTTTTCAGGGTCATCAGTCAGCGAGTGGCCTTCTTTACGAGACAGGGCCGCTCGTTTGGCTGCCGGCTTTTTTACTGGACCAAGCATTGCGTTGGAAAAGTTTCAGAGCAGTCGACGCTTATTCACGTTTAAAAACTATCAGAAAGGTGTAACTTGCTGGGATTCAGCAGCACAGTGCGTTATGATTATCACTGCACACGAGCCATTTATTCTTATTTATTTTCTTTCTTTATGTTTTTCCGTAATTCTGTGTTTCTGTGAACTTTATGTGTAACATTTTCCCAATCTGATTTCTCAAATTAAGGCCAATTCTTTCGGTTCGCCTGGTCTGTGGCCCCCTCTTCAGATGCTTAGTTCGTTGCTAATTCCATATCTGCTACGCCTCAGTACTTTCCTCTTACTCTAAATTAGTCTTAGTCCATAATGCGTCATGAGTAGACTATTCATTCAACTGAACAAAGACTGTAATCCTGCCTCACTTTCAGTGAGGACACTAATGTCATCAGGCAATTTTATGATTAATATACTTTCGTTCTGAACTTTAATCTACTCATGAACCTTGCTTTTATTTCCATCATTGCTTCTTCAGCATACAGTTTGAACAGTACAGGAGGAGGGCAACACCCCTGCCTTACAGAATTTTTAATCTGATGACTTGATGTCTTCGTCTTCCATTCATATTGCCCCCTTTTGGTTATTGAATGTATTGTATATTAGTCGTCCCTTCATATAGCATATTTCTACTTTTCTAAGAATTTGCAACATCCTGGTCCATTTTACATTTGTCGATTTTGTAGGTTGACAAATTCTATGAAAAGCTCTTGATTTTTCTTAAGTCTTGTGCATTTGACTTTCCCAAAACCAAGGTGATCGACATCTAATAGATTCACAGTTTTCCGTTTTTCTGTGTGTTACCCATGTCAGTAATGATTAATAACAAATGTGCACACAAAATATTTTGCCCCACCGAAATGACGTTTTTAAACATCAATGAATGTGTTCATTTGAGCATAAAAATCACATTTACATCGTTTGGTTTTCAGATGACAAGCTGTCAGTGCAGGACACCTTACAGATGATATTGCAAAACTATATAACGTAAAATCAAGATAAGAACAAAAGCGAACGAAAACTGTCATTAGGCCTCATTTTGTTAGTTCAGTTACAACCTAAAATACGTTTAGTTTTAACAGTTGTTCTATAAACAAAACCCACTCATGATGGCACAGAGGTGCCGAAACATGATTGGGGATAAAAAAAAGTGTTTTGTATAAAAGGCGGAACCTATACCCAGTATTTTATACAGCATAAAGTAGATGATCATTTCGGAAGCGGTGATTATATCAGCATGACACTCACCCTGTCACAAAGCAGCATCTGTGATCCAATGGTTTGTGGACAACAACATTCCTCAAATGGACTGCAATGCCCTGCCCAGAGTTCCGCCCAACTCAGTGTAACATATTTGGAATGACTTAGAACGCTGACTCCACTCCAGACCCCAGCGTTCCACATCCCTGCCTTTCATCTGCCTTGGTAGCTGCGCGGTAAGCGCTCACATTGCTATCCAAATGGTCCCAGGTCGATTCTCCGCTTGGGAACTGGGTGTTGTATTGTCCTTACGACGTATCGTTATAAGTGACATTCCACTGCTGAAGGTGGCTTTATTGGCAGCGGGTCGGTGTGGCCGCTACGGTCGCAGGTTCGAATCCTGCCTCGGGCATAGATGTGTGTGATGTCCTTAGGTTAGTTAGGTTTAAGTAGTTCTAAGTTCGAGGGGACTGATGACCTCAGCTGTTAAGTCTCATAGTGCTCAGAGCCATTTTTTTTTATTGGCACCTCCCCAAAGCCAATAAATTAAAAAAAAAAGAAAACACCACCACCTGCTACGGAATCGGTTCTCGATAAAGAATGGGCTTCTAAAATTGAGACACGTTATTGAAACTGTCTCTAGCAGAGTGCCAGTCTCATAAAGACCAAGAGTGGACGCCTTCCTTATTGATGTGCACTGTAAACCAGTCCTAAGCAAAGAAAGGAAAGCTGAAAAGAGTATATAGCGTGTCTATATAAGGGAAATGTACTTGAAAGCAATATTACAGAAAGGGAAGTGGACGTAGATGAAGTTAACATGGGAGATCTGATACTGCGATAAGAGTTTGACAAAGCTCTGAAAGACCTAAGTCGTAACAAGGCCCCGGGAGTAGACAACATTCCGTTAGAACTACTGACAGCCTTGGGAAAGCCAGACGTGACAAAACTCTTCCATTTAGTGCGGAAGATGTGTGTGACAGGTGAAATACGCTCAGGCTTCAAGAAGAATATTGAAATTCCAAAGAAAGTAGCTGCTGGGAGTTCAAATGGCTCTGAGCACTATGGGACTCAACTGCTGTGGTCGTAAGTCCCCTAGAACTTAGAACTACTTAAAGCTAACTAACCTAAGGACATCACACACATCCATGCCCGAGGCAGGATTCGAACCTGCGACCGTAGCGGTCGTGCTGTTCCAGACTGTAGCGCCTTTAACCGCTCGGCCACTCCGGCCGGCTGCTGGGAGTTGTGAAAACTACCGAACTATCAGTGTAATAAGTCATGGTTGCAAAATACTAACACGAATTCCTTACAGAAGAATGAAGAAACTGGTAGAAGCTCACCTCGGGGAAGATCAGTTTGGATTCCAGAGAAATATAGGAACAGGCGAGGCAATACTCACCCTACAACTTACCTTAGAAGATAGGTTAAGGAAAGGCAAGCAAACGTACATTTACAGCATTTGTAGGGTTCGAGAAAGCGTTTGACAGTATTGTCTGGAACGCCATTTTTGAAATTATGAAGGTAGCAGGGCTGAAATACAGGGCGCGAAAGACTATTTACAACTTGTACAGAAACCAGATAGCAGTTATTAAGAGTCGAGGGGCATGAAAAGAAAGCAGCGGTTGGGAAGGGAGTGAGACGTTGTTGTAACCTGTCCCTGATGTTATTCAATATGTAATTGAGCAAGCTGTAAAGGAAACCAAAGAAAAATTTGTAATAGGAATTAAGCTCCAGGTAGAAGAAATTAAAACTTTGAGGTTTCCAGATGATATTTTAATTCTGTCAGAGACAGCAAAGGAGTTGAAAGAGCCGTTGTAAGAGAAGGAAGTGTCTTGAAAGGAGGACATAAGATGAATATCAACAAAAGTAAAACAAGGATAATGGAATGTAGTCGAATTAAAGCAGGTAATGCTAAGGAAATCATATCACGAAACGAGACACTTGAGTTAGTAGATGAGTTTTGCTATTTGGGCATCAAAATAACTGATGATGGCCGAAGCAGAGAAAATATAAAATGTAGACTAGCAATTGAAGGAAAAGCATTACTGAAGACGAGAAACATGTCAACCTTGAGTATAAAGTGTCAGAAAGTATTTGTCTGGAGTTTCGCCATGTATGGAAGTGAAACATGGGCGACAAACAGTTTAGACAAAAATAAAATAGGAGCTTTCGAAATGTGGTGCTATAGAAGAATGCTGAAGGTTAGATGTATCGCTCCCGTGACTAATGAAGAAGTACCAAATAGAACTAGGGTGACAAGAAATTTATGGCACGACCTGACCAAAAGAAGGGATAGATTGATAGACAATTCTGAGACATCAAGGGATCAACAGTTTAGTACTGGAGGGAAATGAGGGGGATAAAAGTCGTAGGGGGAAACCAAGAGATGAATACAGTCAGTAGGTACAAAAAGATATAGGTTGCAGGAGTTATTCTGAGATGAAGAGGCTAGCGCAGGATAGCTGGAGAGCTGCATCAAAACAGTCTTTGGATTGAAAACAACAACAACATGTGTCAGGATATGTTCGATCAGGTAGAATATAACATTCAGTAACTCAAAATGACGTTCTCGTGGCTTACCACTTTCTTCGTTCGACCGCTTCTATTGTACAGACAATATCTATTCACTTGAGCATATGTTTAACTTACCTCAGGAGAAGGGTGGAGGAGACAATAGGTTTCTGGAGTAGGGGACTCACCAGGCAGAAAATAGAAACGTATGCTCCACCCGCTCCTCCGTCAGCCAGAAAAACTGCGGGACGCGAATAGGAGCAGGTCCGCTGTCACTCTGCCATGAAAATGCATCACACATATCGCGAACGTCGCCGTCTCATTAAAATTCTCTTTGCAAGCGAGTGTAATATATTCATTGCGTGCCGCAGGCAGATTTTCCTCGGTGACACACAGCGACGTCAGCGGCCGCAGTGTCCACGTAACAGCCGCTTGTAGCGCCACGCTCCCTACGACCACAGGACGCTTGCACGCCGTGATGCATAGTAAGTGCACCTGTGATCTCAACCTTGTGTTTACATCCGAGAAAGCGAAATACTCAGTCATAAACCAGGTATGCTACGTTACTTTTGTCAAGAAGATCTTGGTCAGGTGCCTCTGTAGTATGTCATTAATGATATCTGTTGTGTGAATATCGACGTCACTGTCGGGTTGATAAAGAAATATAAAGAATACACTGATTATATTACGTCGTAAGTGTCCTTTAAATTGAGAAAAAATTGACAAAGCATCCCCAGCATACTATAACGGAATTGAATATATAAATCTTTCTCATAATTCGGTTATTGCAGATTTAAATAGTTGTGCTTCAGAAGGTGAAGATAGGTTACAGGGTTGTTTATTTTCATGTGTTGTGATCAGAACTGTTTATTTCTGGTCCGAGCTGCCGGAGTCGGCGGTGAATAGTGCGTGAGGTGTGCTAGTTTGTGTGAATGAATGCTGTGTGTTTCTCTTTCTTCTTCTGACGAAGACTGTGGCCGAAAGCTTATGTGTAAGTGTCTTTTTAATAGCGCCTGTGGCAACTTAAAGTGTCGTCTTTACGGTAAGAAGCAATGTATATTTTCCTACGTAACTGTTTATTTCTTTCTTCATTGTTTTCGCCGGCCGCTGTGGCGGAGCGGTTCTAGGCGCTTCAGTCCGGAACCGCGCGACCGCTATGGTCGCAGGTTCAAATCCTGCCTGGGATATGGATGTGTACGATGTCTTTAGGTTAGTTAGGTTTAAGTAGTTCTAAGTTCTAGGGGACTGATGGCCTTAGATGTTAAGTCCCCTAGCGCTCAGAGCCATTTTGAATCTTCACTGTTTTCAAAGGATACAACAGAATTTTTACACAACACATGCACTGGTCTTCTCTTTTGGTTTTTAGAAACCCACTTTCTCGTGAATTTCGTTCGGTTTATATGTACTCTTTTAACTCAAAAACCTTTGTTATAAGTAGCCTCACAATGTTCCACTGTGTTTGTACGCACGCATTATTTTGATTCAGTACTGTGTTACTGCCATTACTTTTTTGTTGCGATTAAGGTTCACTTTGAGAATATAATGTTTCCGTGTTCATTGTTTAAATTTCTATTCACTGTAATGTAATACTTGTCGTGTCGAGTGCAGAACCGGATAGTTAATGTGATATATTGGCTCTGAGCACTATGGGACTTAACATCTATGGTCATCAGTCCTCTAGAACTTAGAACTACTTAAACCTAACTAACCTAAGGACCAATCACAACACCCAGTCATCACGAGGCAGAGAAAATCCCTGACCCCGCCGGGAATCGAACCCGGGCGCGGGAAGCGAGAACGCCACCGCACGACCACGAGCTGCGGACAATGTGATATATTGTCATATTTCTTTCTGAAAATGTTTTCTCACTTCTTGTAATATATGAGCTGGGTATCGTTAATCGTATACCGTTGATATTGTTTGTTACGCAAAGAACAATGATGATGGTACCTCCTTAAGTACATTTTTCTAAAAATTCTTTTTCAAATGCCGTTGAAGAACGCGCCTGCATCAATATTTAGAAACATGAGCTAAAATTTAATTGCTTCTCTATTATACAAGCACATTAACGTCGATAAATTATTAAAATTAGTTTTTGTAGCTACAGTCTTCATGAAAATAACAGCATTGACCATTGTGTCATTCACAATCAAGCCTTTTGATATACTTATCACATCAAGGGACGACTTAGGGGAGAACAAATCTAACATACCGTAAAAGATACATTTTGCGGATAGATAAAAAGAACACTTTGGAGACTTCTTGTTCTTTGAAATCATCATACGCGCTTGGTCGTCAGCTCCGTCTCTTTAAACAACTATTGCGAACTTCATTGTAAATATATTTTGCTTGGGAAGGCACTGAATCAATAAATAAGTGAACTTGCTTACTGAATACCTACTTCGTGTGCACAGTTTATCAGCTGTATGTCGCTTTTTCATTTACTCTGATAGGACTGACTACTTTTGTTTAGTTATGTATTATGTTGAAGAAGGATCTCTGTCACCAACAAAATTTCGATATCTATTAGTTCCTGAAATTTGCATGGCCGTATATGAGAAACTTTGGTACTGGACCAAAACCCCCCACCTGTCCTCAGAAGTGTTGGTTGTAGTGACAGACTAATCTGTAGCGCAGCCCGTGATGTCTAGGAGGTGACAATTTGGTTGAGAGTTGGCGAAACCAACGAATGTGAAAGTGGAAAATCTTGTTGTGGTAACAAACGGGTAGGTAGCGACCCTTAATGTTTTACGTCCGCTCCTTGTTGAAAAGATGTAAGTGGGCTCCAGCACGTAAGTTTTACCGAAACTTTTTGCTATTTTACTATCATCAAATGGAAGGGTAAAACTGTCTTCTGGAAATTGTCGCCGATGCAAATACTGTATTTACAATTTCTTCGTATGTTAAAGCATGTGTTTCCAGTAACGAACACATTTTCCAAACACAGAATACCAATTTTTTCCACTCTCCTAACGAAGTACAACCACAGCAAAAACTATAGTTCTGTAAGAACAGAAAAGTTTATGTTAAATGTGTTAATGAAATTCTGTTCGCAAGGTACAACGTAGGCTTTCGAATATCTAAACAGTGCAGCGGCTATCAGAGGGGGAGTAAAACATTTAGTTCAGGCACTCTTTTTCCTGTAAGAAAGTCCCGTCCCCCCTTTTACATCGCTCTTCCTCTGTCCGAGCGAGACTGTACATTGGCAAGACCGGAAGCTCACGTGAGAGGACGCCAGTTCAAATGTCCGTCAGACCAGAGAGATTTACGTGTTCCGTAGGTTTCCTGAACCTCTTGCGGCAAATGGCAATATAGTTACTTTAAAGAAGACATAGCTGACTTACTTCCCTCATCCTTCCTCAAATCCGAAAAAATAAAGAAACAAGCCCACTTGAAACTCAAACCTGGCGGCTGAATCACTGGGCTAAGCAGACTTCAGTTCAACAAACTTCACTGCACTTTTGATTGTCGAGCATAATAAAAGTTGAACCACAACACCACCGGCAAACTTCCAGAGCTGGTACTATGAACTAAAGCAAGCAAAAAAAAAGTGTAGTAAGTACGGTCCATAAAGGGCATAGCTTAAGGTCTATGGATACTTCCTCAGCAGAAGAGAGGTTTCACTCTAGTAAAGACGAACACGTGCTCATAGCTTTTACGGTATGCACTTTAGAGCCCAAGTTTACTGTACATTTCTTTCTTATTTTGGTAGGTACTACCACTTCTGAAAGTTTGTCGGAGTCGTTCTAGTTCACCCTCTATTGGAGCGTCTTTTGTTTGTAGCCTAACATCAGACTTTATCGCTTACGGGGTTTCCTCGTACTACACGCTACTAGTACAGAGGGACCCAACAGATTTCAGTTGTTTATCCAAAATTTACATTCAAAGTTTTATGTTCGCACTGACATCAACACCAAGCGTTGCTCGAGAAGCATCGAAACGGTAGTCAGTTTCATTCGACACAAGAATCAATAGGTCCCTGTTTATTGAATAGACATCTTCAACAATTCGATTTCTCAGCTCTTGAAGAGTAATTGAGGTAGGTGAGACAAAAACCGTATTTTATGTACCCCTATAGAAAACAAAATAGTAAGGTATGAGGTCTGGTGACCTGGGAGGTCAAAGACAATGAACAAGGTCTTGTCCATCATTTCCAATTCACCATTTCTGATGGTGTAGTTAACATAACGCCGCACCTAAAGGTGACAATTTGGCGGGGCGCAGTCATGCATGAAAATGGAAATCATTGGAATGTTTTGAAGTTGAGGAAACAACCAATTTTGCAGCATGCTCAAGTGTGACATTCCTGTCAGTTTCCCCCGCAAACAAAGAAAGGTCCACAAACTTTGCGAAGAGAAACAGCACAAAACTGATTCAGTATCGATGAGTCTCTTTCATGTTCGACGCCAGGATTTCGTGCCCCCAATTTTTTCAAATATGGAGTTGTATTTTACCCGATAGATGAATCGTTCGGAAAAAGTGTCCTCTGCTATATACTGAAGAACTGAAATGCAAAATTCATATCTTCTGTTACGGTCACCGGGACGCAACAGGCGCAGTAATATAACTTGCAATTTCAGAACACATCACACCAATCTTTGAAGATCTGGCCTGCTCAGTGTGAACATATGTCGGATATGCTCGGCATTTTCGTCATACATGTGTGGCCGACCAGTCCTTTTCCCTTTACATGTGCAACCAATATTCTTAGAATGTTGTACGCAAGTCATAAATCTTCCTGTGCAGAAGCAGCTTCCTGCTTAATCGACGGCTGAATGCACGTTGCGCTTGAACAATGGGCTCACTTTGCACAAATTCCAACAAACACTAGTCACCATGTTGCTGCAAAAAAACGAGGGCGCAGTTGTGTCAAAACTTTGAACCTTCCTCTGCCCAGTGAGAGTCGCGATATTTTTCTGTCTTTCATAGTTTGCCTGTAATAAACAACTGAAATTTGTTCTTTCTTTTCGTATCACCCAGAGTAAACTTAAAGCTAAAAACGGTGCTGAGAGCAGTATAACAACCTCTCCTCCTTTCTCATCGACTATGAAAAGCTTTTAACAGTGTACGGTAGTCTTTATGAAATCACTCTTTACGATGACAAAGTAATCTGAAGTCACTTCTCTTTTAAAGTAGTTGCCGTGTCACGGCTGCTGCCCTTCTCAAGCAAAGAAAGGCCCATATTTTTGTCACTTTTTGTCGGCGCCATCTCTGCTGCGCTCTTGAACAATGGGAGGAAGCGCACACCGTTCAGAGGTCGTGAGTAGCATTGGAACACCGACCCATGGCAGCCCACTGACTGCATTAGCCTGACGTATAGTCCACCCACGTTTATAGCCTTTATTGTATTTAGAAAATTGTTTTTCACACTGTCGACTGGAATATACGCTTTGTCGTTCCGACGTTATCGGGGGTAAGAGTCGGAGGGAGGGGGGGGGGGGGGGGAAGGGAGAGAGATAGGTTGTGTAAAATCTGTACTATTAGCACAGTGCAAACTGATAATAAGGACCGTTGTTGACTATAGTAATATTAGCGCAAGGTAGGTAGGCATGTAGAGTAGTATCAAACCTAAGGAATCGTCGTTGATTTGCTTAAAGTGATCTAAGGAAACCTCATGTATCTCTAATTTCAGAGAGTTCTGCGGTGATGGTTTTTAAAATTACTGCGTGTCTGATGTGTTTAGCTGACGTGTACATAGGCCAGCCAGGTTGAAGTACGTCCGTGATGTTTACGACGAGCGGAGTAATTCTGCTTAAAACTACCTGTTTCTTATGTATCCAGTTCCGTTCGCATATCTGGCCTTCGTAGACGAATATAGGGAGGCAGCCAAATTGCATCTTACGCAGTACGGCAGTGCCGTAACTTGATTGTATACAGGCGCTTCGCTATGTGAATACTTCTGTTGACGGTTTCGTAACAGACCGCAATTCCAAAGGCCCAATTGGGTTTAGATCGTGTCGTATTCCAGTCCTTTCGCATAGTCTGATTAGGGCGATAGTTTAGTTTTAAAGCGCCATAAATCTGAACCATTTTGCTTGTATGTCAGTGCCGAGAAAGTAGAAAATGACGTATCCGGTGTCAGAACGAACTGAGGTGAGATGGGTCTGTGGAATCTTGTCAGAAGAATCAAGTATTTCGAACAGATGTTTCGTTATGCGGGCATGATTTCGCGGAGGATGTTGACGGTATGTTTGTTGTATATTTCCTGGCAATGAGTCCGTATATTCTTGAATTCTAGTCCTCCCGCGTTACAAGGTAAGGCTGTGGTTTGGAAGGATGCTTGCAAAAGTTTTTCCCGTCAAATATACCAGCGCCCTATAGCAAGAATACTTTTTGCACTCTCACTAGTCCATTGGGCAGATGAACTACATTTTAGTGTAAAGTTACCAAAACATACACTGGCACACAGAGAACAAGAAGAAATTACATTTTTAAGGGCAGAATTCTCAACATACAGGGTGTTTTGCTATCAAACAAACTAAAGGATGCGAGTAGAGGACAACGATACAAGAGAACAATACTAATAAACGTACGTCCGGCAATCAATGCTATTACGAGTTGAGTACATGAACACCTTATAGCAGTCCCAGAGCTTCCAAGCAGCAGATATGCACTTGAGGACCTACACATTACAACAGGTGTTCCCCATGGCCGCCGTTCATGAGGAGGATGGCTTCAACATGTTTCCTGATGGACGTCCGCACAGATTCAAAAATACCAGGTGTGTTCCGAATGCGTTGACAACCATCTACAATGCATTGCCAGAGTTTATCAGTACTGTCAGCACGGCTGGAATACACAAAAGCTTTTGAATATCGCCACACAAAAAAAAAAACAACGGGTTCAGGTCGGGGCACATGGTGGCCGTAGTATCGGCTAGCCACAGTCGATCCGCTTGTCGAAGATTCGTACTACACTATGGCCATTAAAACTGCTACACCAAGAAGAAATGCAGGTGATAAACGGGTATTCATTGGACAAATATATTACACTAGAACTGACATGTGATTACATTTTCACGCAGTTTGGGTGCGTAGGCCCTGAGAAATCAGTACTCAGAACAACCACCTCTGGCCGTAATAGCGGCCTTGATACACCTGGGCATTGAGTCAAACAGAGCTTGGATGGCGTGTACAGGTACAGTTGCCCATGCAGTTTCAACACGATACCACAGTTCATCAAGAGTAGTGACTGGCGTATTGTGACGAGCCAGTTGCTCGGCCACCATTGACCATACGTATTCAATTGGTGAGAGATCTGGAGAATGTGCTGACCAGGGCAGCAGTCGAACAATTTCTGTATCCAGAAAGGCCCGTACAGGACCTGCAACATGCGGTCGTGCATTGTCCTGCTGAAATGTAGGGTTTCGCGGGGATCCAATGAAGGGTAGAGCAACGGGTCGTAATACATCTGAAATGTAACGTCCATTGTTCAAAGTGCCGTCAATGCGAACAAGAGGTGACCGAGACGTGTAAGCAATGGCACACCATACCATCACGCCGGGTGGTATGCCAGTATGGCGATGACGAATACATGCTTCCAGTGTGCGCTCACCGCGATGTCGCCAAACACGAATACGACCATCATGATGCTGTAAACAGAACCTGGATTCAAGCGAAAAAATGACGTTTTGCCATTCGTGTACCCAGGTTCGTCGTTGAATACACCATCGCAGTCGCTTCTGTCTGTGATGCAGCGTCAAGGGTTTCTGCAGACATAGTCTCCGAGCTGATAGTTCATGCTGCTGCAAACGTCGTCGAACTGTTCGTACAGATGGTTATCGTCTTGCAAACGTCCCCATCTGTTGACATAGGGATCGAGATGTGGCTGCACGATCCGTTACAGCCATGCGGATAAGATGCCTGTCATCTCGACTGCTAGTGATATGAGGCCATTGGAATCCAGCACGGCGTTCCGTATTACCCTCCTGAACCCACCGATTCCATATTCTGCTAACAGTCATTGGAACTCGACCAACGCGAGCAGCAATGTCGCGATACGAGAAACCGCAATCGCAATAGGCTACGATCCGACCTTTATCAAAGTCGGAATCGTGATGGTACGCATTTCTCCTCCTCACACGAGGCATCACAACAACGTTTCACCAGGCAACGCCGGTCAACTGCTGTTTGTGTATGAGAAACTTTCCTCATGTCAGCACGTTGTATGTGTCACCACCGGCGCCAACCTTGTGTGAATGCTCAGAAAAGCTACTCATTTGCATATCACTGCATCTCCTTCCTGTCGGTTAAATTTCGCGTCGGTAACACGTCATCTTCATGCTGTAGCAATTTTAATGGCCAGTAGTGTATTTAGTTGAACTGCTTTCGGCGTACAAGCCCCGTGACCAGTTATAATTATCATCAGAGGGTGTACAGTGTTGGTGAAAAAGATTCTACACGTGTATAGTGAAGTGCAATAAACGGAGGATATGTCACCTTTGACAGTACAGTAGTAGCATAGTTGAAAACGTTAAGGCTAGACGTAAATAAATGTACAGGGAACATATCAGAAAACATTTAGCCTACATACTGTGTGTGTGTGTGTGTGTGTGTGTGTGTGTGTGTGTGTGTGTGTGCATTTATTGTCTGGTGTTCTGGGCGTGTTCTTATGTTCTTTCTTCACTCGTGTCTTAGTGCTCGTTGTTTCTGTTCCAGGTGAGTCGTCCTTCGGTGTCCAGAAGCCAGGCGCCTAACGCTCCGTCTGCAGCCGTAAGTAGTTTTTGCGGCAGCGCGCAAGCGGCTGGCGGTAGCCTTTCTTTTGTCTCGTGAATATCTTTCATGTTTATCTCTTCCGCTCTCCGATGAAAAGGCAGCTGCACCCGGTCTGCTGTCTGCACTGTGTGAATGCGGCGCTTCCATTCGCCCTTGGTTCCCTTTCGCTTTTCTCCGTTCCACAGAGTATCGTTGCCGTCTCAATGGCTCAGAGTACACGCTGCAAAGTTTAAACGAAGTGCTCTTCAGTTATCTTCCATGTGAAATAGCTTGTCTTGGTGATACTGTTTTAAAAGAGCTCTCTTAATGTTTGCAGGTTTGAAAAACCTGCATTTAAAATATTTTGCTTCACTTTCATATGTCCTTCTGCCAAAACACAGACGTGGTTTTTTGACTAGAGTAGTGCCCGATTCACTCTGAAGACGCCCTCATTCCAGAGAAAGTGCTCCTTTCGACATTATCTTTCCAGCACAGTATGTGGAACAAAACGTCTATTACACTTCCCGTTGCCAAGAAACACGTTTTGTATCCATCCCACTCCATTTTTCTCCTTTTCATTTAGTAAACATTTCCACATCATATTCAATTCCTCCCACTTTCACAGTTCGTTCCTCAATCCGTGCTTCTTCAGAACTTCTATAACGCTTCATTCTGCTTCCAACTTGCTACTGTGTCTCTATTTTCGTTACCTTAAGTCATCTGCGACACTTACGCGCTTAAATAAGATTCCCCACTGTACAGTTTTGAACATGGCTGTCTTTCAATAACCGTATATAAGTTTCAACGGAGAAATAACACAGCCGTACGGTTGCAAAAAATTGTTTCGTATACTGACCTAAATTTAGACACTTCTAAGGATGTCTTAATCAGAATGAAATTTTACAATTTGTAGAGCAGACACGATCAAGCCAAAAACTAAAAACGTTCCAACCTTCAGTTCATATAAAGTAACAGCATCTGACTGTTCTAAACTTTGGCTGTTGTCTTCTCGCAGTGTAACTTCACGAATTCCAAAATTTCATTCTGATGAAGACATCCTTGAACGTGTCGATACCTAGATCAGTGTACTAAACAATTATTTGCAACCGGTTGGGTGTGTTAGTTCTCTTCGTTGGTTCTCCAGTGTGATTCCTCTAATGATGTGTTTTACTCACAAGCTGGTTTTTTCTTTTCTCTAGAGCACGTTTCGTTTCCTGCTTGATGAAAGATACTCTTTCATCAATCTGGTGTTTTGTCGTCGTATTTTCATGTTTTTAAATTTTTGCTGAATCTCCTAATGACCCAGAAGGAAAGCTGCAATTCGTAGAGAAATTGTCATCTGAAGCAAAATGGTTCATACAGATATGGTTTCTGAGCAAAAACGCTTGGAAATCTTTTATGGAGTATCGTAATTTGTCTGGTTACTGATTTCAATCATCTCACTAGGCCCATACTTTTCCATAGTACACACGACATTTTACACACTATGCATTCATTGTAATGCAGTTTTACGCAAAAAAGGAAAGGAGGATTATGGTTTAAGGGAGGCCGACTTGGAGCAGGAGACACACCACAGGACATTTTAATTTCCACTGTTTATACTTTTACAAATAAATTCATAAAACTTTGTCAGCATGACCAGGAAGGATTCAGAATTCACACTCATAGCAGTGGAAGTTCGAAAACTTAACGAAATGATTTTTGTTACATGTGAAATTTCATCATTTTTTTTCACTTACTAATGTCAGTATTTGTTGCTATAGGTACACTTTTCTTCATAAGTAAGAGAGATTCTTCCATGAATTTTGCACAGCATACAAACCGTACTTAAAGGTGTATGAAACTGCAGAATTTTCCAAATCTATTAAAAACTGTGATAAAAATTGAGGTAATTAACTACAAAATTTGTGTTTTTTCTAAACATAAAGTTTAAAATGCAACAGCTCATTCGTTTTTTCATAAATTAAATAAATTCTAGAGTTTCATACACCTGTATGTATGGTATGTATGCTGTGCAAAATTGATCGAAGAATCTCTCTAACTTATGAAGAAAAGTGTATCTATAGCAACAAATGCAGCTATTAGGAAGTGAAAAAATGATGAAATTTCGCACGTAAAAAAATTTATTTTGTTATGTTTTCGAACTTCCACTGCAATGAGTGTGAATCCTGAATCCTTCCTGGTGATGCTGACAAAGTTTTATGAACTTATTTATAAAAGTATAGACACTGGAAATTAAAATTTCGTGTGATGCCTCCCCTGCTCCAAGTCGACCCGTTTGACGTCCTACACCCCCCTTAAGGTCTCGTCGATGACAAGATCATTAGAGATGGAGAATCAGCTCGGAGTTGGGAAGGAAGTCGACCGTGCTGTTCCAAAGGCACCATCCCGCCATTCTTCTTATGTGATTCCGGGAAATCACAGGAAATGTAAATCTGGACTGCCGAAGGTGATTTTAAAGTTCAGTGGTTTACCACTGCGACACCTTGCCCGGTTTTAGTTTTGCCCCGTTCCGACTGAGTTTTGTCGGTAGAAGCGACGCGCGAGCGGAGGGTGGAATTTTGGCATCGGCTTATCAGCCCATTCCTTCGGCTTTGACTCGCTTGTTTTGCGCATAGTATGACTATGACACAGTGTGTTGCCCTCGTTTGGCGTGCAAAGGAAAACATGACACACAGACGTGCGAATAGGATTGGTTGGTGTATCTCTATATCCTTATGGTGCAGCTATTTCTTCCGCCTTATACTTATTCTTCGCCCTTACGTCATTAGCTTGGAATGGGCGTTAGTTGAGCGTTCTGTACTTCATCACTGAAAAGCCTAACGAAAGCCGTACAAGCCCGAGTAGTATATACACAGAACATTGTGCCCACCTATCTAAAGCGTTGTCGCATGAAAGTCGTGAGGATTTGCTACTCGTAGCTCGCTGAAGGGAGTTGGGACCACATGTCACCTAAGCCCCCTAAATTCCGGGGAGGGGGCGATGATATCTGGCACCACGTTCAAAACATCGATTTGTTCGATCTGATCCTGATCTGGCGAGTTGGGGGTGCCGGAACATCAAATGGAACTCACCGCTGTGCTCCTCAAACCACTCCGTCACACTCCAGTCCTTGTGACATGACGCATTATCTTGTTGAAAAATGCCAATGTCGTCGGGAAACATGATAGTCATGAAGGGTTGTCTGCAACATGCGTGTTATACCCCTTGGCCTTCATGGTGCCTTGCACGAACTGCATTTGGCATATGGATTATTCACGTGAATGTTTCCCCAGTGCTGTTCCCCTGGAAGATGACTGATTCATGCCCTCCCATAGCCATGATGGAGAAGGTATCGGGATTAATAATATTATGCAACGCTCTGCCATTGCGCCAACGTCCAGTGCCGATGGTCACGTGCCCATTTCAGTCGTAGTTGCCGATGTCGTGGTGTTAATATTGATACATGCATAGGTCATCGGCTGCGGAGTCCCAACGGTAGGAATGTTCGGTACACTGTGTGTTCAGACACACTTGTACTCTGCCCAGCCCAGCCACAGTTCGCCGTCTGTCCTGTTTTATCAGTGCGCCCAGCCTACGACGTCCGGCTTCTTTAATGAGGGCTGACCACCCAACCCCCACGACGTCTAGATGTGATTTCACCTTGGTTTCCTCACATGTTGAAGACATCATCACAACTCACCTCGAACACTCGTGCAGTTTCCGAAATGCTCGTACTGAGCATCTGGGCCATCACAATTTGATCTCGGTCAAAGACAGATCGCGTACCTTCCCCATTCTACGCACGGACAGCACGCTCTCTGATACTAAAGGCACAATGGATGTGTCCGACTAGCAGTCATTTCTCTCCAAGTGGCGCTGCTGTCGCTTGGGCGTCTATATCGATAGCAGGTCCGTGTTTATACGCAGTGTGATTCAAAAACAAGAAGCTTACGAACTGACGTGACACATCGATCATACGACAAGGACCAGTAATCACGGTCATGAGATCGAAGCTTCACTGCGAGTGTCCTCTTCACCCATGAAGCTGCGTTCTTACTCGAGGATGTGATGAACGTTCACAACTTCCATAGGTGGACGGATGTGAACTCACGTCCGACACGTACACATGCCCGACAATGCAAATTTACTCTAACGTGTGGATACATTGGGCTGTTCATTCTCCCGGCCGAATTGACGGTCGCACTTACAAAATTACTAACGTTAATCAAGGACCTATTCGTAAAATAAGATAACTATGTTAACGAATAAACCTTATTCCTGAGAGATGTTCTGCCGGACATGATGAATGATGCTTCCATCCCTATCCGGAGCCGCATTGGATTCCAACACGACGGAACCCTGCGCATTTCATAAGACAGGTGAGGACACTTCTGCTGTCCTTTTCCAGCCGCTGGATGGATCACGGTGGGCAAGTCGCATGGCCACCACGATCACCTCATCCGTCCCCAATCGATTTTTTCCTGTGGAGGCATCTGAAGGGCCTTGTGCATGAGACACCTGTTACATCGCCGGTATCTTTGAGAGTATCCGCCACTCAATACAACATCGATGTCAGCATCTCCTGTAGTGGGCGTCCATTTGTAGCGTGTAACTAAATAACTGCAACGCCATTTAGTAGTCCGGGATGGCCTTTGCGACCCTCTTCCTACGTGATCACTGATCCTTGTTGTGTGTCCTGTGTGCCATGTCAGTTTGTAAACTTTTTTTAGTCACCCTGTATCGTACACTACGGTGCGCTGTTTTGTGTTCTTCCTCGCCCTCGGTGGTGATTTGTGATTAGAATATTACTAGGGAATCTGATTCACCTGAAACTTTGCAATTCTACCCATTCGCAGATTAAAACCATGGGAAATATTGTTGCTGTAGTTACTGTCGTCAGAGATCCTTAGGTGGAAAAGTCTCTCTCATACCCTGTATCCCGATGATCTCAGCCGATCTACACATTCATTTTGTGCGACTTTAATTTCCAGTCAAGGTTTCCTTTGCAACACCAGTAAACAAAGCTCAACATCAGAGAGAGGGAGGAAGACAAGTGGACAGAGATGGGAGAGGAAATTAAGAGGATGAGATGAATAAGGGGGGGGGGGGGTGATGGAAATTAGGACGTACGTTCCATTCCCATGTATATTTACCTATTGCGAAGCATTACCGGATTCGCTAGTATTGTTATGATACCCATCTAGCCTCTTATTTAAGTTGATCTGAATTATCGAATCACTAACTAGTTTTAGAGCCACTAAAGACTCATCGTAGATGGAAGTGTTAAAACAGATTTAAAAAACCATTGGTCGCATATAAAGTACATAAACCGTCATAGTTGTTCATAACGTTGTTAATAGATGATGATGAATATCTTCAACACTTACGTTCTTTTCCTTTCTAATCGCATAAATTCATTGCATCGTAACATCTATAGTAAAACTGTATACAGTTACACACTGAAACTGAAATTCTGCTTTATATGCTTTTAATTCGAAAATAGCTTCAAATGCAATTTTTGCAGGTTAACTGAAATTTTCGTCGGTTCAGCTCAGGGTTCTGTGGAACCTAAATATAGCTCTGTAACACACACACACACACACACACACACACACACACACACACACACACACACCAAACGGCGCAAGAACGCGTTATGGGACGCAGGGATGCGGTTCAGTTCAGTATTTGCGTTTGCAATGAACAGGAATTTGCTACTCAGTCATCAGAACAGCCACATTTTGCATTTGTGCAGCTGCCGTAACATGTTCACTAAGAGCATTCAAATGGACATATCTGCACTTTGAAAAACAATCTTCATTTTTATCTGTATCTGTAGCTCGGCCCCTAATTCTATTAAGCGGAATACTCCGTCCATTTTGCGATGTTCTGTCCCCTTTCCACGACGGCAAACCGTTACCAGTTCTGTAGAAGGAACATATATGCCGTTTCGGTTCACGTTTCAGCATGTGTTCTTCCCCATTATTTGATCACTGCTCACTGAACATTACTGTTAACCATCATATTTTCTTTTGCTACACCATTTCTTATTTGAGCACTTATCATTGATTGGACAAATAATTTTACTACATTCATCAGCCTCTTCTATGCCTATCGTAATAACGACGTATTACGACCCACAACAGGAAGGCCTCAGAAATAGCCAACCGGTGCTGCTCATACACATTTTTCCAAATAATCACTATATCAATAAGGATTTACGCGACATAAATGGAAGTTGGTAGGCGTGTCTCTACATATGAATAACGTTGTCTGTTCAGATTTTGCGCCAGTTTCGTAAGAATGGCGCTAGTAGCGCTAGTGAGGGGATGCAAATCAGATTTGCTTTAAATACTCGCTGTAACGGACATGAGTATTAGCTACCTTTGCGATTGGTCTTTGTGAGTTGTTGATAGTCAAAAAAATTTTAAGGTGACAAAAACGCCATTATCAGCACCTCACTGAGTATGAACGAAGCCGCATAACAGGGCAACGAGAATCCGGAGGTTCCTTCTGCGATATTGCAGAAAGACTTGCCATGAATGAAACCACTGCACCCGATTGCTGGCAACGGTGGGAGAATGTGCGGTCGCAAGAAGATCGGGCTCTAGTCAGCCACTTAGCACTACCAGGAGGGAAGACCATCGTCTTCGGCATATGGCTCTGTCGCACCGTACTGCATCTGAAGCTACAATCTGAGCGTCAGTTGGCACTACAGTGACAGAACGAACTGATACAAATCATTTACTTCAAGGACTCTCCGAGGCAGTCTCCCTGTAGCGTACGTTCCACTGACCGCAAACCACTACCATTGGCGACTTCAGTGGTGTCAGTAGAGCCCTAACTGGAGGACTTGGTGGAGATGTGTTTTCTGATGAAAGCTGGTTTCGCCTCGGTGCCAGTGATGGCCATGTGTTGGTTAGAACGAGGCCAGTTGAGGACCAACCTGTCCGTGTGCTAGACATACTGGACCCAGACATGGAATGACTGTCAGCGGTGCGATTTCCTATGACAGCAAGACCACTGTTCTGGTTATCCCACGCCACTCTGGTGATTAGACGTGTTGTGCTGCCATTCATGAACAGCATTCCAGAGACCGTTTTCCAGCAGCATAATTCCAGCATTTGTAGACTTAGAGAAAGCTTTTGACAATGTTGACTGGAATACTCTCTTTCAAATTCTAAAGGTGGCAGGGGTAAAATACAGGGAGCGAAAGGCTATTACAATTTGTACAGAAACCAGATGGCAGTTATGAGTCGAGGGGCATGAATTGGAAGCAGTGGTTGGGAAGGGAGTGAGACAGGGTTGTAGCCTCTCCCCGATGTTATTCAATCTGTATATTGAGCAAGCAGTAAAGGAAACAAAAGAAAAATTCGGAGTAGGTATTAAAATTCACGGAGAAGAAATAAAAACTTTGAGGTTCGCCGATGACATTGTAATTCTGTCAGAGACAGCAAAGGACTTGGAAGAGCAGTTGAATGGAATGGACAGTGTCTTGAAAGGAGGATATAAGATGAACATCAACAAAAGCAAAACAAGGATAATGGAATGTAGTCTAATTAATTCGGGTGATGCTGAGGGAATTAGATTAGGAAATGAGACACTTAAAGTAGTAAAGGAGTTTTGCTATTTGGGGAGCAAAATAACTGATGATGGTCGAAGTAGAGAGGATATAAAATGTAGGCTGGCAATGGCAAGGAAAGAGTTTCTGAAGAAGAGAAATTTGTTAACATCCGGTATAGATTTAAGTGTCAGGAAGTCATTTCTGAAAGTATTCGTATGGAGTGTAGCCATGTATGGAAGTGAAACATGGACGATAAATAGTTTGGACACGAAGAGAATAGAAGCTTTCGAAATGTGGTGCTTCAGAAGAATGCTGAAGATTAGATGGGTAGATCTCATAACTAATGAGGAGGTACTGAATAGAATTTGGGGAGGAGTTTGTGGCACAACTTGACAAGAAGAAGGGACTGGTTGGTAGGACATGTTCTGAGGCATCAGGGGATCACAAATTTAGCACTGGAGGGTAAAAATCGTAGAGCGAGACCAAGAGATGAATACACTAAGCAGATTCAGAAGGATGTAGGTTGCAGTAAGTACTGGGAGATGAAGAAGCTTGCACAGGATAGAGTAGCATGGAGAGCTGCATCAAACCAGTCTCAGGACTGAAGACCACAACAACAACAACAATTCTCGCCTACATACAGTTCCCCACAGTCGTTTAATGAACAAATTAAGAGCATATGGACTATCAGACCAATTGTGTGATTGGATTGAGGAGTTCCTAGATAACAGGACGCAGCATGTCATTCTCAATGGAGAGAAGTCTTCCGAAGTAAGAGTGATTTCAGGTGTGCCGCAGGGGAGTGTCATAGGACCGTTGCTATTCACAATATACATAAATGACCTTGTGGATGACATCGGAAGTTCACTGAGGCTTTTTGCGGATGATGCTGCCTGGTGTATCGAGAAGTTGTAACAATGGAAAATTGTACTGAAATGCAGGAGAATTTGCAGCGAATTGACGCATGGTGCAGGGAATGGCAATTGAATCTCAATGTAGACAAGTGTAATGTGCTGCGAATACACAGAAAGATAGATCCTTTATCATTTAGCTACAAAATAGCAGGTCAGCAACTGGAAGCAGTTAATACCATAAATTATCTGGGTGTACGCATTAGGAGTGATTTAAAATGGAATGATCATATAATGTTGATCGTCGGTAAAGCATATGCCAGACTGCGATTCATTGGAAGAATCCTAAGGAAATGCAATCCGAAAACAAAGGAAGTAGGTTACAGTACTCTTGTTCGCCCACTGCTTGAATACTGCTCAGCAGTGTGGAATCCGTACCAGATAGGGTTGATAGAAGATATAGAGAAGATCAAACGGAGAGCAGCGCGCTTCGTTACAGGATCATTTAGTAATCGCGAAAGCGTTACGGAGATGATAGATAAACTCCAGTGGAAAACTCTGCAGGAGAGACGCTCAGTAGCTCGGTACGGGCTTTTGTCAAAGTTTCGAGAACATACCTTCACCGAAGAGTCAAGCAGTATATTGCTCCCTCCTACGTATATCTCGCGAAGAGACCATGAGGATAAAATCAGAGAGATTAGAGCCCACACAGAGGCATACCGACAATCCTTCTTTCCACGAACAATACGAGAATGGAATAGAAGGGAGAACCGATAGAGGTACTCAAGGTACCCTCCGCCACACACCGTCAGGTGGCTTGCGGAGTATGGATGTAGATGTAGATGTTGTAACCCACCATGCTCCACAGAGTGCTCGATCACCAGATTTATCTCGACTCGAGCACGCATGGACTATCATCGGATGATAACTCTTGCGTCACCCATAACCAGCATTAACCGTCCCGATATTGATCGACCAAGTGCAACAGAGGTAGAACTCGATTCCATTAGCTGACATACGGCACCTGTACAACAAAATACATGCACGTTTGCATGCTTGCATTCAATATTCTGGCTGTTTCATGGGTTTTAGTGTAACAGCATTTCACAGTTGCAGTGGTTTATTTCGCCCTTAACCAGTGATCTTTCAGTGTTAATCACTTAAATACGTTACTTACAAGGGAACCTCCCCATCGCACCCCCCTCAGATTTACTTATAAGTTGGCATACAGGATAGGCCTTAAAAAAACTGAACACAGATCAATCGAGAAAACAGGAAGAAGTTGTGTGGAACTATGAAAAAAATAAGTAAAATATAGAAACTGAGTAGTCCATTAACAACATAGGCAACATCAAGGACAGAATGGACTTAGGAGTGCCGTGGTCCCGTGGTTAGTGCGAGCAGCTGCGGAACAAGAGGTCCTAGGTTCAAGTCTTCCCTCGAGTGAAAAATTTTTTTTACTTTATTTTCGCAAAGTTATTATCTGTCCGTTTGTTCATTGACGTCTCTGTTCACTGTAATAAGTTTAGTGTATGTGTTTTGCGACCGCACCGCAAAACCGTACGATTAGTAGACGAAAGGACGTGCCTCTCCAATAGGAACCGAAAACATTTGATCGCAAGGTCATAGGTCAACCGATTCCTCAACAAGAAAACACGTCTGATACATTCTATACGACACTGGTGACGCCATGTGCGTCACGTGACAGTAATACGTTGTCGACCCACCTAACTTGTACACTTGGCGAATGGGTAAAAAGATTCTTCTATCTTGCCCGATACTACGGCGCAGTTTACCTCGCATCGTACGGACGGACGGACAGATAATAATTGTCTGAAAATAAAAAAATTAAACTTTTCACTCGAAGGAAGACTAGAGCCAAGGACCCTTCACCCCGCAGCTGCTCACGCTAACCACGGGACCACGGCGCTCCTGAGCTCGTACTATCCTTGATGTTGCTTATGGACTACTCAGTTTCTATATTTTGCTTATTTTTTTCATAGTTCCACACAACTTCTTCCTGTTTTCTCGATTGATCTGTGTTCAGTTTTTCAAGGCCTATCCACTGTGCCAACTTATAACTAAAACTGAGGGGGGTGCGATGGGGAGGTTTCCTTGTTAGACAAATGTATTCCGGAAAGTTCATTGCTCTCCATTAATTATTCTTTGGTTTTGCCATTTTATTCGCGCAGTTCATTTGGCAGGCTGCTTGTACACAACCTAAAACGAAAGGCTCTCAGGTATTTTGGCGCAACAAGCCACCCTTTCTTGAGAAAACTACTCCTAATATTCATGACGCGTAATCGATTCGGTATCGTTAGAAAACTGTAAATTTAGCATTTTTCATCAGAGATATGGAGTGTGGAAACACACATTTTCCTAGGAATGGAGGAAAGAAAATTCTTCGACTGCCTCTTACGCACCACTGAGGCTGTTAAACGAAAGCGCAGCTGCATTAGCGGCCGAGAAATCTGGTTGCCAAACAGAGAACCCGTGTTCGATTCCCAGTTGTATTCTGCAGTTCATTTGTATTTTTTTCCGTTTCGAAATTAGTAGGCGTAGGGTGGATAATAAGGGAAGTAAATCAGTAGGAAACAATAACAACGTAGGGAAATAAATTTCTTTAACGCCTTTAATTAGTAAAGAGTTAAAATTTTAAACCTCCTTGTATGAAAACAGTGCCGTGTAAGACTGCTGCGAAGACGAGCTATCGACGCATGTTATCGCATAACGGCAAAAAAATAACCCTTCTCGCAATTTCTAGGGTACATAGAGTAATGCATTTGTTCACGGTGCAGTATTCCAGCACAGCGTCTAAAAAAATTGTTGCCTGAAGATTTCCTGTACTTATGCGAAACTAATTCCGTTCCCTTCCATTCCTTCTTTAAGCTGGAGACGAAGCCGACACTACACGAAGCGACTGGTTCATAGCAACCTGTCTGTAATGTCTCTGCGATCAATAGTGCAAGTTGTTGCTGAGCTAGGTGATACGAGTCCGCATTGATCCCAAAGGGGGCGAGAACCTTACGTAATGCGCACACGTTTGTGGCGAGGGAAGTACTGCTGATGAAGGCATTCAGTACACCACTAAAAATATAGGTTGTATCAAAAACAATCACCCGATTTGGCACGTCTATAATTCTGAAACAAGTAAACATAACCAATGATATTGTTTTTTGATGAAAAGGAAACTGAAAGTTTTATTTTTATACCTTTTCAGAGGTATTCAGTATGCCCCACTCGAGATGCACGGCATATGTCAATGCAGTATTCAAATTGTTCCCACACTGCAGCGAGCATGTCTTGAGTTACAGCTTCCACAGCTGCTGTTACGCGATGTCTTAGCTCATTCATTGTTGTTGGTAACGAAGGCACATAAACAGTTTAAGAAATAATCACAGTAAGTTAGGTCTGATGACGTTGGAGGCCAGTAATGTAAGGCTGAATCATTTGGTCCAGTGCGACCGATCCGTCGTTCAGTAATCCTTTGACTTAAAAACTCCCCACTTCCAGATGCCCAGTGTCGTT
Source organism: Schistocerca piceifrons (assembly GCF_021461385.2). Classification (NCBI taxonomy): domain Eukaryota; kingdom Metazoa; phylum Arthropoda; class Insecta; order Orthoptera; family Acrididae; genus Schistocerca; species Schistocerca piceifrons. The sequence continues at coordinate 292,686,886 of NC_060142.1, forward strand.
GTGCTTCAACCTGTTGGTAAATGAAGTCGTTCGAAACAGTCTTCAACTGTGGAAAAAGAAAATTCTCAAGCCTATCGAAGTATGAGCTTCCTGTAGCAGCGTTCTCGGGAAAGAAAAATGGACCATATACGTTTCCACATGAAACTGCACAAAACACGTTAAATTTTGGAGAGTTCCTCTCACGTTGTACAACTTCATGTAGTTGTTCTGTACCCCATATTTTCACATTGTGACGGTTCACCTTTCCATTTAAATGGAATGTTGTCTCGTCACTAAATACTAAACGTGAAAGATAACTTCATCCTCCATCTTGCCAAGAATGAAATTACACAACTCCACACGTTGTTGTCACCTTCATGAAGAGCTGGCAGTTGCGGAATTTTGTATGGTTTCATGTGTAAACGTCGACGCAACACACGCCAGACGGACACTGGGCGCAAGTTGAGCTGTCGAGCTGCACGGCGAACGCATTTCTACGGACTCCTTGTGAAACTATGGTGAACGCGTTCGAGGTCTGTATCAGACACTTCTGGACGACCCGGGGATTTACCTTTACAAAAACAACCTGTTCCTCGGAATTGTTCGTCCCATCGTCTAATGCTCTGTGCTGTAGGAGGATCCACACCATACCTAGTACGAAAGTCACACTGAACAGTTATTACTGAGCGACACTGCGCAAAACATGGAGTACAAAACACTTTTTGTTGTCCCGACACCATTTTTACTACAACTGAAGTGGGCGCACACTGCTGCTACCTAGCGGGAACCATGTGAAACTCGAGAGTTCGCTCTTACCAACTTTACATTATGATTATTTTTTTTTTTTTTTTAAATCGGATGGTTCATCTACATCTGCATCCATACTCCGCAAGCCACCTGACGGTGTGTGGTGGAGAGTACCTTGAGTACCTCTATCGGTTCTCCCTTCTATTCCAGTCTCGTATTGTTCGTGGAAAGAAGGATTGTCGGTATGCTTCTGTGTGGGCTCTAATCTCTCTGATTTTATCCTCATGGTCTCTTCGAGATATACGTAGGAGGGAGCAATATACTGCTTGATTCTTCGGTGAAGGTATGTTCTCGAAACTTCAACAAAAGCCCGTACCGAGCTACTGAGCGTCTGAGGTCCTTTTTGATACACCCTGTATTTTTCGTTACAAAAAATGGTTCAAATGGCTCTGAGCACTATGGGACTTAACTGCTGTGGTCGTCAGTCCCCTAGAACTTAGAACTACTTAAACCTAACTAACCTAAGGACAACACACACATCCATGCCCGAGGCAGGACTCGAACCTGCGACCGTAGCGGTCGCGCGGTTCCAGACTGTAGCGCCTAAAACCGCTCCGCCACTCCGGTCGGCTTTTTCGATAAAGATCATATGCATTACTCTAAGCATCAAACATTAACGTTTATCGTGCTGGTACCACTTCCGGGGGGGGAGAGGGGGGCACGGGGTTAGATTTCAAAGCCCCGTCCCCCCATGCAAGTTTTCAGTGATTTCCCTCAGTCGCCCGAGGCAAATGCCGCGACGATTCGTTTGAAGTGACACGGCCGATTTTCTTCCACCATACTTCGCCAGTTCTACTTTGTGCTCCGTCTTTAATGAGACCGTCTACCGGATTATAATTTTTCACACTCTCATAAGTGCACGCAATTATCAATTGTCATGCTGTTTTAATTTTCTTGAGGCATCAGTCTTCTGATTGGTTTGATTCAGCCCGCCACGAATTCCACTTCTGTGCCAACCTCTTCTTCTCAGAGTTGCGCTTGCAACCTACGTCCTCATTTATTTGCTGGATGTTTTCCAATCTCTGTCTTCCTCTACAGTTTCTGCCCTCTACAGTTCCTTCTAGTACCATGGAAGTCATTCCCTGGTATCTTAACACGTGTCCTATCATCCTGTCCCTTCTCCTTGTCAGTGTTTTCGACATATACTTTTCTGATTCTGCGTAGAACCTCCTCATTCCTTACTTTATCAGTCCACCTAGTTTTCAACATTTGTCTGTAGCACCACATGTCAAATACTTCGAGTCTCTTCTGTTCCGGTTTTCCCACAGTCCATGTTCCACTACCATACGCTGCTGTGCTTGAAGCGTACTTTGTCAGACGCTTCTTCCTCAACTTAAGGCCTATGTTTGATACTAGTAGACTTCTCTTGGCCAGGAATGCCCTTTTTTGGCAGTGCTAGTCTGCTTTTGATGTTCTTCTTACTCCATCCGTCACTGGTTATTTTGCTGCCTAAATAGTGGAATTCCTTAACTTCATCCACTTCGTGACTATCAATCCTGATGCTAAGATTCTCGGTGTTCCCATTTCTGCTGTTTCTCATTACTTTCGTCTTTCTTCGACTTACTCTCAATCCATATTCTGTACTCAGACTGTTCGTCCCATTCAGTAGATGACGTAATTCTTCGTCACTTTCACTCAGGATAGTAATGTCATTAGCGAATCGTATCATTGATATCCTTTCGCCTTGAATTTTAATTTAACTTCTGAACATTTCTTGCTTCTTCGGTGTACAGCTTTGGCGAAAGACTACATCCCTGTCATACACCCTTTATATTCCGAGCATTTCGTTCTTTATCGTCTCTTCTTATTGTTCCCTCTTGGCTCTTGTGCGTATTTTTTATTCCCCGTCTCTCCGTATAGCTTACCTCTATTTTTTATTTCAGAATTTCAAACATATTTCACCATTTTACATCTTCGAACGCTGTTTTAATGTGGTATGTTAAAAGGTGATCACAGTATCGAAAAAAGCAGGTAACCACAAACTACTGTGCTTTCCGATGCACTCGCAAATGGAGCGAGAGAAAAATGACTGTAGAACAAACCCTAATTTCTGTTACCTTGTCTTCGCGGTCTTCACACGAAATGTACGTTGGCGGCAGTAGTATCGTTCTGCAGTCAGCTACGAATACCTGTTTTCTAAATTTCCTCTATAGTGTTTCGCGAAAAGAACGTCGTCATACTTCCAGGGATCGCTGTTTGAGTTTATGAAGCATTTGTACAATACTCTCATATTGTCAGAACTCACCGGTAACCGCTACGGTCGCAGGTTCGAATCCTACCTTGGGCATGGATGTGTGTGATGTCCTTAGGTTAGTTAGGTTTAAGTAGTTCTAAGTTCTAGGGGACTGATGACCTCAGTAGATAAGTCCCATAGTGCTCAGAGCCATTTGAACCACCTGTAAGAAGTCCAGCTGTGCGCATCTGCATTGATTCGGTGTCTCCCTTTAATCGGACCTGGCGGGGATCCCAAACACTCAAGCAGTATTCTAGAAGAGGTCATCTAAGTATTAGATACGTGATCTCCTTCACAGATGAGCAACACTTGCCTAAAACTCTAGCAATAAACTGGACTTTTCGCCTTCACTACTACCTTCCTTTAATGAGCTTTTACCATTTCGTACAGCTTCGCAACGTTACGCCTAAATATTGAATCGACGTGACTGTATCAGGCAACACACCACTGATGCAGTATTCGAACATTACAGTATTGTTCTAGCTACTCGTCTTTAGCTGACATTTTTCTAACGTAAGTGCAGGCTGTCTTTCATCACACCAAATAGAAATTCTAAGTCGTCATCTATTCTCTTAACGACGACACCCTCCCGTATCTCCCCAGCGCCGTCAGGAAACAGCAGCAGATTACTGCTCACCCTGTTCGTTAGATCACTTATGTATAAAGGGCGTTCAAAAAGTTTTGAATAGTCGTCTCTAACTTTTTTTTATTTTTTGCAGGAGGAGAATGAATTTTTTTGTGAACATACTTGGAAATTTTAGCCATAAGTTGGAATATGAAAGTATTTTATTTACAGGTGAGACAAGATGGACCGTGAAGTAGATGTCAGGTTGCGACAACGGCGATGACTCTGCCACATAGATTCCCAGGAATTTGCTCCCTGTTTATGGGGAGGACACAGCGGTGTTTGCAAATGTTTAAAGTAGGTGATTTCTCTCTACTGGACAATCCACCATGCGGTAGACTATCGACGGCAGTGAGTGAAGTGAATGAGACCATTGATCAAATCATCCAAAATGACAGATATGTGACGACACGACAGTTTGCTCAAATGACTCGTTTGTCGTTGAGTAGTATGGTATCACTGGTACAGTCTCTAGGGTACAGAAAAATCTGTGCACGTTGGGTGCCTAGATTACTGACAAGAGAAATGAAAACGTCGAGGAAGTATGTGTGCGAGGGTCTCATGAAGACCTCTCCTGAAGAGTGGAAACAGTGTTTTGACGGCGTCTGTACCAAGAATGAAAGATGGTAGTTTTTGTCCGAACCTGAGAGCAAAACCCAATCCATGGGCTGGCGTCATCCCCTCGAACGAAGAAACCAAGACTTTCACGAACAGCAGGCCGAAAGGGCCTCCTCCTTCTGGGAGCAGTGTGGTGTCATTTTCATTGACTTTTTGGAATCTGGCTCCACAATTAACTGGGACTGTTACTGTTTGTCATTGGAAAAGCTGCGACGTGCCATCAAGACCCACAAGTTCAGCTCATAACACTACACCATGACAATGCCAAAGCCCATACAGCCTTTATGACGCAGGAGAAAATCCGGAAAATGCGTTGAAAAATTGTTCCTCATCCTCCCTACTATCACTCTGGTCCTCTGAAGGCCCATCTGCGTGGTAAAACATTTGATAGTGAGAAAGTCCTTATTTCCTGCATCAAGCGATGGTTTAAAAGTCAATCCCCAGAATTTTACCAAAGTGCATTTACATCATGGAAAGAGCGTTGGACCAGATGAGCCACAGCAGATGGAGGCTACACTGAGTAGGCTCAATGTATAGCTAAATATTCCAAGAATGTTCACAAAATATTTCATTCTCCTCCTGGAAAAAATAAAAAGATAAAGACGACTGTGCAAAAGTTTCTGAACGCCCTTTGTATGTAGAGAATAAGAGTGATTCTATCACACTTCCGTGGGGTGCTTCTGACGATACCCCTTGTCTCCGATAAACGCTCTCCGGCAAGGACAACTTCCTGGATTCTATTACTAACAAGTCTTCGCGCCAGTCAGGTATCAAGGAACTTATTCTGTATGATCAGACGTTCGTTAAGTCTGCGGTGGAGCGTTGTAAAACACTATCTGGAAATCGAGGAATATGGAATCTGCGTGTTGCGATTCGTCCATGTCTCGCAGGATATCGCGTGACGAAAGGGCCAGTTGAGTTTCGCACCAGCGACGCTTTCTATAACCGTTCCGATCTGTGGGCAGAAGCCGTTCTGTCTCAAGGAAATCATGTTCGCCGATGCGTCCACCTATGGCCGTGCCATGCTCGTTTTCCATTGAATGTAACTGCCTTTTCCAATGCTTATTTGCAGTTAGATTGTCTCCATATCCATCTTTGCGCTTGATGGGACCTGAAGTTGAAATCGGCCAGCAGTGCTGAACAAAATCTGTCGAAATGTTAAAGAAGGAAACAAATTCCAGGTTGCAACTTTATTGCAATCCAGGGTTTTTCCTAGATCGCATGAATGGTCGTCATTAATAAAACAACGTTCAAAAACTGCAGTAAGTAGATGAACGGACATCAAAGTTGACAAAATATCACGTATGCTTAAATGGGCTGAAAATGTGGTCACCAAATTGAGCCGAAAACATGGATTAGTAGTTTTCAGTCCAGACGCTTTCCTACATAAATTGAAATGGCACGGATTAAAACAACGAATTATGTAAGAGAGGCACTGTCTTTTAAAGTGGGTAATTTAATGATAGATCAAAACAAAACAATAATTATATGATGACGCTAGTTATACAAGCAGTCAACATTGCGTTGTAGGCTAGATTTATAAAATAGACAGAAAACTGATAGTAAAAGCGCCAGAAAGCTAATCTTTTTACGTGGAAATCTTAAGCTGTAGTTATCACGCGGAGATTAAAATGTTTTGCGATACATAACAAGTTAGTGATGTTCTTTTGTAAGAAGATATTTAGCTTTTACTATTACACAGAAGCGCCAAAGAAACTGGAGTAGGCATGCGTATTCAAATACAGAGATACGTAAACAGGCAGAATACGGCTCTGCGGTTGGCAACGCGTACGTAAGTCAACAAGTGTCTGCCGCAGTTGTTAGATCGGTTACTGCTGCTAGAATGGCAGGTTATCAAGATTTAAGTGAGTTTGAACGTGGTGTTATAGTCGGCGCACGGGCGATGGGACAAAGCAACTCCGAGGTAGCGATGAAGTGGGGCTCTTCCCGTACGACCATTTCACGAGTGTACCGTGAATATCAGGAATCCGGTAAAACATCAAATCTCCGTCATTGCTGCGGCTGGAGAAAGATCCTACAAGGACGGGACCAACGACTTCTGAAGAGAATCATTCAACGTGACAGAAGTGCAACCCTTTCGAAAATTGCTGTAGGTTTCAATGCTTGGCCATCAACAAGTGCCAGCGTGCGAATCATTCAATGAAACATCATCGACATGGGCTTCCAGAGCCGAAGGCCCACTCGTGTACCCTTGATGACTTCACGACACAAAGCATTACGCCTCGCCTGGGCCCATCGACACCAGTATTGGACTGTTGATAACTGAAAACATGTTGCCTGGTCGGACGAGTTTCGTTTCAAATTGTATCTAGCGGACGGACGTGCACTGTTCAAACTGGTGGAGGCCCTGTAATGGTGTCGGGAGCATGCAGTTGGAGTGATGTGGGACCCCTGATACGTCTAGCTACAACTCTGACTGGTGACATGTAAGTAAGCATCCTGTCTGACCACTTGCATCCATTCATATCCATTGCGCATTCCGACGAATTTGGCAATTCCAGCTGGACAATGCGACACCCTCAGACGTACAAAATTGCTGCAGTGGCTCCAGGAACACTCTTCTGAGTTTAAACACTTCCGCTGGCCACAAACTCCCCACTTCGTGTTGCGGCTCTTCTGCGTGCTACACGATGTTAGGCGAGTGTACAGTTTCTTTGGCTCTTCAGTGTAATTCCAAAAGCTCAAGAAGCTAATCTTTTTACGTTGAAATCTTAAGTAGTTATCACGTGGAGAATAGAATGAAGTGCGATATATAACAAGTTAGTGACGTTTATGTATACGAAAATATTTAGCTTTTTGCTGTTTTGCAAGGTACTAATATACACACTGCTAGGGCTCCCGAGAACCTAAAAGCCACTCCTTGTTACACCAACAGGTGTGCTTACATTGAATCGGAGTGGGAAAGAGTGGTCTAACTCTGATCCTGAAACAACACCGAAAGAGTATCTGTCTATACGAAAGTTTTTGCTCCAGATAACCGTCTGTCAGCCTCTCGGAGTATTGACCTTTCCTCCTGGGTAATGGCATCTTCGTCGACAAGAAGTTAAGCTCTAACCTTTCTCCTTCGGCGCGCGACCCGCTTGCCCTTAAAGCAAGGCGCTCTGAATAGCGGGGCGCAGCGCGTGCATCGAACGCTCGTCGGAACAAATAACAGACGAGAGCTCACCTCTTGGCGTCCGTTTGTTTATCCCACCCAGAAGCCTTCATTCTCTGCGTAGCGAACAATAGATGCGCGATACGCTACGGACGGGACATGTCGATACGTGTGCGTAGATGGTACGAACTACCGGCAGTACCAGCGAATCGACCTCGGAGATGTAACTTTCCGTTTGGGAATAAGATCCAAAAAGACAATACTGAACATTCTTGACTGAATTTAACTCGGTGGCTGATAAAGTCTCACATGAATGCACAAATGAGTACGTCACATACTTGTAAAAAAGGACGCCGGTTGGGAAGAAGGAAAAAGTGGTACCAATTACCAGCGAGTGTTCAGGAAGCTGTAAAAATGTATTACTCGATAAAGTGATCCTTGAGCCGGTCGCAGCGTGTAGCGATTCTCTTTTCTATTAATTTTGAAATGATGTGTATAACCCGAGCCAATGAAGTTTTTGTATCGCTGCACTCGGGTGAGCATTAATTAACCAGCACACACTTTGTCAGCGGACCTGGACTACGCATCTTACTACTTGAATAATGTTCAGCTCCCAGTAAATATCCGAAGAACACTCATACAACAAAGCTCTCACAGCATCACTCACTGGAATTAAAAATGGAAAATCAGGTAAATTGACTGAAAATAAGACACACATTTTTTTCATATCACTCGGTAAAAGAAACAAATGTTTGCAGAAAACAGGCAGCTATAATCTTGATTAAAGTACGCTATACGCCTCGCGTTTGTAAACTTCTGACTTTCAAAGGAATAGCTAGACCACAAAAACCCTGGCGTAATGGTAACCCTAGAAGTCCACAATGAAACAATACAATTACTGATGTTATACGATGCGTGTTTTTTAAATAAGTACCGTCTTGAAATTTAAAAAAAATGTGCTAAGATATCTAAATTTTATTTTTACATGAAAGCCTGTACCTTAATCTATCCACTGACGCCATTACAGTCTGATTGTTCCTTGTTTACGTTGTGTACTGAGTGTTTAAGATGTCTCCGATAATCGTGAGTCCCTCCGACTGTGAAGTAAGGGCTGTTATAAGATTTCTTAGTGCTAAAGGCCTAAAAGCGATCGATATTCATCGTGAGATCTGTGCAGTTTATGGAGAAAACATTATGAGTGACGGACAGGGAAGAAAGTGGGTGAGAGCATTTAAAGATGGCCGCACAAATGTGCATGATGAACAACGGGGTGGGCGTCCTTCGGTCGTTAATGAAATTTTGGTGGAGGAAGGTGAGAGAAAACACACGCCTTACGATTTCCTCCTTGCGGGATGGCTTTCCTAATGTTTCTCGTAGTGTTTTGTATGGCATTGTGACCGAGCACTTGAATTACCGAAAATTGGACGCACGTTGGGTACCGAAAATGTTGACGGCTGTGCACAAAACCAAACGTTTAGACAGTGCATTGACTTTTCTTGAGCGGTAGCACAACGACGGTGATGTTTTCTTATGCCAGATTGTTACGGGTAATGAAACATGGGTGGCCTACGTCACACCAGAATCAAAGCAACAGTCCATGGAAGTTGAGCAAGGGCATCGTTTTGCTGCAAGACAATGCCCGTCTGCATGTGGCGAATCAGACCAAAGATCTCATCACATCTTTTCGATGGGAAACTGTAGATCATCCTCCGTATAGCCCCGATCTTGCGCCCAGTGACTACCATCTGTTCCTGCACTTGAAGAAACACCTGTGCGGTCAGCGTATTCAAGACGATGACGAAGTCAAAACAGTGGTGATGCAGTGGTTAACAAGTCAGGCGACGGACTTCTATGAGGAGAGTATTCAAATACTATTACAACGTTATGAGAAGTGCATCAATAATGACGGAAATTATGTAGAAAAGTGGATTAAGATACATGCTTTCATGCAAAAATAAAATTATTGATATATCTTAGCACGTCTTTATTTAATTTCATAACCGTACTTACTTAACCCTCCTAACACCACGGGGTCTATAATGACCCCAGGCCGTAATATTCTGTAAAATATACCTTATTTCCCATTCCTAAAAATTATGAAAAATTCGGACTTTTCCTGAATTAAGCAATGAGTTCGTAATATATTAATATAACTTTTCGAAAATATTTAGTTTTGCAGAAAATCAAGAGAGAACCACTGAATACCATTGGGGTTAAATGCGACCCCATTTCTCTCTTGCAGTATTATTACCCAATAATGCTGCATTAAATCCGTAACTGTTGCTGTATTTCCTTTGTTTTATTCTTGTAAATATTGCTATAATGTGTGATTGTTGCCAACTTTATAAGCCGACAGTTATTTGTTCCATACAAGTGGAGACCACTATTGTGTGTGTTGCATTTAGTGTAAACTGTCTCGTCACCTTTCCGAAGATGAAGTGCTTGAAATATTACTGAAGAATAATCCCCTATCTGGAGAATCAAATAGTGATATCAGCGATATAGTTTCTGATGTCTCATGCAGCGATGGGGAAATTGACGTCTTAGAAGAGAATATTCCTCAATCAGACGGAAGTTCAGAAGAAGATATGGACAGCGCAGATGTCCAGCCTGAACAGGAAATAACACATGTTTCTGACTTATGTGTAAGTACACACTGTATTTTTGTAAATGTGCATTAGGGTCTAGCGCCAACATATACCCTTTGTATTTTTTATTTTTTTATTTATTGTAGGTCTAAAAACAAGAAGAATTGTGGCACAAACACAAGTTGAGAAGAGCTTTTGGAAGAGAAGAGAGATGGAACATAATGCGAGTAAAGCCAGGTCCAACAAAATTCGCAGTAAAAAATGTAGACTCCATATAATCAGCTTTTCAGTTGTTTCTTAGAAGAAACATTGTTGATGTAATTCTAAAGTGGACTAACAAAGAGGGTAGTCTTGTTTACGGTAGTAAATGGAAACCAGTACATGATATTGACCTGAAGTGCTTTATCGGTGTCTTGAGCCTAGCAGGTGCTTACAGGGTGCATAATGAAACAGTTACACATCTGTGGAACAAAGAGGATGGTAGACCCATTTTTAGTGAAGCAATGGCTAGAAATCACTTTGCGCAAATTTCAAGGTGCATCTGATTTGATGACGCAGATGTGAGACATCACAACCATGCTCCTGACAAGCTGGCTTCCATTAGAGAAATATTTGATATGTGGGTACACACATTTCAAGAAGCATGTGTTCCTACAGCAACGTAACAATTCATGAACAACTTGTGGCATTTCGTGGTAGATGTTCATTTTGGCAATATATTCCTTCAAAACCAGGAAAATATGGGTTGAAATTATGGGCTGTATGTGATAGTGAAACGTCTTAAGTTCTCAATCTCCAAGTTTACACTGGTCGACAAGAAAATGAGACTCGTGAAGTTGGTCACGGCAAGAGAGTTGCTTTAGATATGGTGAAAGGCTTAGAAAACAGTGGCAAAACTGACAACTGACAATTTTTTCACTAGCCTTAGTTTGGCGAAAGAACTTGTGAAAATCAATCTCACACTCTTACGAACAATTAGAAAAAATAAAGAAGTACCATAAGCTTTCACTCAGACCAAAGGTCGAGTCAAATATTCAACTGTTTTTGGATTCCAAGAGCATACTTCAATTGTTTCATATTGTCTGAAAAAGGGAAAAGTTGTAACTTTGCTCAGTACAGTGCATTCAAGGAAGGAAATGGAAGATCGGAAGAATGCAAGCCAGTAAAGATTCTGGATTATAATAAAACAAAATCAGGAGTAGATACCATGGACAAGCTGGTTAGAACGTACACTACAAAGAGGATGAGCAGAAGGTGGCCTATTGTGTTATTTTACAACATGATTGAAATCAGTGCACTGAATGCATTTCTCATATGGCTACATCTTACACCAGACTGGGCAGAAAGGACCAACTACAAGAGACGGGCATTTCTCATAGAATTAGGAAAGCAGCTCGTCGGAAGAAAGCCAGACAAAATTATTTCCACAGTACTTTCAACAACAGGACAGACAAAAAAAAGAGGAAGGTGTCTGCTTTGCAAAAGGCCTGAGGACAGAAAATTCACCGATAAATGTTCAAAATGTGGATGTTCTGTCTGTAAAAACCACTCTGCAATTTATTACTGTAAGTGTAATGCGTCATAAATGTCAATTCGGAATTTAATCAAACATGTTTGTAGTTTCATGAAATTGTAAATTTTGCAGAAACAAATAATTTTTAAAAAATATTCGTTTTAATTTAATGTAATGTCACTGACGTCATGTTTTAGGTTGTGGAAAAAGAAGGAATGTGATTTTATTCTACCATTATTAAAACTATCCTCAATAAAAAACAAATTCCGTTGGGGTCACTAAAGACCCCAATGGTGCTCAGTGTAACAAAAAATACTCGGTATTAGAAGAGTTAAAAAACACGCCTCGTGCAATCAATTTTCAGTGTTTGTTCTTCAAAAAACATCGGCTGGTTGTGCTCGCCGTGCCTGTTGTTTCGTAACTATTGTTCTGTCGCTCCGCCGCTTCTACATTGGTCTTCACGGTACCCCATACCCCGGGATTCGAAATTGGCTGGAGGAAGTTCTTAATTGACGAGGATATGAGACTTTTTTTCCTCGAATATTAAAAAAAGGATATTCCCCATTTGCTGTTCATCTCCCATCATTCAGAACAATATGCAATTAGTGTTCCTCCTCACTTGCATTTGATATGAACACTGGGAGTTTCAAAATTAATTTCAGCGGTTTAAGGTTTTGTAGCATTTATTACATTCAGATCGCTGCTATAAACAATACATCAAAAGGAAGAGCAATCAAACAGCTCTGTTAGTATTTCTGTCACACGTGCATGCACTGTTACTTCTGTTGTCTGTTAGAAAGCGCTACTGACTGACAAAGATGGCGACTAACGAACAGAAATATTTTGTGTTTTACACTTTGCAAGCACTGAGTCTGGTGTTCATGTACATCTACATGGATACTCTGCAAATCACATTTAAGTGCCTGGCAGAGGGTACATCGAACCACCTTCACAATTCTGTTATTCCAATTTCGTAGGCCTATAGCGGGCGGAAAAAACGAACAACTACTTTCCGTGCGAGCTCTGATTTCCCTTATTTTATTATGATGATCGTTTCTTTCTATGTAGGTCGGCGTCAACAAAATATTTTAGCATTCGAAGGAGAAAGTTAGTGAATGAAATTTCGTGAGAATATTCCGCGGCAACGAAAAACGCTTTTGTTTTGATGATGTCCACCCCAACCCCTATACCATGTTAGAGACTCTCTCTCCACTATTTTTTGGTAGTAAAAAATGTGCTGCTCTCCTTTGAACTTTCTCGATTTAGTCCGTTAATCCTATCTCATTAGGACCCCACACCGCGCAGCAGTAATCCAAAAGAGGACGGACACGCATAGTGTAACCAGACGCTTTAGTACATCTGTTGCATCTTGTAAGTGTTCTGCCGATAAAACGCTGTTTTGGGTTCGCCTACGTATTTAGTTGAATTCAACTGCGCGGTTATCAGCGCCCGTACAATCCCAACCTTTGCTCAGCCCAATTTCGCCACTTGCCTGGATGAAGATGAAACGATGAGGACACCACAAACACCCAGTCATCTCGAGGCAGGTGAAAATCCCTGACCCCGCCGGGAATCGAACCCGGGACCCCGTGCTCGGGAAGCGAGAAAGCAAGACCACGAGCTGCGGACAACTCCTATTTATGGTGTTTTGCAATGTTCACTTCATACAGATACCATTTTTCAGTTGATTTGAACTAAGGGTGACTTACTAGACAACAGCCGGCCGGAGTGGCCGAGCGGTTAAAGGCGCTACAGTCTGGAACCGCACGACCGCTACGGTCGCAGGTTCGAATCCTACCTCGGGCATGGATGTGTGTGATGTCCTTAGGTTAGTTAGGTTTAAGTAGTTCTAAGTTCTAGGGGACTTATGACCACAGCAGTTGAGTCCCATAGTGCTCAGAGCCATTTGCACCATTTGAACTAGACAACAAACGACAGTCTAAGACGGCTGCTCAGATCGTCTCCTAAAAATAAGAAACAACAGAGGGCCTATAACACTACCTTGGGGAACGCCAGAAATCTCTTTTGTTTTACTGGATGACTTTCCGTCAGTTATTACGAACTGTGACCTCTCTGACAGGAAATCACGAATCCAGTCAAATAACTGAGACGATATTCCATAAGTACGCAATTTCACTACAAGTCGCTTATGAGATACGGTGTCAAAAGCCGTCTGGAAGTATAGAAGTACGGAATCAATTTGAAATACATTCTCAGGAGCACTTAACGCTTCGTGCTTGTAAAGAGGCAGTTGTGTTTCACAAGACCGATGTTTTGGGTGGTTGGTTGGTTTGGGGGATTAAAGGGACCAGACTGCTATGGTCATCGGTCCCACCGATGTTTTCTAAACCTTTGTAATCCTCCATGTGATAAAGACATCCGTCATCTTCAGTTTTAAGACATAGGCTGTCTTTGCAAGGGATGACCAAGAGTGGATGAAGAACTTATTGGACGAGTTGGTTTCTTCAGAGTGTCGCCCTAAGAAATTAGTTCGGAAGGTTACTCCTGAATTACAGAACACACTAACAGATCAATGAATAAAGGAAGAGATCGGAAAGAAACATCACTAGGCGTGTGAGCTCCAATGAGTTGATTCTGTAACGGAACAAAACGTGAGTGGTTACGAGAAAGAAAATCTCCTTCCTCTGGCTCCCACCGTCATGTTCACATTTATCCGTCAAGTAGATACGTGTGTATGGAAAAGGTAGACAAATGTCTCCCCGTTGCCACGTCCAGCTTTTGTCGCAGCCTTGTTCGTCGGAAATTCTGGAAATTTTGTTGAGCTTCACACACCGTTCCCATGGGAACGGCAAAGTTTTGTAATTTGCAGACACGCTGTGGACTGTATATTTTGTTTGAGGAAAAGTGTCTGGAGACCTCATACAGCAACATACCGGGAAGTGGGCAGTTGAGGACTCGACTCTAAGTTGACTAACAAAGCAGAGTTCTCACCCCTTCCACCAGTTGTTTCCCGTGCTGCTGTAGAAGGCAGCAGTCTTCCGTTCCGCCGCTCAGTCTCCCCCGAGCTGAGCCAGGAGGATAGTCCTTACAAAGGCTCGTCCGACTGTCCATACGTCCCCCTAGCTTGAAACCTTGCGCTTTAATTGACCGGGAGCTCTTTCAGAACGTGCGAAAGTTTCTCCTGTTTTCGTCCCAGCTACAAGATTCAAATGGTTCAAATGGCTCTGAGCACTATGGGACTTAAGATCTGAGGTCATCAGTCCCATAGAGTTAGAACTAATTAAACCTAACTAACCGTACGGGCATCACACACATCCATGCCCGAGGCAGGATTCGAACCTGCGACCGCAGCAGCCGCGTGGTTCCGGACTGAAGCTCCTAGAACCGGCGACCGGCCCCAGCGACAAGAAGTTCCCATGGTCGAGACAGGATGCATTTAACGGAAAAACTACACTGAAGAGCCTACTGGTATACCTGCCTAACATCGCGTAGGGCCCCCGCGAGCATGCAGAAATGTCGCAACACGACGTGGCATGGACTCGACTAATGTCTGAAGTAGTGCTGGCGGGAACTGACACCATGAATTCTGCAGGGCTCTCCATAAATCCGTAAGAGTACGAGGTGGTGGAGATCTGTTCTGAACAGCACTTTGCAACGGATTCCAGATATGCTCGATAATGTTCATGTCTGGAGAGTTTGGCGGCCAGCGGAAATGTTTAAACTCAGATGAGTGCTCCTGAAGCCACTCTGTAGCAATCCTGCACGCGTGGGGTGTCGCAATGTCCTGCTGGAATTTCTCAAGTCCATCGGAATGCATAACGGACATGAATGGGTGCAGGTGATCAGACAGGATGCTTACGTACGTGTCACATGTCAGAGTCGTATCTAGTCATATCACTCCAACTGTACACGTCCCACACCATTACAGTGCCTCCACCAGCTTCAACAGTCCCCTGCTGATATGCAGGGGCCGGCCACTGTGGCCGAGCGGTTCTAGGCGCTTCAATCCAAACCGCGCTGCTACTACAGTCGCAGGTTCGAGTCCTGCCTCGGGCATGGATGTGTCGAATGTCCTTAGGTTAGTTAGGTTTAAGTAGTTGTAAGTCTAGGGGACTGATGACCTCAGATGATAAGTCCCATAGTGCTTAGTGCCATTCTTTTTTTCTTAGTGCGTGGTCCGTGAATTCATGAGGTTGTCACCCTACCCCTACACGTCAATCCGCTCTATACAATTTGAAACGATGCTCGACCGACCAGGCAACATGTTTCCAATCACCAACAGTCCAGTGTCAGTGTTGATGGGTCCAGGTGAGGCGTAGTCATCAAGGGTACACGTAAGGGCCTCTGGCTCCGAAAGCCTATATCGGATATGTTTTGTTGAATGGTTCGCACGCTGTCACTTATTGATGGCCCAGCATTTAAATCTGCGGCAATTTGCGAAAGGGTTGCACTTATAATACGTTAACTATTCTGTTAAGTCGTCGTTGGTCCCGTTCTTGCGGGATCTCTCTCCGACTGCAGCGATGTCGGGTATTTGATGTTTTACCGGATTTTTGATGTTCACGGACTCTTAAAACGGTCGTACGGGCAAATCCTCACTTCGTCGCTACATCGGAGATGCTGTGTCCACGTTCAAACTCACTTAAATCTTGATTCCATGGCATTATACCAGCAGAAACCGATCTAACAACTGCGCGAACTGTCTTGTATACGCGTTGCTGACCGCAGCATACCTCTGTATTTGAATACACATGCCTATACCAGTTTGTTTGGCACTTCATTGTACTATCATAATGAAATGTTCTATTAGATACTGAGGAGTATTACCTACGTTGTTACATGCTGCCTCTTAGCCAGTCAAATAATCAGCACGCAAAACTACACTAATGCTCATAAATTAAGGATAATTAGAGAATGTGGGTTCCACACAATGTGGCATTACACAAAACTGGCGCTAATAGCATAGCCACATAGGGGACACGCACGACACAGTTCTGTAAGTCCATGGTATTGGTGATACGTTGAGAAAACCGTCCCGAGACACATGTGGTACAAAACGCCACTGTTTCCTCCGTATGTACCCCGACATCAATATGGGATATGTTTACCATGCACACGTACACAGGCTGCACAACGGGTTGGCATACTCTGGATCAGGTGGTCGAGCAGCTGCTGGGGTATGGCCTCCCAGTCTTGAACCAGTGCCTGTCGGAGCTCCTGAAGTGTCCTAGGGGTTTGAAGACGTGCAGCGTAACTCTACCGAGGGCATCCCAGACGTGCTCGATGGGGTTTAGGTCTGGAGAACCGGCAGGCAACTCCATTCGTCTGATATCTTCTGTTTCAAGGTACTACTCCACGATGGCAGCTTGGTGGAGCCGTGCGTTATCATCCATCAGGAGGAAGGTGGGACCCACTGCATCCCTGAGAAGGCGGACATACTGGTGTAAAGTGACGTCCCGACACACCTGACCTGTTAGAGTTCCTCTGTCAGACATGCAGGGGTGTACGTGCACCACCCCACCCCACACCATCGAACCACGACCTCCATGCAGGCCCCTTTCAAGGACATTAAGGGGTTGGTATCTGGTTCGTGATTCACGCCAGATGAAATTCCGGTGAGAATCACTCTTCAGACTATACCTTCACTCGCCCGTGAACATAACCTGGGACCAATGTTTTGATGACCATGTACTGTGTTCTTGACACCAGGCTTTACGGGCTATCCCGTGACCAGGGGTCGGTGGAATGCACCTTGCAGGTCTCCGGGCGAATAACCCATTTCTGTTCAGTCGTCTGTAGACTGTGTGTCTGGAGACAACTGTTCCAGTGGCTGTGGAGAGGTCACTAGCAAGGCTACCTGCAGTACTCCGTGGCCGTCTGCGGAGTGTTTTACACTGTGGACGTCCCGTACTGTAGCGCCTGGACACGTTTCCTGTCTGCTGGACTCGTTGCCATAATCTTGAGATCACACTTTGTGCTATGACCTGCTGTATTTGACCAGCCTCCAGTCGCCCTAGTATTCTACCCCTCATAACGTCACCAATATGTGTTCTTTGAGCCATTTTCAACACACAGTCACCATTAGCACGTCTGAAAACGTCTGCACACTTACTCGCTGGACCATACTCTGACATGCACCAACACACCTCTGCGTATGTGGAGTGCTGCCAGCGCCACCGTGCGACGACCGCAGGTCAAATGCACCGCATGGTCGTACCTCGAGGTGATTTAAACCTGCAAACCGCCCACCAGAGCGTTGATTCATCATGTGCCAGCATTATCCTTAATTTATGAGCATGAGT
The DNA here is from genome assembly GCF_021461385.2 of Schistocerca piceifrons. Lineage (NCBI taxonomy): Eukaryota > Metazoa > Arthropoda > Insecta > Orthoptera > Acrididae > Schistocerca > Schistocerca piceifrons. The sequence continues at coordinate 292,704,627 of NC_060142.1, forward strand.
GTAGTAAAAAGTCGACAAATAAAAACTGGATCGGGAAGTAAACGAAGCAAGAGTGTCTCGTACGCAAATTCAATTTTCAAATAGGGTAAAATGTGAGGAGAAAGACCTGAAACAGGCCGCCGCCTCACTGCTTTGTGAGGGTATGGGTATAAATGTACGCTTTCGGGTTGTTGCTTGTGGCCTCTGACCAAAGACATGTGATGATAGCGTTTGCCGGCGGTGTGCCGCCGGCCTCGTAAGTGCAGGCGGTCCCCAGGGAGCGCCCTGACGTACGCGCAGGGCGGCTGCCCCGGGCACCTCCCAGCGGGGCGGCTGATGTGTGTCCCGACATGATGGCCACCGTAAGGGGGCGTGTCGCCGGGGAGTACCCAGCTGCACCTGCAACATGCGACGTTGTCGACACGCGCCATTCTACCGCCCTTGACGTCTATTCTTATGAAAGCTCTTTCTTTTTAGTCGGTATTACCGAAAGAACATTACGTTCACTTGTGCCATGTTAAGCAGAAAGAGTTACATCAACTTCTATGCACTGCAAACCACTGTGAAATGTGTGAGAGAGGGTAATTGCTGTTATACTGTGCCCAGTGTGAGTAAAACAGAAGTGTGTTGCTTCCTCTAAATAACCGGTTGGCGAACGTGAAACTGGAAGTAAGTTTCAGAGGATAATTCTTCGTCATAATTGGAACCCAAAATATCTTGGTGTCGTCCTGGATCGTACACTATGCTTCAAACAACACCTTCTTAACTTAGCTCGAAAGTTGAGGACTCGAAACAACATCCTCCATAAGCTGTGCGGAACTACCTGGGGATCTTCAGCGACCACCCTGCGATCTTCAGCTCTGGGCTTGGTGTACTCAAGTGCTGAGTATTATGCACCTGTTTGGACGAACAGTCATTATACAAGGCTTGTTGATACCCAACTGAATATGACAATGCGCATAATATCTGGCGCAATCAGATCTACTCCAGTTTATTGGCTTCCACTGTTAACCGGTATAATGCCTCCTGGTCTACGAAGATGTACTGCCCTTTTGAGAGAATTGCACAAGATCTCCAGGAATTCTAACCTACCTGTGCATAGCGACCTGGCACTTTTAAATCGTAAGAGACTGAAATCACGCCATCCAACTCTGTGCGATGCTGCTGACATGGTTGCTAAGAATTTCAAACCTCTTGAAGAATGGAAAGGTCGGTGGGAAGCAGTAACAGATGTGCACCAGCATAACATCTTCTCAGGTGCTAAACTTCAAGGTGGTTTCGACCTACCACGGAAGACCTGGACTACTCTCAACAGAATCCGTACCGGCCATGGCCGATGCAGGGATGCTCTCTTTAGGTGGAAGAAGCTTTCTGATCCAGCCTGTGACTGCGGGGCCATACCAGACTGTTCACCACATTGTGAGTGAATGCAGGATTCGAGCCTATCACGTCGCCAAAGAGGACTTCCTGCTAACAACTCCAGATGCAGTGCGCTGGATTGAAGGACTGGATCTTCAGTTGTAAAGACGAACTTAAGTTTCTTGTGTGTCAATATGTACATATGTATATGTAATTTAATTTCATGATATGTCTGTATTACCCATACGCTAAATAAATAAATAATACTCTCGGGGAGAATTGAAAAGTGTAAATGAAAAACATTCTAAGTGCCATTTTTTTTCGAAAAATGCTTTTTCAGTGTTCTGGGTACTCCATGACATGTCTCTCGACCCGATACAGATGCTAACCCATGGAGAAAGTCTTTCAAACATACGTTAGTAGTTGACGCATGGGCTTTGTGCCGAACTGTGCGTCTCTCTGGAGTTCAGAAATTTAAAACATGTGAGAAGTGGTTTTTGTTATTTGCACTTCCACCAGTCAAAAACTTCCTCATCATCATGAACATTTCCGGATTAGACGTATTTGTCTGTTCCGAAACCAAGCTATTTAAAGCTGATCGCACCATCTGTTTTGTGTTCTTCCTGTCCTCCTCCTACGCTTCGGTCTGTAGTCATAGCCAGTTTTGGTCCATAGGTAGCAGATGGTCAGGCCCTTCCTTACTATGTCGTTGTATCTTTTGTACCGCTCATCGAACACGGAGCTCCTCTCTTGTCCCACTGTTGTTCGTTGGTCATCTGACACGTATGCTGGCAAAGAAGTTGGAAGTTTCATTTCTGCCACTATACTACTGTCATTGTTTGGTCGTTAATGTCGATACTTCGGATCCATACAGCTGTAAAGGTACAGTCATAACATTACAAAATTTAAAAGCTATCTCTTTCCTGGTTTTTTTCAGGAGCGTTCAGTTAATCGCATCTAACATGTGTAAGTAACTTTGTAGTTTCGCTTCGGGATCATTGTCATAGGCATATGAGATTATGTAGCTGAGGTAGCTAAATACATGGACTTCTTCCGATATGTTACTTTTGACTATGATTTTAGCTGTAACATGTTCTCTCCCAGAGAAGGTCATAATTAGAAACTTGTTTCTGTACACAAATAAAGCGTTGTGCCGCAGTATTAATGTCACTTGTAACAGAAGCTTTCTTCCAGTTATTTTGTCGAAAACTGACATTTTTGAGATCGTGACTGCGTACAAAAGACGATTCTTGCAAAGAAGGAAACGGCAACCAGCCACCGCTAACAAAGATATTCATTTGCGCTGTTACCGATTTAGAGCTGACAGGTTGAGTTTCAGTCGGCTGTTCAAGTTTATGTCACATTTATTGTTGTTTACAGTAGTTGCTGCAAAAAAATGAATAGCATTAGCTGGTTGCTGTTCCCTTGTCTGCAATTGGTAAAAATTTTCTTATTGTCATTTAGAATGAGTCAGTTTCCTGGTATTGGATCTTGAATGTTCTTAATAAAGTACTTAATTTTTTATTTTCTAATTTGCGTTGATATGGTAAGCAGATTAATGCTTTGATATCAGAATACATTTTCAGTTTCTTTTTCTTTGTGTATATAAATCCGTTGTGTACAAATAGAGGTACATTGTTTTTTTCATCCTTCAGACAAATTTCAGATTTAGCACTTAGAACATTTTCCATTCCACTCAACTATTGCTTAAACGCCGCTGTGTACTCCAAGTAGTGCAACATTTACACGATCCCTACGGGACCGAGATGTAGAGCGTTTCAGCGTTTCACTACATTTCTTGCACTATATTTCCTTCCTTGAAGCTAATCGAATGCTGGACGTTATTGAAGCTCATTGTTTAGCTGTGGAACTGTATATACGTGTGAAAGAATAGTCGATGTAGCAATGCTCATTTTTAGTCAGCTGCTAAAATCGCACTGACATTGAGACTGTTCTGAAAAGAACAAATTAAAAAGATTTATGTTCAGAAGTGCGACAACAGACTAAACTGTCAATTTTGTTTGTCATTAACAAAAAAACTTCAATCCAGCTGCATTGTAGGCTGTAGTGAGCAAATCGAGCAAATGAGCTAAAAACACTCGCTACAGTGATAATATAAACTGAAAGAGAAAGGAATCATAAGGTGTAATGGTGAGAAAGAGATTATCTCTATCCGGACAGTTATTCAGATAAGTAGATCATTCAAACATTTATTCGCCAATAAATTACCTGTAACTTAAATAATGAATGACATACAATGCAACTGTATTTTCTTTGCTTCTTGTACAAATTAGTCTTTTTTCCTCTGGTTCATTGCATTTTCTGTTCTATAAATAACTTATTAACGGTTTGTCCACACATGTGCGTTACGTTCGAAACTATAAAACAAAAGGCTTAGAGTTCGATCCCCGGCTGGTCCTATTATCTTCTCTGTGCTTATCACATCTTACATCTTTCACCTATAACAATGACAACAATGCTAAGTCAAGTTATACCGTATTTCGGAGCACATGTTGAAATGTAGTTGCGCCAGCTAATTGGCCGCATATGTCTGTTCAGAGGTGAAAGGACATCTCTGCTTCCAGACGCACCAGTCTTGGGTCGAGCGACTGATGACGTTGGTCCGCCCCCCCCCCCCCTCCCCCACAACCCCACAACCCCAATAAACCAACCAAGCAAAAATAGAAATCGTTTTGTCACATGCAGCCTGCAAGGTGGATGTGTAATTAGTCAGTATGTTTCTGCATCCGCATGAGCAACTTCCAGAATCTCACTGACACTCTTCCTGCACATCTGGGATGCAGAGGGTATTTACTCAGGCTTTCGACATGCGGTCACATAAATGTGACCGGACCGTGTAATAGTGAAAGAAATCGGATCACGAGTTTCGAATGACATTATGGTTTAAAAAAGTGATTTAATTGGGAATATGATTTTAGAAGTGAATTTAAGGGGGAACCACAACCAATTATTTGCCATAAACTACAGCAGAATTGATGTTTTCTCAGTGTTTGCTGAAGAAGATTGTGAGTTACAAGTCGTATATCGTTATTATGTGGCACTGGATTTTAGATTTATCTTTCATTCTTGACACTATTTATTCACAGATGACGAATAAGTCTTTTTTTTCATGTACGTGAATAATATTTCTAATGATATTTGTTATTCACAGATAATAAATAATAATAAATTAATTCGACTTTATAACATTTTACACTCAAAACAAAGAAGAAAAATGTCACCTTATGTGTATGCCCTCTCTTCAGCAATAGTTATATCTAAAACCAACTGATGTACTACTCCACGTTTAGAAAAGCTATGTGACAAATTAGTAAGAACCGTCAAAACCCTGCAGTTACAAAACTTAATTTTATGCAAGAGGCACTGCAGCCCATATCTTGTTCAACACCAAGACCAAAACAAATTTATTAAGCAACAGTGGTATTTTCAAAATCACTTGCAATGACCACAACGAACTGAACGAGTATATTGGTCAGACAGGCAGGGCCATAATAACTAGGATGATTGAACACAAACGCAGCTGGAGATTACGTAAGTCAGACTCAACGTTTGAAAAACGTGCTGAAGGAGGGATACAAATAGAAGTCCACACAGAAGTACAACATATAGCCAATAACGGAAGAAAACTAAGCCTACTGGAAGCACTTGAGGTAAACAGACATTTAGCTCAAAATCCCCATCTGGTTCTAAATGATAGATTACAGCTGACCACATATCCGCTTTTAAGTTTCACATGATGCTTTCAACCAGCCACACACCGAAAAACCGCCACGATGACACATACTGCTACACAAAATGAAAGAATAATAGAATTTCTTATTACTTACTCCACAAACTTAAACAATATAGCTTGTAATACTTTAATATTGTATATTTTAACCATGTACCGTGTTTAATATTGCCCAATGCATAAAAATATTATTTATAATGTAAAAGATATTTGTTGTTCAACGCAAGGTACTAGTGCTCAATTAGACAGTTTCAACTGATGTCACGAACTCACAAACTATGGAGTCGTAACCATACAACCTGTAATACTGTAATATTATGTATTCTAATTGTTGTGTATAATACTGTCCATTGTCTAAAGTCTAGTTTGCAATGTTAAAAAACATGTTGGTTGCACAACATACATGAAGAGTTCTCGGTTCAACAGTTTCTCAGCCAACGCCAATTCAACAAAAGAACAGGGAAATATAACAGTTTGACGTGTAATTTAGTGTAGTTTATTTATTGTGCTGAACATTGTCCATTGTGTGAAGTGTAATTTCAACGTTAAGAAATGCAGGTGATTGTATCTTCGACTATAATGTTTGGTTATCAGAACCAGTGTCCCTTCCAGACGCTTGTCAGTTGTTTCCTACAGATGGCCTAACAAGCCGAAAACTAGTTCGAAGTAAACAGAAATCAGTAAAACAAAAACAGTGAACTTGTTATTTAATCTTAAATATGAATTTGTTCTACTAAGAAGAAATGAAAGAATACATTAATAAAATTTATATCTGTATTCGTTATTTGCATAAATTTTACCTAACTCTGGTCCCAAGCGAAGCGCATGACGCATGCGCACTGTGCTAATTCGCAGCCTTTGTGCAATTGAGTGCAGGCGCGTGAAATCGACGTGACTGCAGCCAAGAGTTCATGCGGCTGTGCCAGGCCTGTGTCCAGTGTATACGCGTTCACGCGGCTGTCATTAGCATCGGTAATCTTCGACAACTTTGCGAACGATCGGTAAACGTTTTCGGACTCGCTCTCGCACTCCACAGTCGCGTGCGGCCACTCGGATTGGCCACGCGCTTCCTGGGCTCTCCTGCACTGTCCTCCTTCGTACATGTTCAGTATATGGTACGGATTCTACACACTTGAACAACATTCTCGGATAGGAAACACGAGTGTTTTCTAAGCAATCTCCTTCGTAGATTGGCTGCATTCCCCCAGCATCGTACCAATGAACCTAACTCTGCTACATGCTTTACCTACCCTACAACCGAGCATATATGACCTTCCCATTTTATATTCCTGCAAAGTTTTACACATAGGTATTTCTGACACTTGATTAACTCCAACTATGATAAATTGTTGGTGTAACCATAGGAGACAACTTTTTGGCGTATTCAGAAGGATATAATTTTGCATTTCTGAAGATAATCTTGTGAAATGTTATCAATAACTGACTGAATGTTTGTGAAGCTTTTTTATTTTTTAAGATGGTATTGAACGAAGGTTATTTTTTACCATGTCTACAATTAAAATGAAAAATGTTTTATTTGCAACACGTAGTACCAACTTTCCAGTACCGTCGTTACAGAAGGCAGCCACAAGTGCTTTCAGCCAATCCTCCACGCTTCTGCCGCTCATTCTTTGTGCAAAAATGCTGTCCTAACTAGCTTTTCATGTAAGCAAAGAGATGAAAATCAGAGGGAGCCAAGTCCGGGTTGCATGGTGACTGACCAAACACTTCCCATCGAAAACACTGTAGGAGCGCCTTTACTACAGATGCAGGGTGCATCCGAGAATTGTCATGAAGGTCAATGCTTGATGACAACATTCCTCTACGCTTGTTCTGAATTGCCCTTCGCAGACGTTGAAGACTCGTGTGTATGAGGCGGCAGCGATGGTTAGGACACATTCCGTGAATTCCAGCAACAAAACTCATTTTCGCTCCAAGAACACAGCATCCATACTCCTAGTGGAGAAGCAGTTCTTTGATTTACTCTGGGAATGAGAATGCATCCTCTGTTTGAATGCTTTCGCTTCTTCATATTCTAAATGGACCTATGTCTCGTCCCCTGTGACAATTTTGTTCCACAAATATTCTTCATGGTAGCGCTGGAGAAAAGTTATGCGGGTCTCTAATCGTTGTGTTTAGCGATTGTCGGACCAAATTTTGGGCACCCATCTCTCACGACGGTATAGAAACTTGACCGCCAAATTTCGGAAAACAAATCACTCTACGCAGAAATGTGAACCGACGGTATTCTCGAATCGCCGGATCAACCCGCTGAACAAGATCATTGTTTGAAACTCGCTCCCTTTCCTGACCGCCTGTATCATGGACCTCCGTACGTCCTGCTTCAAAGTTCTAGCACCCCCCGGCACGAAGAAATCGAATGGCAGCACCAACTTTACACTTGGTGGGAGACAGTATTGTTGGAGGAATGTTTACTAGCTCACTGCGCGCTCGGAATTGACAAGTGCCGGCCGTTGTGGACGAGTGGTTCTAGGCGCTTCAGGAGGAGGAGGAGAAGATTAGTGTTTAACGTCCCGTCGACAACGAGGTCATTAGAGACGGAGCGCAAGCTCGGGTTAGGGAAGGATGGGGAAGGAAATCGGCCGTGCCCTTTCAAAGGAACCATTCCAGCATTTGCCTGAAGCGATTTAGGGAAATCACGGAAAACCTAAATCAGGATGACCGGAGACGGGATTGAACCGTCGTCCTCCCGAATGCGAGTCCAGTGTGCTAACCACTGCGCCACCTCGCTCGGTCTAGGCGCTTCAGTCCGGAACCGCGCTGCTGCTACAGTCGCAGGTTCGAATCCTGCCTCGGGCATGGATGTGTATGCTGTCCTTAGGTTAGTTAGGTTTCAGTAGTTCTAAATCTAGGGGACTGATGACCTCAGATGTCCCATATTGCTCAGAGCCATTCGAACTGACAAGTGTAACGTGACGTCATCGACGGGCATATTGGAGACACTGCGCAACACATCGGTGCAAAACTTCGTAGGATTTTCACTGCGGTTTTAACTTCGCGGCCGATAGAACCTTCAAAAAATGATCCCCTTAAATAACTGTCGAAAAGTCGATGTTGTCTGCCAGGTCATTAATATGCTATGACGCAAGCAGATTAAAATTAATGACAGTAATGAAGCATGAATTACACCAAAAAAATACAAACATTACCTGGTTCATTCTTGCATGTTATCGTATGACAATAATAGTAATAATATATCAATGAAAATAAAACTAGTCGGTCATGCGACCAGCCGCACTCTGCTTGTTCGTACAAGCCAATCAATTTCCGTCTCTCCTCTCCTTAGCTTCCGTATTCCAGTGAACACTACGGCGACCTCGGAATAAATATTGCAGGTGAACTATCACGAAAAAAGACGTCTGTAACCAATAGTCAACAGTGCAGATGTCTAAGCCGCCGATGTAAACGGTATAGGTAACTTCGTCAGAAAGGTTTATGACATTATGTGCCTTCCAAAGTTCATACAGGTAAGTCCGTTTCTCGTTAGAGAGTCAGAGCCAACTATAACATATTTATGTGGTAACTTATGCTTAGCGTATTCTGCGAATATCGCGGTCACAATGTACCAGGCAGGAAGCTATCTGCGAGGATCATGAGACTGAAAAAAAAGTACAGATAAATTTATTATATAGTAGCCAGGTGATTCGTGTGTTTGTATCTAACTTCTTTGTCTACTGTTGTCAACAATGGCTGGTTCTAGTGACAGTAGCTTTCGAATACATTTTGGAAAAAGTTATTGTGGCATTTAGACAGTTCATGCTTTCAGCTGACAAGTGCTAGAATCCAGAATGAGATTTTCACTCTGCAGCGGAGTGTGCGCTGATATGGAACTTCCTGGCAGATTAAAACTGTGTGCCGGACCGAGCACTTGCCCGCGAAAGGCAAAGGTCCCGAGTTCGAGCCTCGGTCCGGCACACAGTTTTAATCTGCCAGGAAGTTCCAAGTGCTAGAATCTTTAGAAATTGTTTTATCTCACTTACTAGAGAAAGTCACAAAGAAGTCAGTGCGTTTCAGTACCGTACAGCAAAAAAACTCTTGTTAACAAACAGAAGCTGAATGAAAACTTTGTCGTCCATGTCGGGCTGTTGCAAGGAAGTGCGACTGTTTGACAATAAAAGTTCAAATAAAACAATAATCTGTAAGAGTCACTTCCACGGAGGGCTTTGAGAGTTCATGCACTCATCTTCAGTTGGAAACAGTTATATTGTTACATATTTGCTAGTTGGATGCAGCCAGTTGTTTGTTATGGTTTCATTTTGCTGCAAAAACGTATAATAGGCACGTGCTACAGTAATATGGCGCTAAGATTATTAATTTTAAACGGTGATAGAGCTACTTACAATCTGTTTCACGCATAGAACTGGATTGTAAGTAACTCTATCACAGTTTAAAATTTATAATCTGCACCCAATTACTTTAACAAGTTCCTGTTATACATTGTTGTAGCAAAATGAAACCACAAAAAGCAACTGGCTGCATCCAGCTCACAAATACGTATCATAATATCATTGTTCCAACTGAATTGAGAGTATGAACTCTCGAAACGCGTCGTGGAATGAAATAAAGAGAGTGACTGACACAGATACTTGTTTCATTTGAACTTTGATTAGATGAATGAAGTCAGGATGCGCGTTAGAAGTTTTCTATGAATTCACAAGTAAAATTTTACAGACAAACCTAAGAACCTTTGGTTGTACGTCAAGTCAGTTAGGTGGTCGAAATATTCCATTTAGTCGTTAGGTGACCATACTGGCACTGAAACGGAAGGTGACGGCAAGGAGACGGAAATACTGAATTCTGTCCAAAATTATTTCACTGCGGAAGTTTCTCCTTTCAATCATAGTACGAACCTTGAAATGACAAATACTGAGATATTTCATCGCGGAATTAAAAAAAAATGCTAGAATCACTCAATGGTGGAAACATATGTGGACAGATGAGCTCTATAAACCTCAGTGACATACTTTACAGTTGACAGAGAGGTTTACTGTTAAATTTCCCAGAGTTCACGCTCCAAGAAGTCAGGCAACGTACTACCACCTCGAACGTATGAAGATAGGGGAAAAAAAATGTGAGCATAGCGAGAAAAGCAGTCTCGAACATAAATGTAGATGCTAGCAAAGCCTGCAGATTACACTGTTCTATTTGACCAGGAACGGCGCCTGTGCAAGTTCCTCAACATGTTGTGTCAGTCGGGTCAGAACAGTGTTCTGAGTCGAGTTCATTATGTAACTGAATCCGAACGTGGGCAAATTTTTGGAGCTCCTATCGGGGATGCCTCTGTAACTCCGTAACTAGGGTAGCCGGAGAGTGGTGTTTCAAGAGGCATCGTATCGAAGATTTACTCCGCATACAGGGAAAGTGGAAACAAACATCATCCGCTAATTCACAACGTGGACTAAAATCCGTGTTGAGTGATCGTGACGGACGGTCATTGAAGAGGATTGTTCAAAAAATGGTTCAAATGGCTCTGAGCACTATGGGACTTAACATCTGAGGTCATCAGTCCCCCAAAACTTAGAACTACTTAAACCTAACTAACCTAAGGACATCACACACATCCATGCCCGAGGCAGGATTCGAACCTGCGACCGTAGCGGTCGCGCGGTTCCAGACTGTAGCGCCTAGAACTGCTCGGTCACGCCGGCCAGCTGAAGAGGATTGTACGAAAGATACAAAAAACAGCTGCAAAAGTCACTGCAGAACTGAATGTCGTATTCATGAAACGTGTCGCAATCGAAACAACACGAAGTGAGCTTCATAAACAAGGAATCGCAGTGGGAACTGGAATCCCACGTCAACTCGTCAGTGATGCAAATGCCCGTAACTGGAAAACGTGGTGACGAAGCTTTAAAACCTGGACCATGGAGCAATGGAAGAAAGTAATTTGATCGGATAAGTCTTCTGGAACTCTGCTTCCAACTAGAGCACGGAGAAAGGCCGAGAAACTAGAGCTCACACGGGGCTCTGCGACATTCTTGCTTCCCACATACTGCCCACATACTATTCGCAAATGGAACAAGGAAAGGGGCGTGGGGCTCAGACAGAGGCACGAGAAGTATCTTGCGCCACGAACCGTATGGTGGCTTGCTGAGTATAAAAGAAGATGCCACTCATTTTGAGTTCGTAAGACTCTGTACAAGACTGGGTTATCCCGTACTGTAGAAGTTGTTTTTGCCGACAGAACGACGTTTTCTAGTTATGTAATAAATTCATGCTGTCTGCTACACTGGCTCATTTCTACATTACTTTAGAGCTTTATAATATGAAAGTATATAAAAATTGTAATAGATAAAGCTGAAACAAAAAACGGCGTTTTAATAAATGAGTACGACAAGGGCGTTCAATATCACTCATACTCTTTATAATAGTTTTTTTTTATGAAAAGACCACGCGCAGTATCGCCGTTTGGACGGGGGGGGGGGGGGGGGGGGGGGACTTGTTGCTTGGTTCCTATCTGAACTAGGAGCTTGCGATGGAACGCTTTTCGTGTAGCTCGGTTCAGTGGCCATTTGTATAGTCGTTCGAACATCCGTCTTACTACAGCTGTGTTACAGTACATTAAGCAAGGTCCGAACGACGAACAGATCCAGTGCCTCTTCGTTAGTTAGCTGGTCTCCCATTCTAATCTTCAGCAGTCTCCTGTAGCACCACATTTCCAGAGCTGCTACTTTCTTCTTCCCTATACAGTTCACCGTCAAAGGTTCCCTACGATACGTAGTTGCTCTCTAGACAAAGAATAACAGAACATTCTTTCCTATTTGATGTTGACACACAGCTACTTTTCGTTTTCATTGAAGGTTTTTGTACTATTGAAGGCTGCATATTTATATTTCCTTTATTTCTGTTATTATGTATTTTTCTGCGCAGAATGCAAAATTAGTCTGCTAATTTGTCTCGTATGCTAATCAAATCCCCCCCCCCCCCCCCTCCCGCATCACATGCTTTAATTAGACCATAATCCTTTTTATGTTTGTGATTGTTCGTCGTGTAATTTTCAGTAATGTAGTCCACACCAAAACTTGAAGTTTAAAGAGTTCAGCAACGTCGGCCCCTGTGGCCGAGCGGTTCTAGGCGCTTCAGTCCGGAACCGTGCTGCTGCTACGGTCGCAGGTTCGAATCGTGCCTCGGGCATGGATGTGTGTGATGTCCTTTGGTTAGTTAGGTTTAAGTAGTTTTAAGGCTACGGGACTGATGACCTCAGATGTTAAGTCCCATAGTGCTTAGAGCCATTTTTGAACTTCAACACTCGGATGCTGTCTGAACTACTGTTAATGGCCAGTTCGGGCTCATACACTTCAATTCGGTACATACAAATGTGTGGCTACGCACTAAGCCTTGCAATAGTTCTAGAGTTGCAGTCCAAGTGCGGTAACCACAACACGGCACTTCACTACTGTGTGGCCAACAAGCAGTCGACGTAAGTGACAAACTAAGTAACACTCTAAAATAGCAACACAGTTTAGACAGGATATCACACTGGTCTTCAACTCGCGTAGGATCATTGTTTGTTAGAAGTGCACAGTAAGCCTTTATCCTCATTAAACAACACTGCCATTGTGGGTCATTCTTAGAGACTGACACAGCCAATGGTACCACGAATAAGTTCACATTAAAAGTATAAAAAACTACGACTCAGTTATACAGTAATAAGCGGCAGGGCACAAGACGCGTCGCTAGCTCGGTAAACATTCTTGGTTTAACGTATCCACCGGACCGACTACGGTACATTTCCATATAGACATGTCATACAGGCAGATGTACACCTTTACAAACTCAACAGAGACTGACTCTTTCGTTGTAGAGATGGGTCTTATGAACAGTCGCGTAAGAACGAACTGTTATTTTGGAAATTACAAAATTTTTTAAAAATTGGTTAGATTGGAATTTACTACTTTCGACGAACTACAAGAAGCAATGGAATATTGGATTAGAGAAAAATGTTGCTGGTTTCAAATTTAGGAAAATATAAGGACACTATTTTTCTTTTGCAATGTGAATCCCCTTGTTTACATGAACATACGCCATCCTGAAAATAATATTATTCTATAGGTCTGTATGATATTGTTAATTAAGTAATTGTTTAGTTCTGTACGCAAGGTTATTCAGGAAGTTATAGGCAACAGAAGTATGTAAGCTAAGTCCGGACTCTTACAGATGGTATTAACAGTTAGAACAGTTTACAGTGGAATGTGTCCGCCTCTTTGAACTTCAAATTGAATTAATACGGAAGATAATTAATTTCAGGAAAAATAAAATGCGTTGCTTGAAAATCGGAATATTGTGCTATATATATATTATACTGAAATGTGTATATTAGCTCATTAAAATCTGCAGAATCGTACTGTATTAATACTTCTAGTTAATGATACTTTCTAATTATACTCATGGATTCACAATAATCAGATGAATGATTTGAGTAATAAAGTTAAATTAGGGTTATTTACAGATTTGCAATTTGTGTCTCTTTGTCACACACTTTGCCAATGGCTTTATCGCCGATAAAAGAAATTTGGGGAAAAAACGTAGCATATGGGTGTCGGTACTCAGGTTGTTACGTTTCACATTCAACTGTCCTTCAACTTCTTTACTATCTCTGACAGAATTCCAATGTCATCGACAAACTTCAAAGTTATCGTTTAGTCTTCCTGAATTTAAATTCTATTTCCATGCCTGCCGTTAGTTTCCTTTAGTAGTTGCTCAGTGCACAAATCGAATAACATCGGGAATAGGCTACAACCCGGTCTCATTCTCTTCACAATAACTGCTTTCCTTTCAGTCTGTTTCCTGTTCGAGTTGCATGTAAACTTTCGCTCTCTGTATTTTATCCGTGAAAATTCAAAGAGCTGCTACTATAGGTTACGGCAACGTACTAATTTTAGCGCAGCGAGCAGATTTACCGAGATGAACCGGCACCGAATATATCTGAGGGCAGCCGTCTTTTACGAGCGCGTTAACGCTGGGTGAAAGGTTTAATCAGTGCCTGTGTTTGCCCAGCACACGGGAAACCCGGGCCGTTCGACCGTCTTTATTGCCAAGAACCGAGGTGTCTGAGGGTAATAGCAATTCTGACGTGCTAGAATTTAATTTTTTCAGAGATTTTTTTAAAAATCTTATGGAACTTAACTGCTAAGGTCATCAGTCCCTAAGCTTACACACTACTTAACCTAAATCATCCTAAGGGCAAACACACGCACCCATGCCCGAGGGAGGACTCGAACCTCCGCCGGGACCAGCCGCACAGTCCATGACTGCAGCGCCTTAGACCGCTCACTTTTCCAGAGAATGAAAGCATTGTACTGAAAGTTTGCAATTCTGAGTTACTTCAGTCAACCTCGGACACTTTCACCTGTGTGGTTTCTGTATAAAATACGCTGAGAAAAATTTGAAAGCGTTTCTCCATAAACACCTTGACCTATCGCTACCAAGGCAGTACTAAAGTATTTCAATGGCTGTGGAATATGTGGATTAAAATTTAATCCGTATGCAAGCTTATTACGAGTACAGGAAAAATCATTCCTGTGAATAAAGAATGATACATGTCTTCGTTGGCTGGTTGGTATGCGTCACGTTGCTGGACGTTTTCAGCTGAGACTCGCAACACAGTATGCAGTATTTGGAAATTTGTGGTAAGGACTATGGGACCAGACTGCTGAGGTCATCGATCGCGAGGCTTACGCACTATTTAATTTAACTTATGCTAAGGACATCATACACACCCATGCCCGAAGGAGGACTCGAACCTCCGACGGGGGGAGCCGCGCGAATCGTGCATGACGCCTCAAACCGCGCGGCTACCCCGCGCGGCCAGTGTGCAGTGCATGTACAGTTTTTTCGCCATTTTTCGAACGGAGAGAGTGGTCAAATCACTGTCATAGGGTCAAGTGAGCTTCATACTCAAAATAGTTGAAATGGCTCTGAGCACTATGGGACTTAACTGCTGTGGTCATCAGTCCCCTAGAACTTAGAACTACTTAAACCTAACTAACCTAAGGATATCACACACATCCATGCCTGAGGCAGCATTCTAACCTGCAACCGTAGACTGAAGCGCGTAGACCTGCTCGGTCACCCTGGCCGGCAGCTTCATGCTAACAGATCGCCCACACAATTGGCTGACGTCCCCATTTCTTCCAGCGCAATGGAAGCAACAAGAATGAAGTACGACGTCTCCGACTCGCGGCGTCTCTCTGGAGATGAGTGAGCATTTCTCTGTGTAACTCTCTCGCGTCAGCTAAATAAATCAGTGGTCAACTTCGGAATACTGTCTGTCATTTCCCTTATGTAATAAGTTCAGAATCGCAGTACTCTAGAATCAGTAGGCTGCATTTCACCTGTGATCTCGATGAAATCATCTGAACCTGGCGAACGAAACTGAGAAAAAGAGGCCACAAACCACTAAGGATGGAAATCGAACGTATAGGACCGCTGTATGCGGCGCAGCTTTTTCCGGCGACGTCTGCCAAACGTTACCGAAACCGCGCGTATGCAAATTAACCTGCTAAACAAAGTCACGGAAGTAGCTGAGTTATCAGAAATTTTCGATGGCGTCGAGCCACAGTCGCGAAATACTTTTGCAAAGAGTAAACCGCCATTTGACTGTGTATTATCATATTTATTTTTTCTGCCATTATGGAGTACAGTGTTAAAAGTTGTGTTAGACCATTATTAAGTCGTATTTGTTAAGGCAGTCCAAGGGAGGTAAACATGGCTAACACGTGACTGTTACATTCTAAAGACAGGTGTTTGCCTTATTTACCAGCTTGGGACTGTCTTAACAAATATGACTTAATAATGGCCTAACAGCTTTTAGCATTGTGCTTGATAACGGAATAAAGCCTAAATCAGGATAGTACAAAATATAAATAATGCACAATCAAAGGGCGAGTTACTTTTTTTCAAAAAGTGGACTCACACACTATCTTATCCAAAGTATCGGTATACTTGTCAGTGAACGTTAGTACGGGGAGTGTCCACTCTTCGGATTTGACAGCTTGAATTCTGCCGGGGATGCTTTTAACGAGGTCTCCAAATGTATGTGGAGGAATGGCAGCCCAATTTTCCTCAGGAGCTGAAACCAGAGAAGTTGGAAGCTGGGCTCTGGAACGAACTGAACATTCTACCTCTTCAACAGCTGTACCACTGGGTTCATGTCATCGCTACCTCAGAGATGCTGTGTCCCATTGGCCGTTCGCCGACCTGTTCAAACCCATTTAAATCGTGATAACCTCCCATTGTAGCAGCAGTAAACGATCTAGCAACTGCGCCAGACACTTGTTGCCATATATAGGCGTTGGGGACCGCAGCGCCGTATTCTGCCCGTCTACATATCTCTATATTTAAATACAGATGCCTATACCGGTTTCTTTGGCGCTTCAGTTATAACATTTCTGAAAGCAGTATACAGTTAGTCTGAGTAAGAAGGACGCTAAGTCATTTGAGTAGTTCTTGGATGCAATTAAAAGAACTACGGTGATAAATGAAAAAAATGTTCACTTAAAATAAATGCACATAAATAGATTTACCATAAAGGTTTTTGACATTTTAGATCAAAAAACAATAACTGATATCCCCTGACTTAAAAATACCAAAGAATCCCTCCAAACGTCTTTGGCGAAGATCTGGTACATAAAGAGATTTTTAAAACAAGACGCCTTCCAGCTTGGGACAGAGAACCGCACAGAAAACCACACATAAAGAACGAGGAGATTCTGGGCTCAAAAAAGCTAAGCTCGCTGCCAAAAGCCACAAGACTTAAAGCGGTTCTGATCGACAAAAACGAACAAATAAAATAATGAAGTTGTATGTTAATATTAGCGCTTTCTTTCGTACGATATTAATAATAGTGTTTACAATGCTCAAGCATTTGCGGATAAAGCATTTTTACGTCATAAAAATTTCGTTAGTAATCGGAAGGCATATTTGTTCGCTATCTATTTTCTTTCTCTTTTTTTAATTTCTTTGTTGGGATTCAATAATATAAAACTTTTTGAAACGCATTATCATTGGCTTTGACTATTAAAATATAGTCATGAAATAATGTAAATCAATTTTTGCTCTTTAGCCATTTTCAAGTGGTAGCTAGTGTAAAGTGCAGAACATTGTACACATTGAGATTTGAATGATTTCAGTTACTTGGTGCCATTTTGTAAACAGATGAATGACTCAGTACTGTATGTGCATTCTCTTTATGCAGTGCGCTGTACTCCAATTGAAAATGGCCAGATTGCCGAAATTGAAATTTTGGATATTTTTGTATGGTTTTAATAGTCAAAAGGGGACAATTATGTCTTTCAAGAACAGTCTACAAGTTCGGAACATGACGATCTCACCTTTCGCCCACGGGAGTGATTCATGAAACGATTAGAAACATCAGAACATGCACAACGCAGAAGACTGCAGCGATTTATTTAACAACTGCGGAAAGTTGAGCAAAAAGTCGAAGAAAGTCCGAATTATTTTAATAACTAAAATCTGTCCAACTATTCAAATAAATCTGTGGCGCACAAACAGCACCCTACATCTCTGGTAGAATAATTTTCTTAACTTGCATAGTAGTGGGAAGCAGATATTCCCATCTAAGTAAATAACTGGCCAAGGGGAAAAAAAAGGAAACTGAAATCGTCAATAAGCGGAAGTCCACTGGAGCTGACGGAATATAGTTCGATTCTAGATCGAGTATGCGAAAGAACTTGTTCCTCTTCTAGCAAGAATGTACCGTTGGTCTCTCGAGGAGCGAAGCGTTCCATATGATCGGAAAAAGCGCAGGTCATTCCCGTTTTCAACAAAGGTCACCGAACAAAGACATAGAACTTTAGGCCTCTATCTATGATGTAGGTCTGTTGTAGAATTTTGTAACGTATTTAATGTTCACGTATTATGACAATTCTAGAGACTGAAAATCTCCTCTGTATGAATTAACATTGGTTCTGAAAACAGCGATCGTGTGAAATCCAGGTCGCTTTGTTTGTCCATAAGACACAGAAAACAGTTGGCAGAGGCGCCCAGGTAGACGCCGCATTCCTTGACTTCCGGAAGGCGTCCAATACAGTTCCGCAGTGCCGCCTAATGAAAAAAATTTGAGCGTGCGGAATATCAAACCAACTGTCTGATGACGTTGAAGAGTTTCTAGCGAACAAAACACAGCCTGTCACTGTCAATGAAGAGGAGTCTTCGGCGTACTCCAAGGCAGTGTTGTAAGTCCTGTGGTGTCCGAACAAGACACAGCCAGACCAAAAGCACCACAGACGCAAAGACGCGAGCTGGTATCGGCGCCATAGAGACACGCCAGTTGCGCTGAGGATGAACATAGCGACTTCGCCTCGCCCAATTGCCGACCAAGTACAATCCACCAATGACCGGACGACAACGGACAGTAGCCTGTTCGGAAGACAGAAGAGCAGCTCTCGCCCACTTGGTTATAGATCATCTTGGAGAGTTATCTTAGACAGGGAACGTCGTTTAGTGAATTATTAGAAGTGGACAGACTTATTGTAAATCGCATTTGCTATGTACTGTGAAGTTTACCTACAATTATTTGCACTTAGCGATTGAGGGCCCTTTTTTGTATAATATTACAAGCAATGTTGCAGACTTCGTTATTCAACTAGTTGCAAAAATAAGTAAACATTTTAACTCATTTGTGTCACTTTGTTACTAATTTGTTGGAGTGTTGTAGAACCTTCGTTCTCCTATCCTGTTACCTGACCCTGGGGCATAGGAGAAATATTTTTAGCGGTGTGCTGCACCAGAAGCCGTTTCACGAACTCAGCCTATCGTAAAATAGTGGCAACTCGGTCTCCACAGTAGTAGCGACGAGGCCTTTGCAAAACTGGCGACGAGGGTCTATAAAAATAAGACTACTACTTTTCACAATATATATAAATGACCTAGTAACAACATCGAAAGTCGCATGAGGCTTTTCACGGATAATGCTGCTGTTTGCAGAGAAGTCACAAAACTAGAAAATTGTAGCGGAATACGGAAAGACCTGCAGACGATCGACGCTTGGTGCAGGAAGTGACAGTTGGCCCTCAGTAGTTGCAGAACGGTCACTGGACGCACTTAATTCCATAAAATATCTAGGAGTACGAGTACGGGAGATTTGAAATGGAACGACCACATAAAATTAATCACAGGTAAGGCATATACCAGATTGAGATTCGTTGGAAGAATCCTCAGTAAATTTACTCCGTTGTTCGGAAAACATTTCGTTACTGCCATATAAGATTGATAGAGGAAATACAGAAGATCCAAAGAAGAGAAGCACGTTTTGTTACAGTTTCATTTAGTAAGCGCGAAGTGTCACGGAGATGCTGAGCTAACTCAAGTGGCAGGTGCTGTCCGTAGAAGAACCAACAAATATACTGCTTCCTCCTATGTACATATCGCGAGAAGGCCCTGAGAATAATTAGTGTGTTTCGAATGCACATGGAGGCTTACCAACGATCGTTCCAAAGAGTAGACTGTAGTAGGAAAATGGCGAACTGACACATAAAGTACTCTCAGCCACACACTGTAAGGTGGTTTGCGGAGTATAGATGCAGTTGTAGTATAAAATAAATCATTCTTATTTGTATTTTCATGTTTAATTGGAACTTATCAGGAATAACTGAATATTTAAGTCATATTAATCACTTCTATAACGAACTGTGAGAATTTTTTACCTTTCGCGCCGTACACAAATGTTACGTCACCTTTACGCAGAACTGTTAACCAGTTCATCACGGTGTTCATTGTCACGCAGCGTAACTTCATTAGAATACATAACATGCGTTCGACCTGGCACGTGCCCACACCTAAATGCACTGTCCGCAGTAAATATTACCGTACGTGAAAAAAAAGTCAACAGTAGTCGTTCTTTCGAATAGCAGTGCAGAATAAAACAATGTTGCACGTTGTACTTCTGTCAGACAGTGTTTAGAGTGGGAGATAAAAAGCATTTCAGCAGTTTAATTTGAATCTCAACGTGCTGTGTGCTCCTCATTAACGAGCATGCAGAGTCCCCGCATTCAGCAAAAACGGAAAATGGAGACTCTTTGCATTAACAACGCACACGTATACAGTGCCTCTGAGAAACCGCGCTTCGCGATTCTGGATAGGCAGAAGCATTCGCCATTTGGCGCCTCTGCTCTTGTCTTCTTCTTAACATGAGTAATAAATGGAAGTCCCCTGCTCGCTTTTATCTGTATGTTCGTGTTAATGTCACGAGCTACTGTTGTAACTTTGGTACGATTTTCACTGTTAGGTAGAACGATTTACGTCGCTGAACTGTGACGAAGTGAAGTCAACCACCGTTATACTGTTGTGTAAACGATGTCATTGCTATCTAGCGGTCAATGGTGTAGCTGTCATCGCTAGCTGGGACTGCGCGATTGCGAGCGTCTGTTTATATCTCCACCGCTCCTTGCAGAGTTCCGATTCTCCGCTCGCTCCGACGCACCATCTTCGCGGTTCTGTGGTCTTCTGTCGTTGTCCGTTCTCGCGTTTGTATGCCCACGCATATTCATGGATCAGCCCAGTGTTGCCCATTACGGATATGAACTGGCGTCTAATTGAAAGATCTGCACTAGGCCATTGGGCCATACGAACTATTGATACCACTTTTTGTACAGCTCTATGTATCATCATCATCTTCTTCTCTTTCTCCTCTTGCTCCCCCTGTACATCTTACAAATTAAAATCGTCTTTTACTTTTTTATATCTGTATCAAACCTCAGGAACTACTGCGAAGATTTTGATAGGGTTTTCAGTAACAGGTAGACTGATCCAGGGCCAACCGGGCGGCTTAGTAGCTCACAACTGTCACCATTGCCACGAGATGTCACTCCGAACGGCAACTGCCTTCTGAGAATTCTCCTGCTGTGTGCTGCTTAAATCGTTAAGTTATGCGAAAGTGATATAATTCAGTTGTCTAACCTTGTTCTCTGGACTTTAATCACAGCTCTACGCACTGGCCCATAAATATAATTATCGCTAAGCCACACAAGTGGGCCGGCAGTAGATAGCGCTACCCCTGCCGTTCGGAGCGGCTCGGTAGTAGCCTTGCAATTGAGCTTTCCGGTTCCATGACAGCAGTTGCTAAATTGTTTGGAAATGATTCAGCACTATCCGAAGGCAACTGGTTCGAATCAGGACGATGAAAAATTTTGCATCGTAGGAGTATCCCTATCAAACGAAAAAACTATACTTCTTGCCAACGAGTACTGCAACTGCATGTTGTGTTACACTGCAAAATTATCCTCTGCGTTTTGCGGAGCGAGGAGGATATGACTAAGGAAGTACGTCTATTGGGTGGGCATGTTGAATTTATGGGTTTTTGTATTAATATTTGTTTTATTTATGCGTTATTTATTTATGCATTTATTTCAAAATGTTCAAATGTGTGTGAAATCTTATGGGACTTAACTGCTAAGGTCATTAGTCCCTAAGCTTACACACTACGTAACGTAAATTATCCTAAGGAGACACACACACACACACACACACACACACACACACACCCATGCCCGAGGGAGGACTCGAACCTCCGCCGGGACCAGCCGTAAAGTCCATGACTGCAGCGCCTCAGACCGCTCGGCTAATCCCACGCGGCGCATTTATTTCACCTAGGAACATTAGGGCCTCCAGGCCTTCTATTACATGCAACCAGACTATCTTCCTGAGGTAACGTTACAACATGTGTAGTACGTTGAGCAGTACATACAGATTATTATCATTAATAATAATAATAATAATAATAATAATAATAATAATAATTATTATTATTATTATTATTATTATTATTATTATACAGGGTGACTCAAGAAGTTTTCCCCCGGTTTCTGGAGGGTATTCCTTAGGTTATTTGGAACAGAAAATGTAAATAAAAGTAATGGGACCAGATCCATAATTAAGGAGCTACGGTAATTGAAAAACTCAGGAAAATGGCAGAAAAAGACTTTTATTGTAGGATTTCACTATCAAAAATGCACGTAATAATTAATTTTAAAAAAATTTGTAGCAGTCCCTTGCATTCAGGATGGATTTAAAGCAAGTGTTCAAAATTTCCTCCCTGCATTTGAAGGCGAAGATTTGCACGGGAGCGAACCGCTTGAGTAGAATTTTGTAATTTCACACGCTCGTTCCGGCATCGAAAATGCGTTGTATCAATCCTTCTCGTGTTTCCACCTTAACTTCGTACACGATGTCTTTCATCCACCCCCAGACGCAGTAATCCAGGGGTGTTAAATCTGAGGATCTGGCAGGCCAGTTGATAGAGCCCCTGACCTATCCATCGATGTGGGAATTGCTGATTAAGATAAGCTGTTACCATATGGTGGAAGTGTGCAGGTGCCCCATCATGTTGGACGTACACGTGGCGTCTTGTTTCCAGAGGAACATCTTCATGAAGCTGCAGTAAGTCTTCTCGTAAAAAGTTACCGTACATCTGACCATTTAAATTTTCCAGGAGAATAAACGGCCCCAGTAACTGGTCACACACAGCACCACACCAGACACTGGCATCGAATCTGCGTTGAAATTGAGATACTACTGTGGCATGGGGATTTTCGTCTGCCCAGACATGCATGTTATTGATGCCATCTCTTGTAAAGTGAACATCATGAAGCGATAGAGCTGCCGATTTCCATTTAACTAGTTACAAAAGAGCAAATTGTTGGCACAAACATGTGGCTCTAAATGGTGAACTTTCTGCACATGAAAATGATATAGCCCATTCTCATGAAGAATCCTACATACCTTTGATTGTGAAACGTTCAGTCGGGTAGCTAGGCGTCTTGTACTTGAATGAGGACTGCGCTCTACTGAATTAAGAATGTTTTCCTCTTCTTGTACGTCACGATGTGTTTCGGAGTGAATACGAATACTGGCAAGAGTACCAGTTTCTAGCAATGTTCGATGTGTTCCACTAAATGTTTTAGTATTCGGAATCCTACGATTAGGATACCGACGCTGATATTCGGCAACTGCAGCTTTCGCATTACCATCACAGAAGCCCAACATGTACACCATCTCTCCATACTCCTGCGACGAAAACTTGTACGGCATCGCAAAGTGTACTGCACACAGGAGACAATAACAGTAAGCAGTGACTGCAGTATCAACAACGTGGTTGTTTTGCAAACGTACCATTCGCTGCACTTGTCTACCTAAGACTGATTGTGTGTCCTGTGAACACAAGTGTAGCGCTCCATACACCGTGGCATGTTTTGGAACTCTTTTGCCGCTCCTCCAGCAACTTGGAGGGGGGGGGGGGGGGGAGTTACCTCGTGACTCACCCTATATGTGCAAGTCACCTAGCAATTGTGACGTGTATTTCTAATATTTCAGTTTAAATTTTTCTTGTAATCTCTGCCACAGGGTGGTTATAATTAAACTTCCGCTGCTTGAGCAATTAAGGACGGAAAACTGTTTAACTTATGGGTGCCCAACTTTATAGGAGTGCTGGACAGGCAGTGCGCTGCAAGATTGGCGTTGCTAATAGTGTTAGTGTCACGACTTGCCGCTAGGCGCCGACACTGGTACTGCGACGTAGGGTTCAAAAACAAGCACCACTGTGCATTACAGCTGCAGACAGTCAACGTGGGTCTGGACAAGATGTGCAGAGCTTTACTCGTAAAGCTGTTTTATCAACAAACTAATAACGCTGCTACTTTTCGCGAGTATCGACGCATTAAAGGAATACTGAGAAGTGCTTTTTCACCACCGGAGTTGAAGACCATGATCCAGAAGTTCGAGATAACTGGCCATTTGGGAATTGCTCCTGGGAGAGGCCGACGGCCAATTGCACCACAGGGTGTTGAAGAAGTTACTGGTGTCGTGGCTGAGAATGCTGGACGTAATGTGCGAGCTTCAGGCAGTACACGAGTTGTGTAACGACAGCCGAATATTCCGTGGACCACCGATAAAAAAAGTACTGCGAACAATTGTGAAATGGTATCTCTAGAGCGGCTACAGGCTGTCATGGATGCAGATGGTCGTCATACTGAGCAACGTGTGTAGCACGTTATCCTCTCTTGCGGAAATTAAAATATGTTTCTTTCATTGGTTTAGTCGTTACTTCTCTTCAGCATGTCGTCACAATTGTTTTCACAAACTGTCATTGTCCTAAGATCACTCGTTTTTCACGGGGGCCCTCTCAAGTAGAGAAAGTCTAATTACAACCACACTGAACAATTCACGTGGCCTACGTTATAAGTAAGATCATCGGTTAAGAAGAGGAAGTCTGTTCGCGTGGAACGTGATACGCCGACAAAATGCCCCCTACCCACCCGCTGCGGATAGCCAATAAGGAACGTGGGAGGGAAGTCATGTCATTTCTACTTGTTGCCGCATGGAGCTTCGATTTCGGACCGGAAGCTCACCGAGGCTGACTTGCGGCAGGTGACGACGTGATTCTTTTCGCAATCCTTTTTCCGGATTTTGTTCCTACATCATAATTAACTTCACCTCGTGGCCCGCCAACACGAGCTGACGGCTTCACATACCGACATTGGGGCGGCAGTCTGTATTCTGTACATTGAATATACTGTTATCAATATTTTTAACCGTCTCTTTCATTGATTAATGATGCCCTCATCCTCGCCAACCTGATCAAGTCACTTCTGCACATATACAGAAATGTCATTGCGTCATGTTATTTCCTCGTTTCGTTCTTGTCGAATGTAAATATATCTAACAGAAATGTGTGGCAGTAGTATAGGAGGAATGAATGTGGAGAAGCCAACTGGTAACAGAAATAGCCAGAAAAAATAAGATAATATTAGGAGACGAGTTGGAAGGAAGTAAACAGAAATAGAAAGGGCTGGTGAAAAACTAGATTACAGTGTCAGAGAGATGCTGGTTTCCTGAAGGACGAAAGGATACGTAGTAGGTGGTACGTACAGAAAGGAAAGCTCGCTGATGATAAAAGATAAAGGTACGAGCGTATGGATTAGATTCCCAGATATGTGAGTGGCTCGAAGACTTCTTAAGACTTGAGTAACAGGAATCAGAACATACATACATACATACATACATTAATCCTTGTTCCGTGGATCATGAATGCGACATTTCGTAATGATGTGGAACGTGTCACTTTAACATAAGTTTTTTTACACATTTTTTGTGCAATTACTGCTTTATATCTAAGAATTCATCTATTGAGTAGAAGGAGTTGTCATTCAGAAATTCTTTTAATTTGGTTTTAAATGTTGGTTGGCTATCTGTCAGACTTTGATATTATTTGGCAAAAGACCAAAGATTTTTATAGCAGCGTAATGCACCCCTTTCTGTGCCAAAGTGAGATTTAATCTAGAATAGTGAAGATCATCCTTTCTTCTAGTCATGTAGGTATGCACTTCGCTGTTATTTTTTTCACTGGGATGGATTATTTATGACAAATTTCATAAGAGTATATGTATGTATTGCGAAGATACTGTGAATATCCCGAGTTCCTTAAATAACTGTCTGCAAGGTGACCTTGGGTGGTCTCCAGCTATTATTCTGATTATACGCTTTTGTGCAATGAATACTTTCTCTCTTAATGACGACTTGCCCCAAAATATGATGCCATATCAAAGCAGTGAATCGAAATAGGCATAGTAGGCTAATTTACTGATATGTTTATCACCAAAATTTGCAATAATCCTAATAGCATAAGTAGCTGAACCTAACCCTTTCAGCAGATCATCGATGTGTTTCTTCCAATTCAATTTCTCATCAATGCACACAACCAGAAATTTTGAGTATTCTGCCGTAGCAACAGACTTGTGTTCATAGTCTATATTTATCAATGGTGTTATGCCATTTACTGTACAGAATTGTATAATCTGTGTTTTCTCAAAATTTAGTGAGAGTCCATTTGCAGACAACCACCTAATAATTTTGTGAAAGACATTATTTGCAATTTCCTCAGCTGATTCTTGCTTGTTGGGTGTGATTACTATACTTGTACCATCAGCAAAAAGAACTAGCTTTGCATCTTCATGAATATAGGGTGGCAAGTCGTTAATGTATATTAAGAACAAAAGGGACCCAAAAATGAACCCTGTGGGACACCAGTGTTGATACCTCCCCAGTTAGAGGACTCTACGGCTAATAGAAGTCAGAACGTTGTCCTCGACGACGCGTGTTCATCAGCAACAACGTTCGAGTCAGGAGTGCCCCAGGGAACTGCGTTAGGACCGCTGTTACTTTCTATACACACAAATCATCTGGCGGACAGTATCGGCAACAATCTTCGGTTGTTTGCTGACGGTGCTGGGGTGTATGAGAAAATGTGGAAGTTGAGTGACAGTAGGAGGATACAAGTGACTAAGATAAATTTCTTGGTGGTGTGGTGAATGACAGCTAGCTCTAAATGTAGAAAAATGTAAGTTCATCAGATGAGTAGGAAAATAAAGTTCGGATGCAGCATCAGTAGCGTCCTGCTTGACGCCGTAACGTCGTTTAAATATCTGGGTGTAGTGTTTCAAAGCGATATGAAACGGAACCAGCATTTGAGGATTGTGGTAAGGAAGGCGAAAAGGCCCGCCCGGTTAGCCGTGCGGTCTAACGCACTGCTTTCTGGGCAGGAAGGCGTGCAGGTCCCCGGAACGAATCCGCCCGGCGAATTAGTGTCGAGGTCCGGTGTGCCAGCCAGTCTGTGGATGGTTTTTAAAGCGGTTTTCCATCTGCCTCGTCAAATGCGGTCTGGTTCCCCTTATTCCGCCTCAGTTACACTATGTCGGCGATTGCTGCGCAAACACTTTCTCCACATACGCGTACACCATAATTACCACGCAAACATTGGGGTTACACTTGTCTGGTGTGAGACGTTCCCGGAGGAGTCCACCGGGGGACGAACCGCGCTATAACCCTGGGTTCGGTGTGGGTAGGCGGTGGGGTGGGTGGACTGCTGTGGCCTGTTGTGGGGTTGTGAACCACTGAGGGCTACGGCGGGGACGAAACCTCTCCGTCGTTTCTAGGTCCCCAGTTCAATACGGTACAAAAGGAAGGCGAATGTTTGGTGCATTGGGACAATTTTAGGAAAATGTTGTCCATCTGTGATGGATACCATAAATAGGACGCTAGTGCGACTTGTTCTTATGTACTGCTCAAGGTTCTGGTATCCCCATCAGGTCGGGTCAAAGGAAAACATCAAAGCACTGTAAGAGGCGGGGTGCTAGATTTGTGATCGATGGGTTCGTGATCGGTGTGAGTGCGCTTTTGGTAGTCACTGTGCTCGCCTATCTTCGCTCAGAGATTTCTATGGCTTCCCTGGCCGGCCGTGAGAAGGCATGGCCTGAAAAGATGATTTAAACGACTCCTCTGGGGAGGGGTAGGAAGTTGCCGACTGCAGCGCCTATGGGCAGTTTCCCTCGTGGCTGCTGGCTGGTCACAAAACCAAGAGTCGGCTTGGCCGGCGATTGCTTATGATGTTGCGCGGCGGACTGGGATGTACATAGGTGTCAGTGTTAGAGGGGCACTGATTAGATGGAATTGTCTTTCAGAAAGGAGAGTAGCGAGAACGTATGAATGTTGGTCAACTTTTGTAACAAATGTGGACTGATTGCCGCCGAGAAAAAGTTGCACATGGTTGTCACTATTGGAGGAGCAGGAGATTAGTGTTTAACGTCCCGTCGACAACGAGGTCATTAGAGACGGAGCGCAAGCTCGGGTCAGGGAAGGACGGGGAAGGAAATCGGCCGTGCCCTTTCAAAGGAACCATCCCGGCATTTGCCCGAAAGGATTTAGGGAAATCACGGAAAACCTACATCAGGATGGCTGGAGACGGGATTGAACCATCGTCCTCCCGAATGCGAGTCTAGTGTGCTAACCACTGCGCCATCTCGCTCGGTTGTCACTATTGTCTGGCCTGTAATTACAGTTATTCAGAGGGTGCTGCTGGTCGACTATTCAGACGCAGTTGATCTAATGTTACTTTAGCAGATGAGCTCGTGGAGGCTTTTGACTGACACTCAGGTGGCTCACTATAAATTTTGAACTGTCACCCATAAGCGGAAGCAATCTATGGTGACTGGATTGTGAACGTCCTTGCAATTGAAATAAAATTAATTTTACTACTTGCGCCTGTTCATGTAAAGCATCTAACATTCAGTTCACTGAAACTTGGCATTTCGCCAACTTTTTTGGCGTCTGTGCAGCTCGAGTAACCTCGCATTTCAGCGAAATTGCCGTGTATGTATATTTCCTTTAAAATAGTATTCCTTGCACAACTGCAGTTGAATAACTGTGCCTCCCATTTAATTAAGAGGCTTAAGCTGAACAGTCCTTGTGTTTTCTTTTGATTTGCTTGCCTGTTGGTTAAAATGTTTTGTTATTACGGATGCACTTTTATAAGTATGTTGTTCTCTAAACGCACTAAGTCACCTTCTCCGCAATCCTGCCAAACAGCGTTTGCATACAAATTGCTTTGCCTTCTGCTTCCTGATCGTCTCCTGCGAAACCTGTTTTGAATTTTCTTCGTTATATGTTAAAACGCCTTCTCCGTTCCCTGTTACGATTTTGGAATTTTCTCCAGTAATTGTAGAAAGGTTATCTGTTGCTATTTTGATTAAAAACTGTTGTAACTCTTTGTTAAACAGACATTGATAAATTCTTGTACAGAGGAAGGGTAAACTTCTTTTCTAGGAACACTATTCCGAAAATTCAGAGAAACGCCATCTCAGTCTGACTGCAGATTGGGTCTACTGTCGCTAACATACATTTCGTATAAGAACCGCGAAGATATGATACGAGAAATTAGGGCTCATAGGATGGCGTATTGGCAGTCGTTTTTCCCTCTCTCTATTTGCGAGTGGAACAGGAAAGGAAATGGTGGTAGTGGTACAGGGTACCCTCCGCCAAGCAACCTACGGTGGCTTGCGGAGTATGAACATAGATGCTGATTCAGTTTAAAGCTTCGTATTGAATGTAGGGTAGTACTGGACAAGAGGCGGGCTATACGGCAGTTTGTTACATAGTCATAAGACTGAAGTGGAGGAGGAAAAGGTGGAACGAGATTAAGTGGTATGCAAGTAAAGGTACAATCGAGGTGCTGGACCTGTCCGACTTGATACTGCAGTTACAGAATGATGGTATTTAATATTTAAGGAGAGGTATGTCCAAGGCTTTTTGTTTTGCTCACCATGTACATGGCTAAACGGAAACCTAAATTTGTAATCATTTTCTGTAACAGATGAGCAACGTAAATTGAAGTAACTTGGTTCATAACATCTTGCTGTTAATAAAATAATAACTAACAACAAATATTAAGATGGATTTTGTACTATTTTTCCCCATTTTTATTGGAGTGTTGCTGCATCTATAATTTTGCAACTCTGTCTCACATAGTTTGGGTTGGACACATCACATAAGACAGGAGATTTGTCACGTCAGATGTGTGTGAATCGACCCTAACAGTGTTGCCTCAGGTTTCAATACCCCTCAATGCCGGTTATTTCTTTTTGTAAGAATCACTTTCGTGCCGCCATTTATTTATGGGCTGTCTGCCGCTGTTAGCGCTGTTGTGACCGTATTCAAGAGGTCGACGTGGCAGTATCGACCTACTTCCAGTCAGTCATAGTTATTTCAGTGCAACCCAGCTGTCGATTACAAAACACGACATTCGGCTGCAGCAATCAACTACGCGCAGTTAGTTCGTTTGCAAATACTGATGCGGTGTACCTTAACAACCTTTGTGGCTCATAATGTCGACATAGTTAAGTTGCAGCATATTACTGAAATAGTCCTCAGTCTCATTAAAGTTACCTAACAGTAAATCATAATTACCGTAGTCAGCCGTTTTATGCCGGGTGCTGGATGCAAAAAGCGCCACAGTTATGCGCGCTGTACTCGTATCTAGCTAGGCCGGTGTGGGCGTAGGACTTTTTCTCCAGGGTTTTTGCTCCTAGTCCTCACGTCATGCATCCTTCTCCATACAAATAATTGTGATACAGTACTCTTAAATTTCGCCAGAGCGTGAGCAGTGCAAGAGCACTAACTTCGAGAGTTGTTCACTATCATCAATAGGGGGTGGCCGTACACCGTCGCTCTATAGACCAACAATAACATAATAATGTTCGTAATAAAACCTTATACGAGGGCGAGTCAAATGAAAACCTTGTATATTTTTTTAAATACTATTTATTGTGCAGGAGTGGTACAAAGCTGTGTCACTTTTCAACATAATCTCCCTCACGCTCAATGCAAGTCCTCCAGCGCTTACAAAGTGCATGAATTCGTTTGGGAAAAAATTCATTTGGTAGTCCGCGCAACTACTCATGCACCGCGTGGCGTACCTCTTCATCAGAACGGAACTTCTTTCCTCCCATTGCGCCTTTGAGTGGTCTAAACATATGGAAATCACTTGGTGATGAGGAATGGTGCCATTCCTTGCTCGCTCTCTTCGTTTCCGGTTGGTGGAAGTGAACCCAGGTTTCGCCCCCAGTAACGATTCTCGTAAGGAAGCCACCACCTACTCGTTCAAAGCACCGAAGAAGTTCTTCACAAGCATCAACACGTCGTTCTCTCATTTCAAGAGCCAGCTGCCGTGGCACCCATCTTGCAGACACTTTGTGAAACTGGAGCACATCATGCGCAATATGGTGTGCTGACCCATGACTAATCTGTAAACATGTTGCAATGTCACTCAGTGTCAGTCGCCGGTTTCCCTTCACTACGGCTTCAACTGCTGCAGTGTTCTGTGGAGTCACAACTCGTTGTGCCTGACCTGGACGAGGGGCATCTTCCACTGAAGTCACACCATTTGCGAACTTCCTACTCCATTCGTAAACTTGCTGTTGTGACAAACATACATCACCGTACTGAACCTTCATTCGTTGCTGAATTTCAATAGGTTTCACACCTTCACTATGCAAAAACCGAATAACAGAACGCTGTTCTTCCCTGGTGCAAGTCGCAAGTGGGGCGGCCATCTTTATACTGATACTGCGACGGTCTGTGTGCATCTGCACTATGCTGATATCTACAGGCAATTCTGCACGCTGTTTGTAGCACGCTTACCAACTTACAGGATAACGGAGCGAAATTTCCATTTGTTATTACAAATTTAAGGTTTTCATTTGACTCACCCTCGTATAACGACATTTCGGCTATTGCCATTACATCGTCGGATCTTATACCTTGTAAAACACCTTTAGTTGAGTTGACAGCCAACTTAGGCAGAGGTTTCATTCATACGACGCTGAACATTTCTTTCTTTCTTTTTTTTTCCAATTTCTACGCTTTTATCTGATGACAGTGGCTTGAACTGCGCTTAAACAGAAAGTAATAAATTAAGCGTAATTCATAACCTATGGTTTATTTAGTTGACCTCGACATTTCCAATCCACTAGCTGACAGATAACGTTGATATCAAACACTGCATGCAAATTTTCACCACTCTAGGCATGACGCTTACCATAGTTACGAACGCCATCATGGTTGAAGTGAACAATACAAACGGGAGGAAGTTTAGCACTTCAGTGCTGCACTGTATAATCCATGTACAGAACTGAACTCTGGATTTAAGAACATTGAGCCCCACTATTTGTGGACTTTGTTTACGACAGGGATGTAACTGCTGTTGCGCTAGCACTCTCCACACTCTATTCAAGTGCACATTTGACGGAAAAGTTGACGGTTGCT
The DNA here is from genome assembly GCF_021461385.2 of Schistocerca piceifrons. Classification (NCBI taxonomy): domain Eukaryota; kingdom Metazoa; phylum Arthropoda; class Insecta; order Orthoptera; family Acrididae; genus Schistocerca; species Schistocerca piceifrons. The sequence goes on from NC_060142.1 coordinate 292,736,347, forward strand.
TATAGACGAATCTTTTTTCCACACCATCTAACACTTACTCTTCGATTTACACTGTGCAAACAGATTTTTGCTCGGAAAGTTGATCAGAATTCTGTGGTTTAAATGGCAGAGTCCCTCGTAATCTTAATGCATATCTGCAAGTTCTTCCATCTTCCACAACCGGTCATGAATTGTAAACTCTGGTAATAATTATGTGAGCGAGGCCCACTCGCATTGCTCATTTAAGACCTTGCATCGCCTGAAATTTTCATTTTCGTCTGTTAGTGCCATATTTCAGAATACTCATTCTACACTTTTTCATCAGGCTTCTGAGCTGTTTGATGTGGCCCGCAACGAATTCCTCCGCTGCGCCAACCTCATCATCTTAGAGTTGCACTGAAATTCTACGTCCTCAATTACTTGTTGGATATATTCAGACCTCTCTCCCGTAGTTTTTGCCCTCTCTATCTCCCTCTAGTACCTGTCCCTTATTCTGGTCAGTGTTTATCATATGTTCCTTTCTTCACGAATTCTGTGGAGAGCACCTCATTCCTTTCCTTATCAGACCACCTAGTTTTCAGCATCCTCCTGTACCACCACATCTCAGACCCGTCGATTCTCCTCTTTTCCCCGTTTTCCCACAGTCAATGCCTCATTGCCATACAGTGCTGTACTCTCTACCTACATTTTCAGAAATGTCCCCTTCACATTAATGCAGATGTCTGATGCTAGTGGGCTTCTTTTGACCATGAATGTGTTCTTCACCGCCTTCATATTATTCACAATGAAGCTTTAGCCCACCTCCTTTGTTTACTCACTTCTTAGCAATATTTGTTTGTGTTCCAGGTAAGCTGTCCTTTCGCGCCCAGCAGCCGTATCCAATTCCATACGTAAGTAGTTTTCGCAAGCTGTTACAAATCTGTTTTTTTCTCATGAATACTTTCCATGACAGAGATAATACTAAGTTCCTCTGGGCGCATAAAATGTTTAAACAGCAGCCGGCTTAAGTCTTAGACACCTGTACACACCCTCACTTTAAAGGAATAAATGCAACAAGAGAGCGCCGTGCAAGGAAATTCAGAACCTCGGCATGCAGAACACACACACACACACACACACACACACACACACACACACACACACGCAGAGAGAGAGAGAGAGAGAGAGAGATACCTTCTGAATGGCTCAGATTGCACGCATTCCTCATTAAAGCTAGAATTGTTATATGCGCTACCGTGCGACGCTGCAGTACTATAAACAGTAACATTTAATGAAAGCAAGTGAATATTTCATTTGTGACTCCAATAGTTTCGCCCAAGATTGCAAACATGTTATTCACTCAAAGAACTACAACTAATATTATTTTACAGCGTTCCTTTCTCACATACAATTTATTTTTGAAATAATTTATTTTAATGATTTAACATTTTAAGGCAACCTCTGTTACTTGCATCACAATAAAAAAAAACTGTATTTAATCATATAGCCGGCCGCGGTGGTCTAGCGGTTCTGGCGCTGCAGTCCGGAACCGCGGGACTGCTACGGTCGCAGGTTCGAATCCTGCCTCGGGCATGGGTGTGTGTGATGTCCTTAGGTTAGTTAGGTTTAAGTAGTTCTAAGTTCTAGGGGACTTATGACCTAAGATGTTGAGTCCCATAGTGCTCAGAGCCATTTGAACCATTTTTTTTTTAATCATATAGCATCACAATTCCACACCTGTGTGCAGCAAGCAACATGTGATGGCGCTCCTAATAACGGTTGCTTACGAACATGGTAGAGGATACTTTCGGGCACAACTATCTCGCACATGAATTCTGTGTGCAAAAAGAGAAAACTGCGACTCTAGCTGCACACAGAATTCACGTCTGAGTTAGTTGTGCCAGTAACTATTCCGTCGTTTTTCGGGAGTGCATCCGGGATATTATTAACTCTTGCTCCGTTTACCGGCTTATACTTTCAAGCTCATAGATGCTACCATCCTTCGCGAACTACGAGAATACTTAAAACTTTAGCACACAGGGCTCATGTAGTATCGGACGCTGACAACCTGCAGAGTGAACTGGTACACTTGGATGAAATATTCCGTAAGAATGGATACACAAAACATCAAATTGATATAACTTTCCAAACGAAAATGCCAGACCAACCAGAAGAAGAAAAATAAAGGTTTTATCATCGCCAACCTACATAGACAGAAATGATCGTCATAATAAAATGAGAGAAATAAGAGCACGAGCAGAAAGTGCTCATTTTTCCTAAGCACTGTTATGGAGTGGAAGGATAGAGAAATAGTCTGAAGGCGGTTCGAAGAAGCCTCTGCCAGGCATCTATGTGCGAACTGCAGAGTAGTCTTGTAAATGATGCTGAAGAAGAGAGAGATGTGAAGCCTACGGGCTTTCTACCGTACGTGGGAAATACATCTTCAAAAATCACAAGAATAATGAAAAAGAATAAAGTGGATGTGATCTTCCTTCCACAGGGAAGAATGATTTGCTTTTATGAAAGGCGGGTGTACACGAAATTTCTTCTTAGCTGTAAGTGGTACATAGGGCAAAAAATACGCAATGTAGAAGAACTTTGAATTGAACCCCAGCGATACACTCTCCTATTAGAGCCCAACAAATCTGTTGTGGCTGACCATTGTATCTCCATTGACCAGTCCATCGATTATGGGAGAGTCAAAATACTGGCGACAATCTCGTACTACAGGGATTCAGTAGTCAAGGAAGTTGGAAATATGGTTAGGAGACAAATCATGGAAACCCCTTGTTTCAAATCTGCACTCTCAAAGGAAATTTGTTCTAGGTCTTCACTGCTCGTCATTCCAAAATATGTCGTCCGTAATAACCAAACAAATACTTCGTAAGCACTGTCGGTTCACTGACTCTTCGCTTACATTGTTTTACTCGTAGTGGCGCAGAGATTTACCTGTAACTGACGCCCTTTTTACGAACAATGTTACTTCTGACGCAGGCGCGTTTACTCCACAGTATAAAGTGATTTAAAAATCTTGTAAGCGACCCATCCTGAGAATGGCTGGAGGATTGTCATCCGAATTATCGGTACAGGAGTTAATAATGTCCTGAATGCACTCCAGAAAAATGATGAAATATTCTATCCGCCGGCATAAATTCGAGAAACGTAATACGCTCTTTCAAATTCTGAAGGTGTACAGAAACCAGATGGCAGTTATAAGAGTCGAGGGACATGAAAGGGAAGCAGTGGTTGGGAAGTGTGTGAGACAGGGTTGTAGTCTCTCCCCGATGTTATTCAACCTGTATATTGAGCAAGCAGTGAAGGAAACAAAAGAAAAGTTCGGAGTAGGTATTAAAATTCATGGAGAAGAAATAAAAACTTTGAGGTTCGCCGATGACATTGTAATTCTGTCAGAGACAGCAAAGGACTTGGAAGAGCAGTTGAATAGAATGGATAGTGTCTTGAAAGGAGGGTATAAGATGAACATCAACAAAAGCAAAACGAGGATATGGAATGGAGTCGGATTAAGACGGGTGATGCTGAGGGAATTAGATTAGGAAATGAGACACTTAAAGTAGTAAAGGAGTTTTGCTATTTGGGGAGCAAAATAACTGATGATGGTCGAAGTAGAGAGGATATAAAATGTAGACGTGCAATGGCAAGGAAAGCGTTTCTGAAGAAGAGAAATTTGTTAACATCGAGTATAGATTTAAGTGTCAGGAAGTCGTTTCTGAAAGTATTTGTATGGAGTGTAGCCATGTATGGAAGTGAAACATGGACAATAAATAGTTTGGACAAGAAGAGAATAGAAGCTTTTGAAATGTGGTGCTACAGAAGAATGCTGAAGATTAGATGGGTAGATCACATAACTAATGAGGAAGTATTGAATAGGATTGGGGAGAAGAGAAGTTTGTGGCACAGTTTGGCTAAAAGAAGGGACGGTTGGTAGGACATGTGTTGAGGCATCAAGGGATCACCAATTTAGTATTGAAGGGCAGCGTGGATGGTAAAAATCGTAGAGGGCGACCAAGAGATGAATACACTAAGCAGATTCAGAAGGATGTAGGTTGAAGTAGGTAATGGGAGATGAAGAAGCTTGCACGGGATAGAGTCGCATGGAGAGCTGCATCAAACCAGTCTCAGGACTGAAGACCACAACAACAACAATAGCCTGGTAAGAAAACATCATTGAGGACGCCATCAGATGTTGCATCCTCCACACAGAGCTGTGAAATATATGAGAGGTATACTGCAAGTAAGGTAGCACACTTTACTCTCCGCAAATTTCGGTTGAAAAAGTAGGGAATTTGTTGTGGCACATCATGGAATATTCCCGCTTCAGCCCCTATAGTTTAACGAAGTTCCGATAGGTGGTGGCGCTATAAATAGCTTTCAGTTTGGCGCCTGTAATGGAGTGCGTTCCAAGCAGAGAGCGGACATTGAGTTTCTTTCGGCGAAAACCAGAGCATGGAAGATATTCAGAGTGTTTACGGAGACCTGGCAGTGAACAAAAGCACGAAGAGTCGTTGTGCGTGGGGTCTGTCATCATCGCAACAAGGTCGCGAAAACCTTTCCGATCTCCCGCGCGGAGGCCAACCGCACACACCCCCATGAAATTGAAGAAAAGACTTCAGCGTGTTTGTCGCCACAGTAATTCAAACCAACTTCTCCGAGACATCCGAAGGCCTCACAAAAATCTGCTCACCTGAGAGGCGCTCACAAAGCTTCATTGGACTGTTCTTCTCATCCACCTTAAAACCCGGACCTCGGGTCTTACATATATTTCAAAAATGAAAACAGCCTATGCAGGAAAATAACTTCCTCAAGAAATTCACAGAGGCTGTGGACCCATCTACACAAAAGTTTAATAAGTTTTGTCTTCTGTGGAAGACTATTGTAAATTTGTATCGTACTATTTGGAATACAAATTTAAGAAATGTATGTCCTTACTGGGTGGACACAGAACGTTCCTTTTTTCCGTGTATATATTTATGTATACTATAGATAAAAACATATATGGGCCATGGAGAAAATGTACATTTTATTAGAGCTACCATTACAACTTACGCGCGTCCATTTTGGTAAAAAAATGTTTGATGCGAAAGTCAGGTACACATGACAATATTTATCTTTGGAGAGTGGTGCAGTCGGAAATTACGTCGAGGAACACGTTCCGTGTGATGCAGCGGCTCGCGTGTAAGCGTGCACGTACCACGATGGAAATCGCGTCTGGTATGCTCTGAGACAGGAAACACGTCCCGTGTGAGGACGGCGTAACAAAGTGATAGGTGATGTCTCCTCGAAGAAACCAATACTTTTACTGTGTGCTTTATATAGCTTACTTCAGTCGTATTAGGTCACGTTCTACGTAAGCGATAGAAGGGACCGTCAGCACGCAACAGTTTCAGACGACGAAACACAACTGCAGATGTATTTACGGAAGTGTCCTAGTTGAACAACGTCCGCGGCGCTGCCTGTCCTCCGCTACAACTAGCGACGACATTTGAATTCGAACGTGTTGATCTAGTCGCTGCAAAGCGTGCGACAGTGAGAGCGACAGCTGTGAGTCCTCGGCAAAGCGCTGGAGCGGACGCGCCGGCTACTATGAAATACTTATCATCCAATTTTAAGAAAATTATTCGTTTAAAAACTTCTATAATTTCTCATCTTACAGCTTGATACCTTAGCTCGCCAAAGGACTGGCTTTGTTTTCGTTATTCGTCTGCAGCACGAAACTAATTAAATGGCTGCACGGAATTTTTGAGTTTTTGCAGAGTAAAAACGCACTCCGTGGACTTCGCGTATAGTACATTTTAAGTCTTACATATCTGTGTATGAAATGTAGCCCAGATATCGAAATTGTATTTAATCTCTTCATTCTTGAGATTTTGTGTTGTACACTCATGTTCAGAAAAAACAGGACATGCACATTAGTACGTACTGCAGAAGTGACTAGCATTTCAGTACGTGTCCTGATGCCTAATACGCAAATGGTCCACCATGGGCCCTGATAACTTGTTCCATGCACGATGGCACCCTGTGGTATAGCCATCCATGCTGCACTCATCTCGTTCCGTAGCCCACGCGTGGTGGTCGGTGTCGGGTCACTGCGCTGCACCCATCCTTTCACCACATCCCATACAATTTCAATCTACGACAAGTCTGGTGATCTGACAGGCCAGGGCAAAAAGCTGACGTCAAGTGTCACGTGTTCATGCAGCAACATGTGGTCGTGCGTTGTCTTGTTGAAAAACGGTGTCTGGGGTGCCGTGCATAAAGGGTACGGCTACGGGTCGCAGGATGTCATTCACGTAGGTCACACTGCCCTGGACACGCACCAACAGTAATTTGTGGTTTTACACAATAGTTGTACCTAATAACACCCCACACCATAAGGCCTTGAGTTGGTGCTGCATCTCTTCTGCGAATGCAGTCGCTGTGATACCACTGCCACTGTCTGCAGCGAACCAAAGTGCACTAGACAGAACCTGGATTCGTCCGAAATCACTGTGTTACGCCATTGCTGTTGTTCCCAGTGACGTCATTCCATACACCATTGCCATCTTGCATGTTTCTGCACTTTCGTCAGAGGTAGGCGGAGAAGTGGACGACGCGCACGTAGCCCAATATAAATTGTGTGTCCCTTTGGAAGTCAGATCTGGAAGGTGGAGAGATCTGGAGAGATTGAACAAGTGTCTCTGACTGTTCTTCTCACCGACGTCGTCTTCTAAAGTTGTGTGCCCAGTGCAGAAGACAGCTAGTCTGTCGTGGGATTTTCTTCGGTGGAGGCTGCTACTCTGTCAATATGAACCTGTGATTGTGCTTTTTGCAGGATGGTACATGCCCAGATTAGTCTCCGTATCTACAGAGAGCAAGATCTGTAGTACTGACAATGATGGTAGGCGACACTTCTCATTAATGTATCCTGTTTGGTTATTAATCAGATATTCACACATTTACCCTGTCTTTTACAACACTCGATATAGCTTTCTTAATTGTGTAGTACCTTTTCCGTCCAACTTCCGAAATACCATAACATGTCCGGCTCTCCGATGCTCCCTACATTACGCCCTATATAGAGTACAACATGTCCGGCTCTGGAGAACAACCGAAATAGAGTGACAATTACATATTTACATCTAAGTAAAGCACGATACAGAGATACGTTTCCGGTCCTCCAGAACGCTCGAAACAGAGTTACTAGCGCAGCCGAAGTACGACTCCCAGGCGCGCCACAGCAACCCGATGGTGTCCGAAGCACTTCGGTTGCAATATTGTTACTGTTATGTTTCTCAAAACCAGTGAAATTTAATAAACAAAAATGCTTGACTCGTAGGGTAACCGTGGGAGATAGTCACACTAAAAACTGGGTTAAATACAATGAAAAGTATATAAATAATTAATAAGAGAAGTAAGGCGTTTTGGCGCCTTGCACCCGAATGTGCCGACCAATCAGAAGCAAGTTCAGTACAGTTGACGGTCTCTCCCACGGGACAGGTCCATACTGTACCACCTGTCACTTGTAACTCACTCCACTTTTGTATTATATGCTACTTCACGTGTACTAAGCTGCAAGGCGAGCTTCTAGCAAAATAAAATACTGCCGGACACAGCCAGGAATATCACTCCAGGGTGTAATAAACAGCGACGGACTGTCATCCCTGGTAGTGTAAGATGTGTTACACTGCTCCAGTGTTGCGTCAGAGCCGAGGAGGACGCAGATCTGTCTTGCAATGCCAAACGGGTGTGTCGGATCTTCTCGGATGTTGGTCTGGGTGGTACCACCTGACCCATCCTGTCGTGTTCTAAGGCCTTCGCCGGCCAGGGTGGCCGAGCGGTTCTAGGCGCTTCAGTCTGGAACCGCGCGACCGCTACGGTCGCAGGTTCGAGTCCTGCCTCTGGCATGGATGTGTGTGATGTCCTTAGGCTAGTTAGGTTTAATTAGTTCTAAGTTCTAGGCGATTGATGACCTCAGAAGTTAAGTCGCATAGTGCTCAGAGCCATTTTTTTGACCTTGAACCTACAGGCCGACATGGTTCAAATGCTAATCATTTCTGCAGAACATACTAATGTACATTCCATGTGGATATGAACGTCCTATTTCTATTCGTTCAGGTTGTTCTGATTTTTCTGAACATGTGTGTATATCTGGTGGACTGGTCGAGCGCGGCGCGCCCAATTCCATCCCTGTGCATCACGTGATCGTAAAAGTCGTCATATCTGGTAAACGGTTCAAGATATCGAAAATGACAGCACGCAGAGGATGTATTTTGCTGTCTGGTTAACACTGGAAATGTTTTGTTAAACATTTAAGTGGAGCGGCTCCCCACAAATTACGCAATAGATTTTTGTCGGAATCTTACAGCGTGTGGGTCCCGGTGAGGTGCGAACAGCTGTGGCGGACAGTGGGCGTCTAGGAGGCCACGGTGGGGCGGCGTAGGCGTCGTCGTCGTCGCCGGCCATCATCCCATCAGCAGCGGCGCAGCGCGCAATCTTGACCCAGGCCGCTAGCTGCTGCCCCCGGCTGGCGACTTCCTCATCAGCGCAGCGGGCCCTCCCAGCACACGCCGTCGTCTCGGCTAGGGCCGGGCCTCGGGCAACTCGCCACCTCATTAACGCTCCCTGCATCCTCTGCTCCGCGCTACGCTGCGGGCTGAAGACGCCTCGCCACCACGTAGTCTACATTTGCATTAATGCTCCGGCGGAGGTCGACGAATAATGCGCACCGGCTGTAGCTGCAAAGGAGCACTACGGGTCTATGAAATTTCAACAATAATGGCCAAAGGCGGCCTGAAACTCTAGAGAATAAACGAGTACAGCGCGAATGGGGCGCAGTTTCACTGTTTGTCAATAAAATTGCAACAGGAAGGCTCAACTAACCAAATTTTACTTACTCTGGGTGTACAGTTTTAGCAGGATGGACAAACTTTTAGTAGCTAAGATCTCAATCAACACTTTTTATGGCTGATGGCCGGTTTCAACAACTACAAGCGGCAACCTTAGGCACCGTCCTGGATCTGCACCTTCCTTATACAGACTACTTACGTGAAGTCAAGGATCACGCAAGACAACAATGGCAGAAAATGTGGAACGTTTCTCAACAGACAAAAGGCGGTTATTACGCAGTGCTACAACCTCGGACTCCTTCACAGCTGTGGTTCATGAGGGCACATCTGGGACCGATCCACGATTTCTACCATCATAAGACTCCGCTTCAATCATGCCTCTTTCCCACAACATCTACATCGGATCAACGTTTACAGTTCACCAGCATGTGAGTATGATCCTGAGTCGGAAGCTGATGTCAACCACATCTTATTTATGTGCCCCAAATTTGACCGTGAACGGTTGGTTTTTCTGAAGACATTGCTGAGTATGGGCTACCATCTTCCTCAATCAGCTTCTTGTCTTTTGTGTACTAAAGACGTTCGTCTATATAAAGTGATAGTTAACTTCATCAAGAGTACTGGTCACAATCTGTAGGTTTTAATGGTGTACGTAAATTATAAATATGTCTTGCTGATGAAGATATTTCAGAATTGTTGTGAATTGTAAGCCAAGACACTTTTAATTATTTTCCAATTCAATTCAATTTTTAAAACATTATGTACAAAACTGTAACAGTTAAGCTTTTTATTTTTGTAAATATGCATTTCTATATTTGTTTATTCAATTATGTGTACATTGTCACTATGCCGGCCGGAGTGGCCGAGCGGTTCTAGGCGCTACAGTCTGGAACCGCGCGACCGCTGCGGTCACAGGTTCGAATCCTGCCTCGGGCATGGATGTGTGTGATGTCCTTAGGTTAGTTAGGTTTAAGTAGTTCTAAGTCTAGGGGACTGATGACCTCAGAAGTTAAGTCCCATAGTGCTCAGAGCCACAGTGTCACTATGCGTTGCCGATGGCTAAATTGAGTATACACTCAAAGGCCAAATAAATATTAAAATAAAAAAAGACTGTCATATTCTGATCTTCAAAGAACTTGTTGTTACACGTCCTGTCCCCTTATAACACGCACAGGTTTGTTAAAAATAAAGCCACGCGGAGTGGCCTCGCGGTTTGAGGCGCCATGTCACGGATTGCGCGGCCCCTTCCGCCGGAGGTTCGAGTCCTCACTCGGGCATGGGTATGTGTCTTGTTCTTACCATAAGTTAGTTTAAGTAGTGTGTAAGTCTAGGGAATGATGACCTCAGCAGTTTGGTCCATTAGGAATTCACGCACGCACGTTAAAAATAAAGACAGATTTGTCAAAAATAAAAACAATACTGTTAAAACTCACCTTGTGTAACTAGTGATGTCGACACACACAACATTCCACTGATGCTTGTATAACGTTGAATTTCATAACACTCAACATTTGTGCACATGTACACATTTACAAGACAAGTTAAATAAATCATGGATCCAAATTCTTTGAGGTACACGGTTCAACTCAGACCATGTGAATCCATGATATACTTAATTCGTCATGTACACGTAAACACGTGCACAAATTTGCACTGTTACATAGTACAAGCATCAGTGGAACGTTGTGTTTGTGGACATCCCTAGTTAAACAACTAGCTTTTTATGTGCATTGTTTTTATTTGTTGCACATGACGTGTGATACAGTGATAATGGAAGAGGACGTGTAGCAAGACGTCCTTTGAAGACAAGATGATGACAGTCTTAACTGTTAAAACCAGTTATCAGGAATAAATAGTGTCGAATGCGATCAGGGCTACTAGAAGTTTCTTCAAAGCAAATACGATCGCTCCTTCAAATCTCTAATTACAAGAAATTTGAGTAATACGATGAATACATAAATTTGTAGGTGTTTTGTCGGGTATACGGCAAAAAAAAGAGATGCCACCCCTGGTAGCAAGAACATCTACAGGGTGTTACAAAAAGGTACGGCCAAACTTTCAGGAAACATTCCTCACACACAAATAAAGAAAAGATGTTATGTGGACATGTGTCCGGAAACGCTTAATTTCCATGTTAGAGCTCATTTTAGTTTCGTCAGTATGTACTGTACTTCCTCGATTCACCGCCAGTAGGCCCAATTGAAGGAAGGTAATGTTGACTTCGGTGCTTGTGTTGACATGCGACTCATTGGTCTACAGTACTAGCATCAAGCACATCAGTACGTAGCATCAACAGGTTAGTGTTCATCACGAACGTGGTTTTGCAGTCAGTGCAATGTTTACAAATGCGGAGTTGGCAGATGCCCATTTGATGTATGGATTAGCACAGGGCAATAGCCGTGGCGCGGTACGTTTGTATCGAGACAGATTTCCAGAACGAAGGTGTCCCGACAGGAAGACGTTCGAAGCAATTGATCGGCGTCTTAGGGAGCACGGAACATTCCAGCCTATGACTCGCGACTGGGGAAGACCTAGAACGACGAGCACACCAGCAATGGACGAGGCAATTCTTCGTGCAGTTAACGATAACCCTAATGTCAGCGTCAGAGAAGTTGCTGCTGTACAAGGTAACATCGACCACGTCACTGTACGGAGAGTGCAACGGGAGAACCAGTTGTTTCCGTACCATGTACAGCGTGTGTAGGCACTATCAGCAGCTGATTGGTCTCCACGGGTACACTTCTGCAAATGGTTCATCCAACAATGTGTCAATCCTCATTTCAGTGCAAATGTTTTCTTTACGGATGAGGCTTCATTCCAACGTGATCAGCTTGTAAATTTTCACAATCAACATGTGTGGGCTGACGAGAATCCGCACGCAATTGTGAATTCACGTCATCAACACAGATTTTCTGTGAACGTTTGTGCAGGCATTGTTGGTGATGTTTCGATTGGGCCCCATGTTCTTCCACCTACGCTCAATGGAGATTTCATACGGGATACTCTACCTGTGCTGCTAGAACATGTGCCTTTACAAGTACGACACAACATGTGGTTCATGCACGATGGAGCTCCTGCACATTTCAGTCGAAGTGTTCGTACGCTTCTCAACAACAGATTCGGTGACCGATGGATTGGTAGAGGCGGACCAATTCCATGGCCTCCACGCTCTCCTGACATCAACCGACTTCCATTTATTGGGGCATTTGAAAGCTCTTGTCTACACAACCCCGCTACCAAATGTAGAGACTCTTCGTGCTCGTATTGTGGACGTCTGTGATACAATACGTCATTCTCCAGGGCTGCATCAGCACATCAGGGATTCCATGCGATGGAGGGTGGATGCATGTATCCTTGGTAACGGAGGACATTTTGAACATTTCCTGTATCAAAGTGTTTGAAGTCACGCTGGTACGTTCTGTTGCTGTGTGTTTCCATTCCATGATTAATGTGATTTGAAGAGAAGTAATAAAATGAGCTCTAACATGGAAAGTAAGCGTTTCCGGACCCATGTCCACATAACATATTTTCTTTCTTTGTGTGTGAGGAATGTTTCCTGAAAGTTTGGCCGTACCTTTTTGTAACACCCTGTATAACTCATCTGGTCACTGAGCCTGAGCTTCACATACGGTTATGTCATTGTGCTACGTAATGAATGGAAGGGCTAGGTTGAGGTGGATGTGATACTTTTCTTCAAAATACATTACACTTTTTGTCGTAAAGAAAAAGTTTCATTAAAAGGAAACAACAATATTCATAACTCACATCGAATCAGTTTAAAAGAATGTACATATATTTTGTGTAGTTAAATGGATATACCTCCACCACTTCCTCCGCGATTGCAAAATGCAGCTAGAAGAATTTATGTCACAACACCTTAATAAAACAGTTATAAATCCCTCGGTATCCATGCATTGAAAAAACGGCTACGACATGATTGGCATTAAGCGTCAATAAAGCATAAAAGAATTCTGTACATAATAAACAACCATCCATATTTGTCAACACAGTTGGTAAATGGTATATGTATTATGTGTTGTCTCATAAATAAGCTCAGAGTAAATATAGCAAATCACCAAGACTGGAGCCACCGCATTCATAAATTTAAGACAGCCAGCTTGCCTTAGGACAGCCATACCAACGGTTTTCTCAATCGCTACCATAGACTTCCTGCATAAGAAGTGGGGTCAACCAGCACTTACGCGTAGCCGGCCGTAGTGGCCGAGCGGTTCTAGGCGCTTCAGTCTGGAACCGCGCGACCGCTACGGGCGCAGGTTCGAATCCTGCCTCGGGCATGGATGTGTGTCATGTCCTTAGGTTAGTTAGGTTTAAGTAGTTCTAAGTTCTAGGGGACTGATGACCTCAGAATTTAAGTCCCATAGTGCTCAGAGCCATTTGAACCGTTTGAACTTACTATATGCAACGAGATACACATTCACGACCATTTGCACACTGGATCACTCGATGGTAGACGCCGCCATTGCCGATACGGAGCCAGCAAAGAAACATGTCCAGGGCTCTGGCGGCTGGACTCCGTCGATAGTCGCTATGGGTTCCAAGCTGGCTGCGAAAGAGAACTCGTGTAGTCACTCCACAGCAGACGGCAGCCAGCTCCGTTAAGGCGGCACAGCACTACAGTCGCACTGCTCACAGTACAGCCCAACACTGCGCGCGGAAGTTAGAACATATCGTAGCAGGCCGAGCGAGGTGGCGCGATAGTTAACACACTGGTCTCGCATTCGGAAGGACGACGGTTCAGTCCCGATTCCGGCCATGCCGATTTAGGTTTTCAGTGATTTCCGTAAATTGCTCCAGGCAAATAACGGGATGGTTACCTTGGAAGGGCACGGCCGATTTCCTACCCCGTCCTTCCATAATCCGATGAGAGCGAACTGGTATTTCTCAGCACAACCTGCCCTGCAACACCCTTACAAGCTTTTCTGGCCACCATGTATCTCGATGGTAGGACGATGATTTGAATCCTGCTACCTCTGTCATTGTCTTAGTGGATCCTTTGGACTGTCTTAAATTGACGAGGATGCAATTAGAGAACATAAATTTATGACTGCGTGTCCTTCAAAACAATCAGGGGCAAGGGAAAGGCGTAAATAAGCCAAAAGTTATTGGTCAGCTTGTCTGGGTACCATGTGGAGGCCTCTGAATTCGGTTCCTGGTACTGAATGGGTCGTTTATTAGAGGACTGGAACTGGGAGCACTGCCTTGTTTTGGTGTTTGAGGTGATACTTCAATAATAAATATCGGCTCAAAGTTCTGGAAAGCTGGCAACAGCCAGGAGAGCTGTGTTCTGACCCCACCCTCACCCTCAATATTGCATTAAAATTACGCCATTGGCAGACGATAACTTGGCGGCCAGTCGGTTGTGAACAGTCCGTTAGGGACAGAACACGGCACAGGAAAGTTACCGTATATCGTGATCACATGAAGAGTTAGAAATTAGCACATGAATACGGCTGCATATTAACTCTTCACTCATGCGTTCACATAACACTGTTTACTTAAATAACAGAAGTAAGCTTAAAATTACGTTACCCTACATAACCCGCTGGTATCTATAGCGCCTACTAAATTTCTGTTCGAATTCCCTTTTTATCTCTAAACTTTTCTGGATTAGAACATAGCTTCTCTTACCAGAGCGGTAATACAGGCGAAGGCTGTAATATTGTCTTACCCACATCGTTTTTACTGTATAAGCTGACGAACGAATGAGTTTAAATCACCTAGCAAATGTCGGCGAAAGCTCAGTCCGCAACAGACTAGATTCAACACGAAAAATGGTACACCAGTTAAATCCGGCCCCTTAAGGAACACACAGAGGAGTATTTTATAACACACATCTTTCAATGTTCTATTTGGAATGTTTCTCCGTCAGTTGGAGAGACGACATCACAGTTACAGGTAAGTTTCCTTTAATTTACGTCTGTGGTCACAAACTGTTTGATAATATTGCCGGTTTCGGTCTTTAATGACCATCATCAGATCTGTTTCATAAAAACAAAGTCCTAATGTACTGGAGCCATAGTGGCAGGGAGAAATTGTCTTATCGGTGTACTGCACCAGAAACCATTTCATGAACTCACAAACTCGGCCTACCGTAAGAACAATGGCAACTCGGCCCCCACAGCAGTAGCGACGAGGCTTCTACAAAACTGGACCACGAGGGTTTGCAATAGAAAGTATACGTATAAGCGGTGCAGAGACGAATGGGCAATGATTCTAGCGACGATACAGGCTGTGAATGGGAAAATCCACTGACATAAGAGACTTTGACAAAGGGCGGGCTTTTACGGCTCGGCGCCTCGGACCGACTAACTTTGAAATGCCGAAACTGTTTGGCTGTTCGCGTGGCCCACCAGTACAAGTTTCCCATAATGTTTGGATACTAAGTGTCTAAACTTACTATGAAGCGACTTCAGCACATACGCTGTCACATTACTGTTCACAATCGTTGCTATTCAAAAATTAATGAATTATTTATCGTTTAGTTGGGCTCATCTTCAAATCAAACACATCCGCCGACCAGTATCCGACAAAGTTTACAATATGCTGCTTCTGAGAAAATCTCATTACATCGTAAAACTGCTGCCACGCGTTGTGCTAACCTAGGTAGCAGTGTTTATGTTTCGCCTGTTGTAAACAGATTACGCGCCTCATAATATGTGTGTTACTAGCATGAAAAAGTCTGATGCAGATATGGATAAGAGCAAGGGAGATAGAGATTCGACGGCACGGAGGTGGCGAGATCTCCAGAGACGAAGCAGAAGCTCGGAGAGCATTAGGATGTTGGATGAAACAGAAACAGTTTCAAACGAAGCAAACGATCAGGTGTATTTTGTGGGAACTTGATCTCGTAAGCGAACTGGTAAATTTTGTTCAGTTCTTTCTTCAAGTCTCATTTTCATTTCAAACAGCCGCACACGCATTCTTTGAAGCAAATATTAAACTACTATTCCCTTCTAACGCCTTCTATAGTACATATTACTTCGCTTAGCATCTGCGCTTCTTTCTTTTCTGTCCGCTCTATATTGAACACTCAGTATTAGATTTAATGTCCTATCAAAAAGCGAAAGACGTGGGCCTACCACTTTATTTGTTTACCGTGCCTTGAGTTTTTTCCGATACCACGCCTTTAAATTCGCCGTTCGTTTCAGTACTGCTTATTAAATTTCTTAAAGGCGTTTTAAAAGAGGCGGCACAAACAAGACACGAAAAAAGAGGATGAGGGCTGCTTTGGCATTCAGTTCCCAGCCCTCGCCGACCCCAGCCTCTCCTGCTTTGCTCCTGATTCTTCTTCTGCTGACGATGCAGCGCTTCCGACAAAACAAAATTTGTAAGAAAGGCCCTTATCCAAGAAAACCTTTTGCAGCAAGCTTTTGATAAGAGTTCGAGGAAATGACTGCGCTAGTAACTCTGTGTGCATCTCATTGTGGAAAATAGTTTGTTAAGATAAACTACGAACTGCCGTACGTTAAAAAAAAAAAAAAAAAATACTCTTGCCCGCCATCTGACTGAATGCTTATTTCTAGTAAAATTCACAGGTGGCAATGAGTAGTCCAGTTTATTCAATTACAATTTTTTTTTTTTGGTAACAAACCATGGTTCAGCAGTCAATACGAGACCCACATCACGCTTCTTTTACAGTTCATCCATTCCCACCACTATACGGTGGCACGCCTTACTGCCTTCGCTCCCTCCCCCCCTCCCTCCTCCCGGCCATCTTACTTTTACTAAATTTATGTCAGGTTTCGTGTTAAGGGAAACAGTTCCCTTTGGAAATTATTTTCCAAAATCCATCGTACAAACGACACATTAAACAAATAAAATTCCTCTCTGGCAGTAGCAAATCCGTTTGATTGAAATAACATTTTACACGATATTCACTCAGTTTCGCTTTAACTTAGTTTACCAGTAATTTCAATTTTACACGTTCCAACTTAAAAAGTTATTCTGTGTTCGTAACCATCTTGTGGAAAATACCTCTTTAGTTCTTGTCGGACACTCTCTTGAAACAAAGTTACAAGGAATATAAAATCGGAAAAAGGAAATACTTCTTATTCGGCAACTAACAATTTGCACACGATGTCTGAAATGAACTGGGCTTAAAGCTTTGATAAGAAAAGCGGTGGGGCATACGATGTTTTTTATGAAAAAGAAAGGTTAGTCGCCGCTATTCTTCACACTTTTCATTTGGTCGCTTCCTAGTCTGTCTGTTCGGTACAAATTATGCAATTGATTTTGAACTAACGGCCCAATGAACTTAAGTTCTAAAACTTTAAACATGTCTCGGAACTCAATGACAATTCAATATTAACTTATTTTCTTGTCTGCATGTTGGGGGGGGGGGGGGGGTTTGATAACGATTGGTAACATCTGACGCAGCTGCCCTGCTGCACTGGCATGTTGTGCAGATAATATCGAAATGTGGTCCAGGCGGTATGCGAACGGACGTGTATGGCTGAACAGAGAAAGGAGGGGGGTAGGAGATGGACGGAGAGATGGGGTCGAGCAGTTGCGTACAATACATGTAACACGTTTGCATGCGCGAAGCATGCATAAAAAGCTAGCTGAGGACCCGGCATTGTCCGGGTATGTATTTATCCCAATTTTCTATGAGTCCATCTCTTCCTTCCCCCGCGCTCTTTCTCCTTCATCCCCACTCTCTGACCAGTTCTTCCACCCATCTCTCTGTCCATTGCCTCCCCCTCTAATTCCATCCCCTCAGCCCTTCTCCCTCGCTGACCATATGCTCCTCTTTCCTTTCTATGTCCATCTCCTCTTCTCCCACCTCACAGTCCATTCCATCCTCCTTCGCACTACCTTTATCCATCTCCTCTTCCTCCCCCTTCCCTCTCGTCTGTCCATCTCCTCCATCTCACGTCTCTCTCAACATCCTCACCCCACCACACTGTACACGGTAAGGGTCACCCCCACAGTATTTTCTTTACAGGTCAGTTTAATACGTGTATCAAATGTGGTTGCAACCCCTCTCATGGGCTCTTGACCACATCAATTGGACCGTAAGCGACTGAAAAATCATGGTCTGGTTAGATAAGTCCCGATTTCAGTTGAAAAGAGCTGATAGTAGGGTTAGAGTGTGGTGCAGACCCCACGAACCCATGAACTGAAGTTGTTGTCAAGGCACTGTGCAAGCCGGTGGTTGCTCCATAATAGCGTGGGCTGTGTTTACATGGGGTGGACTGGGTCCTCTGGTCCAAGTGAACTCATAATTACTGGAAATTGTTAAGTTCGGGTACTTGGAGTCGATTTTCAGCGATTCGTGGACTTCATGTCCCCAAGTATGTCACCTTTCCACACTTGTTCGGGATAGCCGTCTGGGTTGGCCGAGCGGTTCTAGGCACTTCAGTCTGGAACCGCCCGACCGCTACGGTCGCAGGTTCGAATCCTGCCTCGGGCGTGGATGTGTGTGATGTCCTTAGGTTAGTTAGGTTTAAGTAGTTCTAAGTTCTAGGGGACTGATGACCTCAGATGTTAAGTCCCATAGTGCTCAGAGCCATTTGAACCATTTTGATTTTGTTCGGGATTGGTTTAAAGAGCATTCTGGACAATTCGAGCGTATGAATAGGCCACCCAGAACACCTGACATGAATCCCATCGGTAATTTGTTGCACGTAAACGAGAAATCTTTTGTGCACATAATCCTGCACCGGCAACACTTCCGCAATAATGGACGGCTGTAGGAGCAGCATGGCTCAATATTTCTGCTTGGGACTTCAGGATTCTTGTTGAGGCGAATGTCACGTCGAGTTGCTGCACTATGCGGGGATAAAGGAAGAAGCCAGACATAATATTAGGAGGTACCCCATGACTTTCGCACCTCAGTGTATAAAATAATTTATTGTAGTCACATACAAGTCCTAACTCCACACAGGATAGTCTTGAAAATTTGTGTTTGTGAATTTTTAATAGCTGTGTCATTGCTTGTAAGATTCCTAACGAAAAACGAGGTGTGAATGAAATAGGTAGGAGGTGAACTATTCATGCATCAGTTATAAACTGCATCAACCCTGCGTTTTTCGTTAGAAAACTTACAAGTATTGTCACAGCTATTAAAAATACACAAGCACAGATTTTCACCACTATCTGTACGGGGTTAGGAATGTGTATGGGAGCTAGGAGAAATTATTTTATGCTTTTTATTTAGATTTAAAAACGTGTTATATGAAAAATATATTTTTATTTTAATAATTATTAGGCATTGTGCTGCACTTCACCGTGTTGCTGAGACTCTGCTTATGGTGCGGTGACACTGCAAAATGGCTTTTTAGTAAGCCAAAGTGAAAGTGTCCTGAAATGAATGATATACAGCAAATTAGCAATTTATCATTCTTTTATTATTATTTAGTGACGAAATTCTTTCTTTTGTACTTCTGGTGTAATCTTTGTTCATCGTTAGTGGAACTAACTGACTACACATAACCATTCATCACGTCATAAGAATTTTGTTACTATTGGAAAATAAGTACAGTGCTGTGGAAAACTTAATAATACGAAGGAAGTGATTCAGACTACCAAGTTGTATGCAAAACTTACCTGCAGTTGTATACTACTAGAAATTTGGGCACACTTAGCGCATTGCTCGATAGTTTAGCCCCACACTGCTGAATTCTTCCAGTATTTATTGGCCCATACAGTCACATAAGCAGTCCCTAGGATTTTCAGCGGTCGTGACAATTTATCTCGATACAACAATTCTTAGCAGTATAATCAAAACTTACCTTTTTAAAAAGTAACTTTTTCTGCATCGACGAATTTCCATTTCCAACCGCAACAGCAATAATTCTCCAGAAACTTAGTAATCAGTAACTGTGAGGACAGAACAAAGTGAAATATTGAATTTTCAGCTTAATGCAAGAAGGTAATATCTTCATAACAACTTCACGTGGTTCTTACAAAAGGAGACATTTTTCTTTAATGAGGAAAGAAATTTTCTGTGTCGAGGAAGGGAATTTAAAATGAATGATAAAGATAATTTTACTGTTGACATTGTAGTCATCATTTTTGTCTGGTGACTGATTCGATGCAGTGTATCCTGCGCAAGGCTCTTTGTCTGTATATTTTTTGCTAGCTATATCCATTTGAACTGCATACTGTATTCAAATCTAGGTCCTCCTACACAATTTCACCCCACGCACATCCTTCCGTTACTAAACTGACGATTCAGCACCACCTCATTACTTACTTGATCCACACATCTAATTTTCAGCATTGTTCAGTAGCACCATATTTCAGAAGGTTATATTTTCTTCTGATTTGAACTGCTTATCTTCCATGTTTTGCTTCTAAAAAAGCCTACACTCCAGAGAAATAACTTCAGAAAATACTCCCTAACATTCTAGTTTATATTCAATGTTGATAAATGTCTCTTCTTCAGCAACGCTTTTAGTGCCATTGCTGGTCTACATTTTATATCCTCCCTACTTCGGGCATCATCAATTATTTTTCTCCCCAATAGCAAAACGCATCTCCTACTTCGTTTCTCGTTTCCTAATCTAATTCCCTCAGCATCGCCTTATTTAATTCAATTACATTGCAATACCCCTTTTTTTACTTTTGTTGATGTTCACGTTACAGCCTCCTTTAAAGACACTATCAGGCTCAGTTCAATGGTTCAGTTTTACTATTGCACTCAGTTACAATCAATAAACGTTCAAATAATTCATTATTCAATATGTAATTTATATTTTAGGATATTAATTTACAGCCAGTGTGTATTTCTGTGATGATACAACTGATGTAGTTTCCAATAATCACTGATATTAAATAAGTGATATTGCACATATCAAGAAAGGGTGTATATATATAAATATATATATAAACATATATATAAACACGTTTTGCCAAGCACAGACGGACATTTCAATTTTATACGGAGCCTTCTACCAGGTTCGTCCCTGTCCTGGCGAGTGGTTGGGCTGCCGCGCTGTTGAAACCACGCGTATGGACGACCACTGCCCGCCTGCATATGCAGAGGCAGCTCCCCTCCCCCGGATTCTTGACGCACGGCCAGTGTTTTTTGTTCCGCCGCGCTCAGTGTGGCGGGGGCCGAGGTGTATGTCCGTGTTCGTGCCTCGGGCGCTTCCCACGACGACGTCCACCGCCGGTTACAGCTGTTATTGCATTCCGCGCGTCGGTCGATGCTACCCGCAGGCCGCAAAAACGACGTCGCAGCCGTTTGGGAACACCCCTCAGCCAGCACCCGGTGCCATTTTCTCCTGGACTCGCTGTGATTCACCCCCACACAGCTGCGACAAACCGTACACGGCCAAGTATAGGGACGGAGTGCTTACCATACACTCTACAGGCCATTAAAACAGCAACACTGGGAAGACTACGTGCAATAAATGTCAAACTGGCGAAAGGAGTAGTACACGCCTGGATTTTCAGTCGATTAACGTTGCAGGTGGGAGAAACACCATCTGCATCTACACTGGTCAGTCAGAACACTATGACCACCGACCTACTATCGATATAAACCAGTCCAGGAGACAGAAGCGTCACCTGTCGAGAAATGACTGCTAGTCAGACTCACGCACGGTGCTTGTGGTATCGGTGAGCGTGCTGTCCGAGTATAAAATGACGAAGGCGCGCGATCTGCACGACTTGTCGGGTGTTCCAGGAGTGCTGTGCTGAGTGTCTTGGACACGTGGAGAAACCAAGGTGAAGGCACGTAGACGTCGTGAGGTTGGGCGACCACCCGTCATTACAAATGGCGGACGTCGGAGGCTGGGCAGACTGGTAAAACAAGACAGGCGGCGAACTGTGGCGGAACTGGCATTAGACTTTAATGATGGGTAGATATAATTGTGTCTGAACACAGAGTGCACGGAGCACTTCTGACGATGGTCCGCCGCAGCCGACGACAACGGTCAAGAGGCAGAACCTCGTCCTCCAGATTTCGTGTATGCACATTACGCAGCGTCCCTGCATGTTCCTCTGTCTGATAGGAGCCATCGGCACACAAACGCGAAGGAAGGGCTTGAACTGTTGTGTGATGTGGTTGGTGTCTGTGAGAGTACTCGTTTTGATATAGCTATGCTGTCTCCCGACCGTTTCCATCTGCTTGGCCGGCATGAATACCGGGCCATTTTGCTGCTTACAGTACGCTGCGTCAATTACACAGTGTGCAACACCCAAGGAACACACGGCACATGGTCAGAGAAACTTTCATTCGTCAGCGCCATCTACCGCGGTAACGATGCATTAACGAACAGATGTTCATATGACCTCTTTTCCTTCATTTCCAGTCAGGAATTCGTTCCTGCTGCTGGTCGATTTTATTAATATTCACCCTATGCATAGGTTGTGTTAGTCACTGTTTTGGTCTCCTTCCGCGATGTCAGTTCTTTCAGGTGCTCTGGTCCAACACAGTATGCAGAAAACTTCTCTGAAATTTGCAAAGCAGGAGAGACATGCTGGCTGAAGTGAAATATCGAGAGCGAGTCGTGTCTGGATTGCTCAGTTGCTAAGGGTATTGCCGGTCAAAGTTGCGTTTTCGGTTTCGGAACTGTCTGTTTACGTGCATGTTATAGATTAAAGCCTTCCACCACTTTCTCTGCCTGTATGTGAAGGAACTACTGTAGGGTTAATGATACCAACACATGTCTTCATTTTACACAATTCGCTTCGCTACTTCAAATGGTTCAACGCACTATGGGACGTAACATCTATGGTCATCAGTCCCCTAGAACTTAGAACTACTTAAACCTAACTAACCTAAGGACATCACACAACACCCAGTCATCACGAGGCAGAGAAAATCCCTGACCCCGCCGGGAATCGAACCCGCGAACCCGGGCGTGGGAAGCGAGCTACATCGTGACATCAAAAATTGCAGTACTCCTTACAAGCGACAATTCTGATTACGGGCCACTGGGTGCAGTTACAATTATAATTCAGGGAACAACGTTAGGTAACTGAATACTAACTCCAGATTCTCCTACAACTTCAGCGATTTAAGCAGGGCACTCCCGAAAAGTTCTCCGGAGGCATGACTTAATCGAATTATATCAATATAGTTCAGCCAGTTTGCACGAAATACTTGTAAATAATATGCAGAAATTTTCCTCGTGAATCAGGCTATTAGGAAATATGGTATCATTATTTACGTGAGTTTTCAGGTGGGTCAGTACGAGGAAAGTGTCTGAATTATTTCGTTAAGCCGGCCGGTGTGGCCGTGCGGTTCTAGGCGCTTCAGTCTGGAACCGTGTGACCGCTACGGTCGCAGGTTCGAATCCTGCCTCGGGCGTGGATGTGTGTGATGTCCTTAGGTTAGTTAGGTTTAAGTAGTTCTAAGTTCTAGGGGACTGATGACCACAGATGTTGAGTCCCATAGTGCTCAGAGCCATTTTTTGATTTCGTTATTTCGCGGAAAGGCGCGCGGAATTAATTTCGAGATTTATGGTTAAACCAGCATCGTGTGCGTGGATCATAAACTTTCGTGGAGCAACGCATTGATAGGAGGACGTAAATGAAAAGGCTTCAGTGATCGGTGATTACCTGTATAATTTCGTATGGAAACGTAACATAGAAATGGTTACTATGGAATCAATGTGAAACGAGCTTAACTGTTAACACAGGGTTGGAAGAATTTAGACAAAGGACAAAAAACAAAATAATTTGGCTTGTACTGTTATTATTAGAAAGTGACAGATTTCCTTTTTTCAACTGAACCACTTCAATATATGAAAAATATAAGAGGCACTTGTCGGCACTGGATATTGGCACTAGCGTCACACAGCCGTTTCCACTCTGTGCGCGTCCTCGAGCAAGAGGAGGAAATTATCGTTGAGAACCTAAACCGTTTTGTGGTTTAAAAACATTCGTTGTTTTAAACGCCGGTTGTGATTAATTGTGAACAAATTTGTTTAAAAACAATGAAAATGTGATGATTTGCTTTGTTTCTAGAAATTTGTGACAAGTTCTATGGCACCAAACTGCTGAGGTCATCGGTCCCTAGGCTTACACACTACTTAATCTGACATATGATAAGGGTAACACACACACACCCATGCCCAAGGGAGGACTCGAACGTCCGACGGCCGCGCGAACCGTGGCAAGTCGCCCCAGACCGAACGGCTACCCCGCGCGGCTTTTGTTTCTGGCAGTCAGTTTTAACAGAAAACTGATTTACAGCGTCTTCCCGACTTATGCCGATCAGATCCAGGACGGCAGGGTTTTGAAAACAGTACACGAAGTGTTTTCTTATACTGATGATCAATTTACGGATTTCACACCCTCCGCTTTCTGACCTTGACCTGAGGTAAGAGATTTACTGTTGCTGCAGTGCTCTAGTGGTACTCTATGGAAGTCTTTGCTCCTCATTATTTGCGGCTGGTAAGCATAAGGGAAGTAATATGCAGAAATAAGGCGCACTACTGGTCACAGAATCAGAGTAACAATGTATCAGGCACTCCTCCGACAAGAATGTGGATATATCGCCATTTGCATCATAAGAATAGTGTACGTACGCTGCAATATATGATATCTAGAACGATCGAGGGTCTATAGAAAGTCCCACAGTCCCTTAAAATGAAACTTAACTGAAGCACCAGAAGTCCACGCTGTTCGACCAAAAACGGTGTTGGCAGAATACCTCTCGTACACCCGTGAGCAAATGTGATCGTGCATACGTACAATAGACTTAGTGTATATTTAACCTTGTATAGAAAAAAGCTGCCGTCTTTTGGTGTTAGTTGAAACAGTTTTGAAATTTGAAGCCATACTGCATCACAACAATGAACGGAAACACTATAAAATGTATTCCAAACTTTGAGGTACACTGACGACTGTTTTCCAATAGGTAATAAAATATTTGGTATTACAAAAATAGGATACACCGTGCTATGGGTTTCTTGAAACACTTCTGTTTATGACGTTATATCACATGGTAAAAACGTCAGGTGTAAATAGAATACTGTAGAATCGTTTTTAAAAACCCAAAATATACTTCAGCTGTCTGCTTGAAGCTTCTTTCTTTGAGCCATCATCGCACTTAAGGAACACCACAACAAGGAACACCACAACAAAATAATTCATATTTACATTGTGAAATTCTGGAAGAAAAGATATTTGATATTTTTTCCTTGGAAATCTTTAAATTCAGCTGCACAGTATTATTGTTCTGTAGTCATCAAAGCAACTACGATCTACGACATTGATTTTTGCCTCAGGTGCGGGTCAGTAGGCGGAGGGCATGAGAGAAAACAGTCTCTAAATTCAAGCCATTGCCGGTTGAAACTGACTGCGAGAAACAAAACAGACTAACACATTTTTATATCTTTGTAATTATTGTTCTTAAACAAGTTTATCTACAATCAATCACAACCAGTGTACGTAATAACAAGTGCTTTTAAACCTCAAAACAGTTTAGTTTCTCAACGATTATTTCTGTATTATTACATATAATGAAATCACCTCCGTGGCCGAGGACACGCACCGAGCGGAAATACCCATGTGTCCTTTCACTAAAGTCAGAAAAATCGAGTCTGGTAGCCACAAAAATGCGTTAACCAACGAAAGAGACAGTGGCAGGTGTGTAACTCATGTCCCCGCGACAGTACACAGTTTACATTTTATTACTGCAACGTCACAGAGTTATTACACTTGGCTGCATTCAAAGGGTAATTCCTCTTCGCTGAATAGTAACTGGGTGTAAAATGTTGTACGCTACCCAGGTAAGTCATCCAGCCGTGGATACTTAGTGCTATCCGTACGAAGGTGGGATAGGTAGCTAGTTCTGTATATTGAATACACGCTGTCAGTTCTTACACAAGTCTTTATCTGCTTCTAGTCTTCCTGGGATTCGCAACATTCCTTTAATGACTTAACGATGGTTACCCTTTCAATAACTTCTGAGTAGTTCTCTTTGTAATTTTATTCCTATTCTGAAATTTTCATACCCTTCGTTAATTGCTTAATCGACGAACAATTTAAGCACATAAAATTACACTCGGGTATGAATAACTACTCCACCAACGACCCATTCGTACTGGCGTGAATTTATTAAATACATAACACCGTCACACACTGCAGTAAATCGCGTTTGGAATCGCAGTTTCGCACTTCTGACAACGGCAGTACCCTGTGCGTTATGCTACCCAGCCACCATTGCTGTGTTGCGGGCGGCCTACGCGTGCAGGCTTAAGTGCTCCGCTGCGCGCTGTCCGACGCGGACTGCTACACAGGGAAGGGCGCGGGTGCGGTGGGGCAGCGCAGCCCGACTGCAAAGCCGCTTAGCGGGCGAGCCCGTCTGGAGAGCGCTCGGCCGCTCCCTATTGTCCCGACAGAACCTCCGCAGCTTCCAGAAAAACACAACGCAGCATAATATTTTTCCGTTTAAAAGGCCCCTCTGTGAACTGCATGTTTCTTTTCAACGTCGGTGGGAGGTCACATCACGGAACAGTATTCGGCGGTGTATTGACGGTAGGCGGAACGTCAACACCACATCACATCGTCGCACTGCCCAGAGCTGATCGATGAAAGTATCCGACAAAACGGTGAAACACACTTGCACCATTGTTGAGCTAACAGTGGTGGGAGGACTAATGGCGAAAACAAAATCGTAATGGCTGTTTTTCACAAAGGTACCTGCCGAGATACAAAAAACACAGGTCGTTATTTTTTCACGAACGGTGGTCAGAGAGATTCACGTAATTACAGATCAATATTGCTAACGTCAATCTTCATTTTTAGTGATTCAGAGATTGCTAGGTATAGGGTAAAATCGATTGCTTTTCTTTTCGCAACAGCATGAACAACTTCCAAGTTGAAGGAAGGAAAATTTTGTGGTTATGGCGTGTGTTATTGCTCCCGATTTGGCATGTTTGTCTAACGACAGATCGATTAGTCTATTAATTCAGCCTCGTAACGTACACTTCCCCGAAACTTCTTGACAAATTAAAACTAACTGTTAAGTTTAGAATGTATCAGGGAGTTAGTAGAAGCTATGAAAGCGGATCGTGAATCTCAATCTGCCCGCGAAGGGCCAGGTATTGGATTCGTGTCTCGCTCTGTAATACCTTTGTTATGAGTAGTGTTGTTTAATCCGTGTTTTGGAACTTCATCCCTTTTTCAGATGTGACAGTTACTACAACAACAACTTACTTTGCTTCCTGCCAGTCACACGAGACGTAACTGGGAGCTTAAAACTGGAAAGTTTCGTGAGGGCACACCGCGAACTTAAATGTTGTGGAGCATTCCCAAACTTCAAAGGCGGTAACAGGCATGTCAGATATGTGCTTCGTGGTGAGGAGTGCCGGCACTTTGAGGACCTTTGAAGAGAGGGGCGTTTGTGGTACGATGTCTTATAAGAAAATGATCAGAAACTAGATCTTTGTGATTAAAGACTTTTCGCTTGTCGTACTTTTTGTACCATAACATACGACTCAGATGATCCAGTTGCTGAACAGTTCAAAGAAAACTAAAATCTCATTGCAAATAGATACCCCACTCACACAGTAATAGTTGTTTGGTGGTTTGAGTCTACCCTCGACATGTTGGCGAAAATACGTGTTTAAAGTCTGTGATAGACATAAAACGTCGTCCGAAATCGTTCTGAATGTGTTCTCAAAAAATTATTTTGAACAACTAGATCAGGAAACCACTCGAAGTATAAAAGGTTGCGAAAACATATTTGAACTCTTAGCAACAAATAATCTTGAGCAAATAGGAAGCATCTTAACGGACACAGGGATTAGTGACCACAAGGTTCTTGCAGCGAAACTGAATATCGTAACATGAAAACCCACCAAAAATAAGAACAAAACAATTCTACTTTAAAAAAAGAAGATAAAAATTCGTTGGAGACCTTGCTAAGAGACAGTCTCCACTCCTTCCAATATGAATATGTAAGCGTAGACCACATGTGATTTAAATTCAAATAAATAGTACCGACAGCTATTGAGAGTCGCATACCACAAAATTAATAAGGGATAGTACTGATTTCCTCACGGTACATTAAATGGGTAAGAACACTATTGCAGAGGCAACAGAAGAAACGTGCCAACTTTACAAGAACGTAAAACCCTTAAGACAGACGAAGGCTTACAGAAGCTCGAAATGTAGCGCGAACATACTTTCCACAACGAAACTGTCTCGAGATGTGGAAGAAAATCCAGAGAGATTCTGATTATATGTCAAGTACACAAGCGGAAAGACAGTGCGCGGTAACGATGGTGATGTTACTGATGAAAGCACCGCTCAAGCAGGGTTACTAAATACAATTTTCCGAAATTTTTTGACCGAATAAGACGTAGTAAATATTCCAGAATTCGAACGAACAACAACGGCCAACATGAGTAATTTACGAGTAGATACCCCTGGTGTAGCGAAGCAGCTTAAAATACCTAAAAACGCAAGGCTTCCAGTCCAGGCGATGTACCAGTCAGGTTCCTTTCAGAGCATGCTGATACAATAGTTCCATACTTAGCAATTATATTAAAGCGCTCGCTCGTAGGAAGATCCGTAACCAGAGACTGGAAAGTTGCATAAGTCATAGTGATACCAAGAAAGGAAATAGGAGTAATCCGCTAAAGTACAGACCCATATCAAATGGCTCTGAGCACTATGCGACTTAACTTCTGAGGTCATCAGTCGCCTAGAACTTAGAACTAATTAAACCTAACTAACCTAAGGACATCACACACATCCATGCCCGAGGCAGGATTCGAACCTGCGACCGGAGCGGTCGCTCGGTTCCAGACTGTAGGGCCTAGAACCGCACGGCCACTCCGGCCGGCAGACCCATATCGCTAACGTTGATTTGCAGTAGGATTTTGGAACATATACTGTGTTCGAAGAATGCCATTTGTTGGCAAACAGCCAATATGGATTCAGAAAACGTTCTTGGGGAAACACAACTAGATCCTTATTCCCACGACGTAATGGCTGCTTTTG